>NC_088609.1:0-300000 GCF_036013475.1 Columba livia | reverse complement strand
CTCAGCACTCGGTTCTTCTATGGCAGAGCAGTGACATTTTAAAGCAGCAATTACAGCCATTTATCTTGGAGGAACTGAGTTGTTCCCAAAGGTGGCAGGTGATGGCAAGAGAGGAAAGAAAGGTACATACATGAGAAAAAGGAACCAAAAGGAGGAGTCTGAAAACAAAAAATTGTTCAGTAGATGACACAATCTCCTCCTTTTCCTACACAGGATGAAGCAGTGAGCTCTCCGCAGGCTGCTGGTGAAGTAACTACACTTCAAACCAAACAAGAACGCACATCAGAGCTTTTCAGCAGCATCACTGACACACAAGCCTGACTGCTGGACTGCTCACTGCTGCAACTCCGGAAGAACAACTCCAACGTGGACAAACTAATGTGAAACCCACCAAGTCAGATAGATAACAATTTTGAAGATTTTACTAGAATTTTCATTTCCGCATTAAGTTTCCTCCAAGATTAAGAGGAAAAGTCACCTTTGTAGTAAATACAGTACATTAACCCTTAAATTACTTCTCAGTGTATTGTATTGGACAGCTACAGAGGAGCCCATTTTACGACTTAAAGAAAAACTTTGAGGTAGCTGAAGGCTGCTCAACTTATTGTAGCTTACACTGACATGGGACGTACACACCCAGTTCCAATTACAAAAATCTGAGAAAAAAAAAATCAGCTAGAAAACTACTTTCCTGAACCAGAAGTCTTATTTTTTATCTTATTTCAAGCCTTGCTAATGGTTAAAGTAACCTCATACATCATATAAATAATCATACCTGTTTGTTCAGGATACCTTTGCCATCAGTGTCAGCTAAGTCCCAAATCTAAAACAGAAAAAATCCAGACACAAAGTGTTCTACACCACTGAGAGGCAGCTGGCAAGTTGCCACTCTATTTAATAACACATTCTTAAATTAAAGTTCAGGTCTTAACTTTCCTGATAGCACTTATTTGTCATGACAAATTTAAATACCGTTGTAATTTCCACTATGTGCTGCAGACATAGTGAAACAAGCAAGGATACTGGCGTTGGGAACTATCGGATAGCACAACTGAAAACACACTAGGAAAGATCATGTATCCTGTAGCACCACTAAGTACTTTAATTTACACTGAATACTAACCGAAGCAAGAGACGGGCTAATTAAATAATTGTCATTAAATACCTTTCCAAGTACCAAATCTGTCAGTCCAGACTTTTTCAAGAACACAGCTGCATCAGAAGCTAACACTCTTCCAGCATTCGTAGTGTCAACCTGGGAGGAGGAAAAAACCTCACGTGACAATCTAGCTTTCGAATCCATGTGATCCCTTTAACACAGGCTCTCAAAGAGCTGGCAAACAAGAACACTCGAGTTGACACAGTCGCTTCGAGAACAATTTTCAGACTCTTTAAAAAAAAAGATAAACTCCCTTTCTTTAAAAATAATGTTACATTAAAAGACATTTTGAACTAGCTGCTCTTGATTTCATATCAAGCTTTGGAGGTTGATATACTGAAGTAACACTGCCAAGTTTTAGAAATAGTATGCATATACATCTAAGCATCTTCACATTGTGATGTGTTTTACAGTGCTCCAGAAAAACACACTATTATCTCCATCTATCAGTATGCAACTAAGACACGGAGAAAATAAGAATTTTGCCCAGATGACCCAGGTTGGGGTAGAAGCAAGGAAGGTAACCCAGGTCTCCCAAGTCACAAGCTTATTCTTATAGGTCATCAGTGAAAATTTAGGTTAATTCCACTTTGAAGCTTAGGAAAACACAATATGGGAGACAAACCACCCTTTTTTTTTTTTTCCAAGGGGTCATCAATTACTCATGAGGTCTTTCTATTAAAAATATAATCTATTTCAATTGTTTTATACAGTCGTCCCATTAGTTGACATTTCCTTAGAAGCTTTCATATTATCCATGTTTGTAAAACAATATACATTATGTACATGATACAAAATATTGCTATTGCAGAGTAGCTAACCCAGCAATTTATTTAAAAAGCTGTATTTACAGCAATTAATACACTTTATTCTTGCTAGACCTGAATATAAAAGAGAGGGGACAAATAAAATGTATATTACTAGAATTTATTTTATATATATAATATTTTATTTTTACATTATAAAGTAAAAGGATTGGTATCCATTGAGTGAAGCTGCAAGAGCTCCAGGCATTCTTTTGGCATTCTGTGACCTTCCACCCAAGTTTCAGTCCTTACAGCACCCTGCAAGAACCTCTGGGGACACCGCCCGAGAGGTGCAAGTCTTACCGAAGGCTAACGGCACTACAAACACAAGAAATCCAGTTTCACTTGTAAAAAGAAATCAAGAACATATTAACACAGTATTTTGCAAGAATTTACTCCATTCCATCCTGTTATAACTGTAAAGTTACAGATGTCACACATACCTGGCAGTTCACGAGCAAATTAAGTAAGTCACCTTACAACCACTGTTAAATTTATACTCGTATGGCTCAGACCTAAGTGTAATTTACTATAACAATGTATGTTAAAGTAGAACAATTTTCCTTGAACTTTGTTTACACATTGTTGGCCATGCTGAAGTCCACAGCAAAATAACGTTTGTTCTCTCAACAAGAACACACATACCTGTCGATAGAATTTTTCATACACAGGATTTGCACTTGAGAGCTGTAAAGGAGAGAGATAAAATTAACCTTAAAGATCTTATATTTCAATTCACCTCTCCCTGGATAAAGATATAAAATGCTTTTTACTGGTCTTCAAAGAAGCAGTAAGCATGTATAGAATTCTATTCATTTTGTAACATGATGAGGACTATAACAGCTCTTCATGCTGTAGCTTTTAGAAGATTAACTTGTTGTTTTGAAGTCAGGGATACTAACCACTACCACATTACTGTCAGACAGGTCACCAGCATGAAACAAGAATTCTTAAGCAAGATCATCTACAGGCAGAAACGATACAGGCTAGGAAGTGTTCTCTAACGACTACAATGCAAGGCAATTCTATTTCGTTCTCCACTGCATCATTTTTTATAATTCAACATCATATGCAACTAGTATGTAAAATTTTCAGATATCAAATTAACTCCTGGATTCACAACTAAATCCATAGCAATGGTATCAAATTAAGAGAGACTACTGCTTTAACTAAGATTTTTGCAACCTGACTCCTTGCCAGGTAACTTCTGCCTTAACTCCACTGCCATTTACCATTCACTGCTCACCTAAACTTGGGTGGACAAGATAAAACAGCTTCGTGTCAAAGGCCCTATCTTTATGAATTTCTTTTTAAATCGTTTTTAGAAACTCCAAAAAAGCCCAAGGCCCGGAACCACGTAAAAAGTAATATTTTGGCCTATACCAAATATCCTTGCCAAAGAGATTCCCAGGGAATGTCTTGCTAGGGTTACCTCTCTTCCGCAATGTAAAAACAGGCTCAAAATCAGGTCCTATTTTCATGAAGTGCTTGTTTCCTAAACCAGACTGGGTGCATTTATGCAGAGGACAACCCTAGAATTATGGCAACGTGTTGCCCTCACAAACCCAGCTGGAACAACTGAGCATAATACAAGTCAATTACACCGTACATACTAAAACCAACCCCAAACCATGTAACTTGGAAAATCATCCAAAAATAGAATTCTCCCCCTTAAGAGGAATATTGTCTTATAACCCAGGACTTACAGACTTTTGTACAAACTAAATCCCACAAGGTAGTTTCTTCAGCTTTAAAATTCAGAAGTTTGCATTGAAATATAGAAACCAACAATATTTTAGATGTTGACATTCATATAGTTGTAGAAAACACTTTACTACAGCACTTATAAATGGTGACAGCTTAAATAAAACCACGTACATTTTCCTATAGCAACAGCTAATACAGCTGCTCCTCTGGCTAAGCACTTAGATGTTCACAGGTGCCGATTATCAAAGAGTATTATGAGGAGAACTTTGGTAGAAATCAGGTGTTTAGTGTGATACTGTTCAACTATGGAAAATGTGCAGTATCACCAGAACATCCTGAGAGATAAATTATAGAGAACAGCTAGAAATAACAGGAGAACTTTCACTCAGACCTTGACATCTGCTTAATCAGCAAGTTTAGGTTGGATATTAAGAAAAATTTCTTCATGGAAAGGGCTGTTGGGCATTGGAACAGGCTGCCCAGGGCAGTGGTGGAGTCACCATCCCTGGAGGGGTCTAAAAGACGTGTGGATGAGGTTTTTAGGGACATAGTTTAGAGGTGGACTTGGCGGTGTTGGGTTAACAGTTGGACTCAATTATCTTAAAGGTCTTTTCCAACCAAAATGATCCTATGATTTTAAGAGACACTTAAAGAGACATTGCTCCAGAAACACTCAATTTCTTCTAAGAGCTACACAGCATCTGCAATTCTCTAGTTGGTTTGGCCTTTTATTTTGGAGGGGTGGGGGCTCGTGAGTTTTTGTTTGTTTATTGTAGGGTGGGTGAGAAATACCTCTCACACAGCCAGACATTAAAAATTAGACATGCTGGAAAACCATCATTAGTATTCACTGCAACACCTCCATTTATATAGCTTAACCTTGCTCTGACATTGCTCTGGTACCCAAAGACTCCTATGATTTCAGCCATCAACTAAGCAGGCACTTACACATCCCTTAAAATGGCCTGATGAAATATATTCACGTTTTGCCAGACCTCTGACTACGATAACGTCAACATAACCAACAACACTTTCAACCACTATACTGTATTTTCTTAACGAAACCTCCTCAAATGCTGCACTTACCAACTCAGATATGCTTTGAATAACAATCTAGAGGGGTAGTTCTCCTAAACATACGAGTATTTTACTAGGTACTACTGCATTATAAAGTAAAAATATAGGCACAGAATCAAATTAAAGCTATGAGCAGAAAACGAGAACAGAGCTGGCCAGTGCATACACTACAAGTATTAACTCTCATGCATCATCCCTCTTGCCCAATAGCACCCTTTGTTCTGCTAAATGTTTCATTATTACAGCCAAACCGATCATTGTCGCTCCTGGACAGGAAATATCATGTTGAAGTCCTGCAATGAAAACACCAAGTGCAAAACAATCTTTCCATTCAGTACTTAGAGTACAAGCCAGTAATTTTTATTTGTTTCATTAGTGCTTCCAATATTGATTTTAACATCAGTATCACTGCAGTAACTGGAATTTCCTGTGACACCAAATCGAATAATAATAGTAAAAAAGTTTCCCAGGCTATTTTACTAGTGACAGACTTGTTTTTCGTTCAAAGTGTGCCTCACAACAGGTACAAATACAGTCTCGGATATTCTTTTGGGATAAGAAGAAAAATATCTCTCGATATTTTTCACTGTTTCACTGTAGAATTTACCTGGCAAAGTTGTTTTTATGGGATTTGTAACAACCAATTGCAAAGAGTAAACTCAAATTGTTTTCAATTCAAAAAGGAGGGAGGGAGAAAAGGTCAGATTCCACAGCATACAAAACCAGAAATACACTATCACAATTCAGTTTAAAAGTTTATAACTTCATAACAGTAATGTCTGTTCCAGTAATTACAACCCTTGTCACAAATCTATGAACTTTAGAATACTAACCTAGGAAATAACAAACACCTTCAGGGACACCTGCCCTTTTCATCTTCTGCTGTCAATCAAGCCTTTACATCCCCATGTTTACATCCCTCTGGCACACTCCCCTTTAGCTGTAATAAGATACTACTACCAGTCTCTCCACCCCATCCATCCTCAACCTTCCTTCACACAAAAAGATTTAAAAACAAACAAGCAAAAAGCTGTCCATTGAGAAAAAACAACTTTCCCCTCCAACCCAAGTGAAATAAAAAAGGAGAAACAAGCTATTCCAGCTTGATTAAAATCCAAAATGCTTATCCTACCATGATGCAAACTCTAGGGTTCATTTAAGAGTTTCCAGGCCAAATGACAAAAATTTGGTCATAAATGTTCTTCCCACAGTCAGCCAGCCAAAAAGCAGGTAAGTTTAAGGCAAACTGGTCTTCTTATCATGCCCTTTCCAAATAATCAACTTGTCTCTTTCCTCCGATTGCTTTACTGTCTCATCCAAAGCGTTTCATGCTTTCTACTGCTTTCAAGCATGCCTCCTACAGCAATAACAAAATATTTACTATCAATTTGTATTCAAATATTACCAAGTACTTCAAAATTCAGCACTCCCATTCCCACTGAGCAGCTGAAGCATGCACAAAAGCTCTGCCGTCTTCTCTCTGCATAGATGTCTGTCACTGCATAATTAAGAATGGTTCCATTTCATTTTCAAATTGCTACAGGAAACCTCCACCACCTTCTAATCAGTACTGAACAGAGCGTGTATAACATGAAAGGGTAGCTCCACGGCCTTTTTGGATGCAGCTACTAAAATGGTTGATGCATTATCAATAATAATAATTTTTTAAAGGTTCTATCTGCTTTAGGAGCAACCGGCCTCCTCTAGACATGAGTTTAAACACACACACACTCAGATTTCCTCATCGCCCATGGAGGACAGAAAGAGGAACAACAGATCTCCCACTTCAGTAAAAAGAACAAGCTAAGATCTTAATTTTGTCGATCTCTTGAAAAACGCAAACAAAACACCACAAACACAACCACACAGCCACCTGAGGCTTCTGAGACTTGCAGATGATTAGGATACAAATTGATATTACATGACTTTATCTTGTTTACCAACAAACAAGTTTACCACATTTTTCACAAAAAGCATTTCAGCACATCAGGAAGACAAACACAAGAAGCTATCTTCCTGTTCTCCCTGAATATTTCTTTACAGTCCTTCCCTGAACTGTGAGCTTCGCCCTCAATCGCACACAGGCAGTTTTTCAGAATAAACCATAAACCACAAATTGCATTTTCAAGAGCAACAATAAGTTTTTGAATGTTCATATTATGCCAGCTTTCAACAAACATCTCCCCCACTCTTAACAGGCATTTTCTGCATCTTCAGTTTTCTGTTCCTTCGTCCCTAAATTTCTGAAATTAAACAATTAAGCAATCATCCTTGGAAGGTCAAAAATACAACTCCTCATGTTGGCTGTGGCTTAATTTGAGTTTTCCAGCAACAGATGACAGTTTTCGAGATAGGAACAGCTCCTTCTCACTGATGTTGCTGGCTTGTTTACAAACTAAAGGCAACCACAACAAAATATTCACCTGCTAGAAGTTCCCTATTCCATTCACAGTTATGCTCTGACTCAGACACTTAGCCAGCAAATGCAAGTGGCAACAAGATGTTGCAGAATAGGTTCAAAATGGGGAGATACTTCTGATTATTACTAAACTGGGAAGAGGAGGTGGAGATAATCACCTTCATTTTGCAACATTCTTTCAAGCGTACTTGGTGTAATAAATTTCACTACAGTTCCAAGGTCCTGAAATATTTTTACTGAGCAGCCAAAAGAATAGAATTAGCACCAAAAAGTTTCAAATTAGTTAACTAGAGCTCTGATATGCAAACAAAGGATGCCCAGCCTGCTTGTTCACTGCAGCTGCAAAGTCATCTGAGAACACCCCAGTCTCATTTGGAAATACCCAACTTCCCAGCCCTGTTAAATCACAGTCAAACCAAACAGGGAAGGAGAAAAGAAAATCTGACACAATTGTGAGCCTGACTGAAGGTTAATTTGCCCTTAATTCTCTGCATGTGGTTTACAGCAGAAAGTACCTCTCCGCATACTTTTTATTGCTGGTGCTAGTAACCGATCTAAAAGCAGCCGGTAACTGTACCCCTGCCCCGTACTGTCATTTTCACTTCCTCATGCTCATGGAAACAGATTTAGAACAGTTGGCAATTTGTTGTGACTTTTCATAACGCTGACATTCCAGAAGGTAGAATCCACACTGAAGAAATTACCTTTAGGCTTGCTTGACTCTCTAAGATGATTCTCATGCAATGTAAGAAGAAAAACAAAAAACCAAACAAACAAGCAAAAAAAAGAAATCCCCACACAAATGGTCAACAACTACAGAAATAGCTTCCTCTATTTAACCACTGATGACAGCTGTAGTCACAATGGTTTTGAGGATACTAACAATTTTTCTGCTTCTGTCAACATTATCAACATTTGTATTTAGTCGCCCTTTCCATGTGACAAAAAAAGTAAATAAATTCTACAATGAAAGGATTACACAGCCTGTAAGCAATAATGTCTTGCTGTAGAACATACCAGAACAGACACTCCTGCCCTCTCCCCAAATAAAGGCCCAGAACAGCCCATGCCTTCAGACCAGCAGATTTAAAGGCCGCCGGTCTATGAAAATTGTTTTCTTCTACAGAAAGGAGATATTTTAAACATTCTTTTGCTTTTAGGCTGTTTAAAAAGCCACAGTGAAGGCTAACCTGCCATTTTGTAATATTAAAGCAAGCTTTCACAGGATATATTATACTTCATAACTATGTATCCTTAAAGACACATTTATTCTCTGCGTATATTTGAAGTTCATCTTTCCGTTGCACTATCCTCCTTTCTCTCCTTGAAAGAGTTGACGATTTTCTCAAAAGCCAACTACATAAGTAGCTGCAAATTGAGTAGTCTTGCTGCCAACTTTGTAAACTTACTTATACATGCTTAAGCGATTCACACTTATTTACCAGCTTTATTTTCTGTAAATGGGACAATTTATTATTGGACTGAAGCATCCCAAGCCAGGAGCATGTGCACCAACAGGCTTGTGTTAGGTAGAAATCCAAATTTCTCACGTCACTGCTAAATGAAACAAAAAAGTACCAAACAGTGCAGTTTATTTGCTATCAAATCTCTAGGGAATAAAGGACAATCTTAAGAGTATGAAGCAGTTCTACAACCATCAGGGAAAAATGCAAGCAACAAAGATATCAGCAAAGTGAGATCACCAAATGGTATAGAATAAATTCGGTTGGAAGTGACCCTCAGGATCATCGAGTCCAACCATAACCTAACTCTAGCACTAAACCATATCCCTAAGAACCTTGTTGAAATGCCTTTTAAACCCCTCTGGGGATGGTGACTCCACCACTTCCCTGGGCAGCCTGTTCCAACGCCTGAAGATTGGTGCCAAGATTCTCCAAGTTTTAAGATCATCTCCTGCAAAGCTCTTCATTACTAGCATGCAAAAGCACTGGGGCCCGCAAAAAAAAAAAAAAAAAGGCAAAATTACTTCCAACCAGTATCTTCAAAGTTAATTTTCTGTTAAAAGAAGGAATTAACCTCTCCCTTCCGAGTCCACCTTCTTGCACAGTGACCCCCAACCCGTCCCCTCCCGACCCCGCGGTCAGTCCCAGGCAGAGGGTACCTGACCCAGGGCGGTCGCGTTTCCAACCCCCAGCGAGCGCTCCGCTCCCAGTTCACCACCTGCCTTCGAAATTCACGGGGCGGGTTTTTCGGTTGTTTAAACCAGGCGCTCTGTGTGTTTTATAAAAGACAAAAGACCAACCGCGGTCACAGCCGCCGCAGCTCTGCGGGCCGCTCCCCAGGCCGGGTCCTCCCGTCCCGGCCCCAGGCAGAGGCACCTGCAGCCGGGACGGATCTGGTTTCACGGCCGCCCCCGCGCTCCCTCACGCACACCGCGGCCCCGCCGACACCTGACAGCGGCCGTTAGCGCGGCGGGCAGGGCTGAGGGGCGGCGGCGGCCACACAAAGGCGCGCAGCCCTGCGGGGAGCACCGCGCCGCTCCCCACCAGCGTCGTAGGCGGCCCCACCACCCGCCCCAGGAGCGGGTCAGCCCCGGGCCCCGCTGCTATCCCCCGCCCCCCCCGGGTAGGCGCCCAGGCCTCAGAGCGCGTCGGCTAAAGGAGGCGAGCGGCGGGGAGCCCCTCGCCGTCCAGAGGCCGGCGGAAGGTACCTGTGTCAGGGAGAGGTGGGCGGCCATGCTGCTTCCATCATGCCCCGGCCGGGCCGCAGGAAGGACGCGCCGCGGGCCCGGCACTCACGGCCCAACTTCGGCAACTTCCCTAGCCGGCCCCAGACAAAACCCGGCACCGGATCCCCGGCGGCCGGAGCCTCCCCCTCCACCATACGCCAGCGGAAGCCGCAGGCAAAACCAGGCGCCGGAGCGCGCTCGCCGGAGCTCACTAAAGACAGCTGCAACAAAAACGCGGAGCCGGAGTTTTTTGGCCTGACATGGCGGCCAACGTCTCTGCTCCCAGTTGCAAACCTTTTCCTTACCTTCTTCATTGGCCCTGCTTCTGCTGCAGATGCTTCAAGCGTTTTGAACGGTTGCAGTCTCCTAGTTTAGTCATGACACAGGTAGGGGAACTCCCAGAACAGGAGGTGCATCAGGTCTGGGTTCGGTTGCAACACAATTCAGCGAGGCCAGCAGGATACACTGATTACTGTGGCCTCCTGCCTCTTTCCCCCAGACCTCACCGCTCACAGAAATTATATGCCCACCCAAACAACTGCTGGCTGTATACATCCACCTCCCCGTCAGCCTGTTTGTACACCAGCATGGGGAACAGTGGGTCCTATATGGGGGAAAAGGAGAAAGGGGACAAGCAACCCTTTCTACAGGAAGAACCATGAGACAACAAACACAGGCGATGAGAGAAAGAGGAGCAAGCTGGAATGGGAAGACAACTGCACCCATTCTCCTAAGGCATGAGAAACAATTGTGTACAGACTGGCTGAAAGTGATATTCACGTCACCACTTATTTTCCTGCTCTTTCTCAGGTTCAGGGCTCCAGCTTCACCCAGGAAAACCTTCCTCTGTCGCAACAGAGCCAGGGAACAAGAAAGCACTAACTCCTCCTGTACCTGCGCACTCGCACCCACTGGATATTGCAACTACTATTTTGAGGTCTTTACACAACCACATCACACATCAGTCACTGAGGGTGGGGAGAAAACATTCTTATTTTTTCACTTTACCCTAAGATGGCTCAGGCACAAATTTAAACTTGAAATACACATTTGTACTAACAAAAGGAAATTACCTGGAGTCATACTTGATTATTAGAAAGGTTTCAAAATTTGCCTGCCTTTCTTTTAATTCTCCACCACTTTGCACTTTTTTCTCCTCCAGCTCAGTTTTGTGCTTGTGCTAACACTCACACCCCCACCTCTGTATCCTCCTGCCCCGCAGCTGGCAGTCACTCTGAGCTGCTATTTCTTGTCATCTGTCAGGAAGCAGGTGGGATCCCTCCTTCCCCCCCATTTTCTCACAGAGGTTTTATAGATGCTCTGCTTCACTGACCTATTTCTCAGTCATTGTTTCAGCAAGAAAAAGAAGATATGGAGGAGAAGAATAATATAATAGCCAAACAGAATAGATATAAAAATATTCACACTGTTCACAGACTCCACCTCATGCTCATTTCTTCCTAAGTGAAATCCCTGGAAAAAACACAGATTATTATACTTCCAGGTTGATTTTTTTCTTCTTTGATTAAAATAGGAATAATATCCCACAACAATACCTGGAATTAAACCAGAAGACTGTAAAACTACAGCTGGTTCTCCCGAGGACACCAGTATTTGAGCCTGTCAGTGTCCGGGAGGGGCCCCACCAGTAGAGATTTGGAGGGCCCAGGTTTTTATTTGTTGCCACGATCCTGTGTGGATGCTCCTTCCTCTGCCAGTTGTTTTTCTCTTCTCTCGATGTCCTCTCCCTGGGTGAGGAGAACAGCTGGAGCTTGGCAGGCTGGTGGCCTCTCCGGAGAGAGGTTACGCCCAGGCTGATGTGTTCTCATTGCAAATAGAAGGAAAATGCAAAACAGCGTAATGGGACCTGGCTCTGGAGTTAGAGGCTTGATGCTGAGAGCTGCTGAGAGCTGCTGAGAGCTGCTGCGAGCAGGATTTTGTGAGCAGGCTGACTCAGCAGATGTGTTCTTGCTGCTGTTCCCTCTCTCTCTGCTGGGTATTGCATCAAGTGTTTCCCATCTGGTCCGGGACTAGACCCACAGCTGCAGCAAGGCTACTGAAATAAGGATGTGAAGGAAGACACAGGAACTTGTAAAGGTCCTTGTCTCTCCCAAGAGTCCTTCATGCAGGGCAGCCTCACGCAGAGCACGATTAACTGTCCCATGTCCCCTCTGAGCAGAATGTGCTGTCCAGAAGGTACGTCTGCCCTGGCCCAATGACTGCCCCTGCGGGCCTGACCTTCCTGGAGCCTCTGGGCTGGAAAAGAAACACAAAAAATGCACCATTTTTGTCCCTTAAACTGTGACATGCACAAGAGACTGCTGCTGCAGAGAGCATCTTCATGCTGCTGTTGAGCTCTCCTGGGCAGCAGGAGCAGACTACGAGTTGTACTTTCTGTTTAGGAACTAGCGGGCAGTGCCAGGTACGTGGTTACATACCTTCGCACCCCGGCCATGCATATGGTGCGTTTGGCTTCTCAGAGAGGTGGACAGGTGTTCAAAACATGTGGTCGTCATACATGACCACTCTGCCCAGAGTCAGAGTGCAAGAATCACTCAAGGTAATCACTGTGGCCTCTGTAAATTATAATAATAATGAGTTCCATCCATGAACACTGGATTGGTGTGGTCATGTAGATCTTTGCTATTGTTGAGCATTCTGTGTCTCCTACAAACATTATCCCGGATCCCTCCAACCATCTGAGATAAAACAACTATATCGCAGCCTCCAACATCTCTGTCATAATTACAACAGCAATAACTACAGCCTGTGGTACAGCAGATCTGTATGAACCTGGAATGACAGCTCCCAAAAGGAAACAGCTGTCTGCTTCTAAGTTGGAATTGAAGTGTCCTGACCTGACGTAGGGTCATAAAACTGGACTTCATACGTATTTTCTGTCAAGAGAAAAATTAAGGCTACTAAATCTACCCAAAACCGTTAGCGGGCTTGCAAAACACTGGCCTCCACCTGCCTTATTGGGTTTGCCACAAGCAGCTCACTGGGGCTTGGCTGATGTGGAAGAGCTCCTGAAATCTGGAAACGGAGAGGTTAGTAAATGTGCCTCTCCCCTTATCTGCTTCTCAGTGGAAACTCTGTTTTTTTGTCTCTCCCTTTGCTGAACCCTTGGGCCCTTTGCAGTACCTCCTGCACTGACGATTGTGTAGCTCTTGAAGGGGTGGTGGGATTATGTGCTGGGTTTTTGGGAAAGCTTAAGAACATGAGAAAGTCAAAAGGTCAACAAACTAGGTAAAAACTTAAATTAGCGGTTTCATTTTATATCTTCTCACAGTCAACATGAATTCTCCTGCAGGAAACCTGTTTTTCTGTAATTTGCTCTGTCATAACTGATATATGTTGATCTGTTTGTCATGAGATTCTCTAGTATGGGACACTTTTAATACCAAAAGGACACAGAGAACAGTATTAGCCTGCTATTATTTGTAAGTATAATAGGATTTTCTATGATTCTAAGTACTGACATTTTGGCAAATGGGTACCATATCTGTGTTCTTTATTGTTTCTTCAAAAGTACAATGCACAAAGTTAAGTCTACACTGGGCAAACAAGTGACTACCAATAAATCAAAACCAGCCAAATGGCTTGTGAAGAACAGGGCTTGCACCAGTGCAACTACAAAAGCCACAACATTGCCGTTTTGGTGTCATTGTAAGATACCGCCTAAGTCTATAAAGTGACCTGTTCTAGTATAGTTGACTTGAATTTGAAACCTGTGCTACAGCAAGAGAACGTAGAAAGGCCTTACACAAGTCAGAGTCAGCCACTAAGGACCTCTGTGTTTTATATGTCTTATGACCACCAAATATCTGTCTTTGTAAAGCTAATAACATTTAAATCATATCCCCTGGTCTCCCTGGAAATAACATCTCAAGTGTCCATCGCTTCCTTTATTATAGCTTTGTTTACATCATGGATCAGCACACAGGAAGTCCATTGTTTTTTTTTTTCCAAAACAAGACACAGGCATTTAGTATGACTTGTTCTGCTCGTTCTAGGAAATGTATTGTTACAATCCACGAACACGCAGGAGGATGACTAGAGGAATGACTCACTCCTGCCTCCTGCATACCTGGGCATGAAAGGATGTACTCAGCTTTCTGGAAATGCAGTGCAAAGCAGATTAGTAGCTCCAGTACCACAGATACAGAATTAAGGACTTAAATGTCAGAAGGATTAAAAAATTCTGAGTTTTACAGAACAAAATGAACCATATGCACAAGCACACAAAATTCTGCCCCCCCCCCAAAAAAAAAAAAAATTACTATTTTGCAATCAAAGAATGAAACCCAAGGGAACAGACTCGTAGGTCTGTATATCCGCCACATTATTAGTGGTGCAGCTGTCGTATTTTATATGTATATTTGCCACATTATTAGCGTTGCAGCTACCGTTTTTTACCTGTATATTCATCACATTTTTCGCAGTGCATGTACTGTATTTTACCTCTATATTTGCCACATTATTAGCATTTTAAGTATTGTATTTTACCTGTATATTCACTACATTTTTAGCGGTGCAGCTACTGTGTTTTACCTGAGTATTCGCCACATTTTTTGGTGGTGCAGCTACCATATTTTACCTGTATATTCGCCACATTTTTAGTGGTTCACGTACCGTATTTTACCTGTATAGTCGACACATTTTTCGCAGTGCAGCTACTGTATTTCACCCGTATAGTCGACACACTTTTAGGAGTTTTGATTTCTAAAACAAGTTGGAAGACAACTTCATGGCTACCAAACTTAAATTGTTATAAAGTCTATTTGCAATCGCGATACACATTTTTGTAATTTGCATTCTAGTCTGCCTTTCAATTCACTGTCTTAGGTGGTGCAGTGATATCTGTTTCCAACTCCACTACAGAAATTATAGAATCTAATAATTACAAGGCATGTACTATAAGAACAAGTCTCAAGAAAAGAGGATTTGATAAGAAGAACAAAAATATTTTAGAAACCCCTAAGCCAAATGTAGCAAGACTGGGCCTAATGTAACAGAAACCTGATAGAGAAACAACAGGTCTGTGGCCACTGGACATGAGGCAAAGCGGGATGGCCTTGGCTGGCAAGCTGGGAAAGCGGAATGATCCACTAAATGGAACTACTTGAGCTGCTTGTCTTTTGCTGAGCAGCAGCACAGAATGGCAATGTGCGTGCTCAAGAAATCAGGTCAAGAAACTGACACTGGGGGCACCAGGTTGCAAAGACCGTGGGGACCAAGAGAGACCCTTGATGGAGACTCTGGAATACCAAAGATGTTCTGCCAGCAAAAGGTGGGGTTGTGAAAATAATTAATGTTTAATGCATTAACTAAACAGCAGAAACTAATGAATGTGCAATAGGTGTATGTAATAAATACCAAGAAGTGCGAATCACACGCATACTCGATTAGAGGAGCTGTCCTCTGAGCATCAGGCGCCCTGTAATAAAAGTGCTGCTTGTTAACACTTTCAAAACTGCGTTAAAGAGTCTTTTTGCCGAGTTTTTGGTATCAATTGGGATCTTTTGGTATCTAAACCTTTGAGCAGGGCAGAGGGAAACATCTGTGAAGTTCCTGCTAAAAGAGTCTGAGTGTTGAAGCATGAATGTGGGGCAGATCACGTTCAGACGCTTTACTCGTGATTCAGAGAGCACAGCAGAACGTTTCTCTGCATTTCGCCGTCTGCAATGGCGTGTCTGTGCAGAACTCGTCGCTGCACATCGCTGTTCCGGGGTTCGGGTCACGGCCGCTCCCGCACCCCCTGTGCGTGGTTTTCTCTCCAAAGCCCTCACGGGGGGCGGGGCCTCGGCCGCGCGCGGAGCAGCCGCCGTTCCCGCGCTGGGCGGGGCGGCCGTGGCGGGGGAGGTGGCGCGGCCGTCGCGGAGCCGCGCACGGTTCGTGGCTGCTCCGCGCCGGGTGAGCGGGGAGCAGGCGCTCCGCTACGCCCTGGGGCTGCTGCAGCACGGGGGGCTGCTCCAGCGGCTGCTCCAGCGGCGGGGCTGGGCCGCGCGGCTCCTGCGGTGGAGCCCTCGCTGCCGGCGGGGCTGCCGGGGCGAAGCCGCCGGTTCCCGGCTGAGGAGGCGGGGCGGCGGCGCTGCCGTCTCCCTGCGGGACTCTACCCCTTTTTTACCCAGCTGCCTCTCTGCTGGTCGGTTCCAAGCACCGCCGCAGCTCCTCTGTTGTAACAATGGTAGTCGTTTCTTGCAAATATTTAACTAATTATTTTTTTTTACCAAATATCGCAGTATCCGGGTTCCCTGCTGGGATGAACAAACCGGTCTGAATTGCAGCACGATATTTGCCTTACTGGAGATGTGAACCACGTTCAGCTGGTTATGGATTTTGGTTTTGTGATTGTTTTTTGGCTGGTTGTTTTGGGAGGTGTTCAGTTTTCTCAGCTTGCCCTTTGCAGTGGCTTTAAGGGCCGTTATCCGGGACGTGTTGAGACGTTGTGATCCCGCAGCTGCAGGTGCCGCCCTGTGCGTGCAGCTGCTCCGGGAGTTCGAGACCCCTCAGCGGCCCGTGTGCCCCGAGCCGGGGCTTCAGCCTGCTCAGCAAACCTGGGCCTGCTCCTGGAGCCTGGCTTGTCAGACAGGAAAAAATTGTTCAAATTATAGTTTTTTTTCAATGGAGCAACTATAAAAAGAATTAGAAATACTTCTAATGCTTGTTGAAATGTATTCTGAGGTACCTACATCTCCATTAGGCATAAGTTTGGAACAGGTAACATGTTCTCAGATAATGTGCGTTATCAGTCACAAGTCCTACAAAAAAAAACAGCAAAAAAAGGCAACAAACCTCTTAGATTGCTAATAGGAGTGTGGCATAACTTATGTGTTAAATGTTGGTTTTAAAAAATACCTGCAGGTGGTTTGGTTCATATGGTTTTTTAAATTGTGTTTTTCCCCGTGTTAAGCCAGATTCAGTACACTCTAAGATAATGGCGAAGTCTCTACTGCCAAACTTTGAATGAACTCATTCAAAAATCTACATGGATGCTATTTGGATTTGTATGTCTCTTAATACCTGATTTTTTTTAAGTTTTAAGCTGAAATCCTCTTTATTTATTTATTTTTTTAATCTTAAAAAGCAATTATCCAACCTAGATTAAGGGTGCGTTATTGTTTTTTAGTTGAGAGAACTGAAAATCAGCAAAATGTTGTAAAATAATTTATTGATACTAAAGAATGATCTGAGAAACAGAGATTTTGCAGGACTTAAAATGTGGATAAGTCTTAAGATACATGCCTAAAAGAAACTGCAAATAACAAACATGTCCCAGGTCATTGTATGAGTTCTAGGAGTTGAACCCCATACATTCAAAGGGAGATCTTTCTCAAACGGAGAGGTTTTGGACATGATTCTTTGTTCTCTTTTATTGTCCTTTTTCTAAAAAGAACGGTCAACTTCAAAAAAAAAAAAAAGAAAAAATGAACATGTGTATCGTTTCAGACACAGATTTTAAAACTGTTGGGCCACTGTGAGACAGAACTGACAGCATTCTTTCATGAATCTAGAATTCATTAGACTACAAAATTATATGTTGTAAAGTGATTTATAGTACTTCACGCAACAGTGTAAACAAATATTTGTATTGGTGCCGCAAGTGGTGTCATTGTGGAAGATGATAACCATATGGATCTGGCTGGTTTTCAAATCAGACTGATTTTTATTTCATTTTATACTTTGGAGAGCTTTGATGGAATGGCATTCAAGTTTATTGCTTAGATCTATCTATTTATAGTAAGACATAAAAAGCTTTCAAAGCTGTATATATTGTTTTCTGAATTTAAAAAAAAATAGTTTTTTTCAGTGAAGTGATAGACAAATTAATGTGTTTGCTTACAAAAGTTATTTCCCCGCACCCCCCCCCGATTCATATTTTGGGGACAAAAGATCTGGTGTGTAAAATACCAGCACATTGAACCTCATGAGTTGTTCTATGCGAGGCCTGGACAGCGTGCGTGTCAGAACACCCCCCCCGGGCAGCGTGTGCGTGTCAGAACCCCCCCCGCCCCGGGCAGCGTGTGCGTGTCAGAACCCCCCCCGCCCCGGGTGTGCGTGTCAGAACCCCCCCCCCGCCTCGGGCAGCGTGTGCGTGTCAGAACCCCCCCCGCCTCGGGCAGCGTGTGCGTGTCAGAACCCCCCCCGCCTCGGGCAGCGTGTGCGTGTCAGAACCCCCCCCGCCCCGGGTGTGCGTGTCAGAACCCCCCCCGCCTCGGGCAGCGTGTGCGTGTCAGAACCCCCCCCGCCTCGGGCAGCGTGTGCGTGTCAGAACCCCCCCCGCCCCGGGTGTGCGTGTCAGAACCCCCCCCGCCTCGGGCAGCGTGTGCGTGTCAGAACCCCCCCCGCCCCGGGCAGCGTGTGCGTGTCAGAACCCCCCCCGCCCCGGGTGTGCGTGTCAGAACCCCCCCCGCCTCGGGCAGCGTGTGCGTGTCAGAACCCCCCCCGCCTCGGGCAGCGTGTGCGTGTCAGAACCCCCCCCCGTCCCGGGCAGCGTGTGCGTGTCAGAACCCCCCCCCGTCCCGGGCAGCGTGTGCGTGTCAGAACCCCCCCCCGCCCCGGGCAGCGTGTGCGTGTCAGAACCCCCGTCCCGGGCAGCGTGTGCGTGTCAGAACCCCCGTCCCGGGCAGCGTGTGCGTGTCAGAACCCCCCCGCCCCGGGCAGCGTGTGTGTGTCAGAACCCCCGCCCCGGGCAGCGTGTGCGTGTCAGAACCCCCCCGCCCCGGGCAGCGTGTGCGTGTCAGAACCCCCGCCACGGGCAGCGTGTGCGTGTCAGAACCCCCCCGCCCCGGGCAGCGTGTGCGTGTCAGAACCCCCGCCACGGGCAGCGTGTGCGTGTCAGAACCCCCGTCCCGGGCAGCGTGTGTGTGTCGGAAACCCCCCCGCCCCGGGCAGCGTGTGCGTGTCGTGTGCTGCCCAGCCCCAGCCCTCCCGGCCCCCTGTCCATCCCTGCCCGGCTCAGCCCCGCACTGGGCTCCTTCCAGCACGTCGCTGCTGTCCTGGCACTGGGGACACCCGGGGGACTGGGCCCAGTCCCCTGGGGGGTCTGCCCAGTGCTGCAGCGAGGGGCACACTCCCTCCTCTCATCCCACCGACTGCTTCTGCCAGCCCAGCCCAGCACAGGCTGGTGGTGCTGGGGAGGCTGAGAGACCTTCACCCCCCTGCTGGAAGCTCTGCGGCCAGCTCTCTGTCCATGCGTGTGTCCCCCATCCAGAGCCTCCAGTCCTGAGGACAGAGACCGGGCAACCGGGACTGTCCCTGAGGCTCTTGACACCTTTGTGGCCATTGGGACATCTCGACTGAAACAGCTGCAAGACCATGAGGTGAGGCGGGGGGTGAGGGCTCCCCTCCATGCCCCGGGCTTCCCCCGGGCCATGGCAGAGAGGGATCTTGTCTGACGGCATCTCTGCCCCGCAAGCTGTGTCCCCAAGCGCTGATCCTGCCGCTCAGGTGGGACTAATGTCGCTGCTGCCTCCCTCCTGTCCCCAGGAGCTCTCAGCTCTCTCCCGGGCAGGGCAGGGCCTCTGCCATCAGCCCCAGCTTCTCCCCAGCGCCCTTCCCCAGCTACCCAAGGCCCCTCCTGAGCTTTGGTTTGGAGCTGTCCCAGCAGCGCGGGGCTCCTGCCTGTGCGAGGAGCGACACCGGGTGCAGGGTGCTCATGGCTTCTCCTCCTCGGGGCAGGGACTGGTCCCCACGCCTTCCCCTTGCCCGCCTGGCACCTTCCCTCTGACCGGCACCTTCCCTCTGACCGCCACCTTCCCCGTCCTCAGGAGTGACCCCCACGGCCTCTTCCCCTGGTGGGGTCCGTGTCCCTCCCTGGCTCTCTGCTTGTCTCAGAGCTGCCGCAGAAGATCTTGCCGTTGCCCGTGGCTCTCCCGACGCGATGCCTGCAGCTTGTACCTCATGCCCATGTCCCACAGATGGTTTGGAGGACAGTGGGTCCCTGGTGGCTCCCTGGGAACGAGGGCAAAGCAAGTCCCATCGCTGCCCTTTGTGGTCTGTCCCCAGGGCGACCGGGTGGACACACACCGGGAGCTGGAGCGTGCCTTGCAGGGAGAGGACGGCTGCTTCCCAGTGGTGTCGTGAACCGCCTCATAGCAGAGGCCTCGGGTGACCTGCGAGCAGCCCAGGTGAGCTTGTTCTCCGGCAGGGCCACCAAAGCAGCGTGCCTCCATCCCTGGGTTCTGGGGAAATACAGAGATGCTTATCGGTTATTCAGACCCAGTAAGGTCCTTAGAGAGAAGCTCTGGGGACTCCTCATGACAGAGAATTTGAAGAGAGGACAGAGAGCTGTGCAGAAAAATGGACTTGGGGTTGTTTCTAACTGAGCAAGAGCTGGGGTCAGGCTCAACAATACTTCTCGAATACTGTGTTATGCCTCAAAACCTGGGGTCAGTTTTGGGCCCATCACTACAGGACAGCCCTTGAGATGCTGGAGCGAGTTGAGAGAAGGGAACGGAGCTGGCACGACCGCTCGCCCGGGGCTGCCGCGGCGGGTCTCAGTGCCGCCGTCCTGCGGGCAAAGCGCGGTGCTGCACCCGGCCGCCCCAACGCGGTGCCGCGGCGCGCCTCGGTGCTGCCGCCCTGTGGCGAAACCCGGGTACTGCAGCGCACGGCAAGGGGGGGGGGGCAGAGACGCCGATCGAGCCGCGGGGGTTCGCGGTCGGGTCTGTGCGTGCCGGTGTCCGTCCCCCCGACGGGGGTCAGGTCCCCATTGGTGTGCAAACGACACCCCTCCCTCGATGGCTCCTTAGGAGGGTTAATCCCAGTCCTCGTTCTTTTGGCAGCGGCGGGTCTGTGACCTCGCGGGAAGCCCAGGCTGCTGCACAGAGCTCGTCGGGAGCGGGAGCCGCGGAGGCGGGGGGCCTCGACGAGCCAGAGCTGCGGCAGACGGAGGGGGCGCGCGCGCTGCCCGGGGGCCGCGTCCGGCGGAGCCGAAGTGACCTGCGGCGGCAACGAGCGGGAGCCGCTCGGAGCTGGAGCGGCCGTTGGCCGCGCCTTCCCTGGGGAGGTGAGCGCGGGGAGCCCGGCCTCTCTCTCCCTCGGGGATTAAACCCGCGCCCGTCCGCGCCCTTCCCGGGGGCGGCGGCGAGGCGGGGTCCCCCGGCTCTCCCAGGGCGGCCCCGCTGCCGGGGGGCGCGGGCGAGGCGGCGGCAGCGCCTCCTCGGTGCCGGGGGGCGGAGGGGAGAGAGACCTGCCGGCCGGAGCCGCGGGGCGCGCAGCCCCTCGGGCAGGGCGCTCCCGGTCTCTGGGCCGCAGGCCGGGGGCGGCAGACGGGTTCAGGTGCTCTGGCCTGCTTTTTAGCCAGCGTGGCCTTCTCCGCGCCGTGAAGAAAATCCCGCGCGGTCGATTCCGCTCGCCGCTCGGGAGATGCCGCGTCTGGGGCCGTGGACTGGGGAAGAACGTTTGCGAGTTGGAGGGCGCTACAAGATATTCCGCGGGGAAGCCGGAGAAGAGGCAAATTGGCTGCCAGCGGAGTTGCGTTCCTTCGGTTTAGGACGTTCAGCTTGTCCTTCCAGAGAAGGAGCAGTCGTGGGTAGGGCCGAGAGAGGCTTTTAAGCGCGTGATCGGAATTGGAGCCAAATGGCACTCGACGTTGCCGCCGTGGGTCTTGGCTTTCAGTGGTTTCCCCGCGGCTGCCTGGTGTTTGGGAGCTCGGAGCGGGCATTTTTTTCCCCCAAGGAGAGTCTGTGCTTGAAACAGAACTTGCTTGAAGAAGACAGACGAGGCGGGTGAGGATGCAGAGCGGGCCAATCAGATCGCTCGGGAGGGCTGGAGGGGCGGAGCGCCGATAGGCGGGGAGAATGGCAATTGATGTGCGTAGGCAGCCAATGAGGTTGCCGGAGGGGCGGGCGTTGCGTTCTCCGTACTGCGCATGCCCAACTTGCGCAGTCCTCAGTCAGGTCCGACGCTGAGGCGGGCACCTGGGGGCGGAGCGAGGAAAGGCGCATCCAATAGGAGGACGGCGCGGCGGGTGGAAAACAGCCAATCAGAGCTGCTGAATTGCAGCTCGTTGCCTTCTGACCTGTCTTTATAATTCTGCTTTTGAGGTTCGGCGCTTAGCAAATGAACTTCAGTATCTTTTAGAACATTAAAAAGACTCTCCTAAATATTACCAAGCTTGTACCACCACTTGTGGAATTTTATTCGGGAGAACACTTCAAACACTTTATTTTATTGTATTCACTGTTTTTGCAGGAGTCACCCCACCTAGTGACTATTCTTGTGTTGTGGTTGTATGTTTTAATAATTCTATGACTGTTGTTCAAGACACAGAACTTTACACATTATCAGTTTATCTCCACCATTTGCCTAGAGCACACCAATCCTCTGTTCTCTGAAGAATTGCAACCCTGGATTCAGCAAGGCAAACTTTGGCCTTTTCAGGCGATTGCTAAGGGAAATCCCATGGGTAAGGCTACTTGAAGGTAAAGGGGCCCAAGATAGTTGGTTGGTGTTGAGGGACTGTTTCTACCAGGCACAAGATCAGAGCATCCCGACACGCAGGAAGTCAAGGAAGGGAGTCAGGAGAGCTGCGTGGTTAAACAGGGTAAGCTCAGGTGGAAGAGAAGAGTTTATAGATCATGGAAGGAGGGGCTGGACACTTGGGGACAATACAAGGCTGTTGTCCGAGGGCGTAGGGAGGCAAGTAGGAAAGCTAAGGCCTCCTTAGAATTACACCTGGCAAAAGGGGTCAAGGACAACAGGAAGAGCTTTTTCCCATACGTGGTAGATAAAACTAACAGCAGAAGCAATGCAGGCCTACTGATGAACGGGGTGGGTGCCCTGGTGGCAGAAGATACAGACAAGGCAGAGTTACTGAACACCTTCTTTGTCTCTGTCTACTCTGCCGGGGGCTGTCCTGAGGAGCCCGTACCGCTGAGGCCCCAGAGGAGGGCAGGACAATGGAGGAGTTTGCCTTGGTTGATGAGGACTGGGTTAGGGAGCAGTCAGGCAACCTGGACACCATAAATCCACGGGTCCGGATGGGATGCATCCGCGGGTGCTGAGGGAGCTGGCTGAGGTCACTGCTGGACCGCTCTCCGTCATCTTTGCCAAGTCTTGGGAAACGGGAGAGGTGCCCGAGGACTGGAGGAAAGCAAATGTCACTGCAGTCTTCAAAAAGGGCAGGAAGGAGGACCCGGGTAACTCTAGACCGGTCAACCTCACCTCCATCCCTGGGAAAGTAATAGAACGGCTTGTCCGTGGTGCCATCTCAAGGCATATCAGGGATAAGAGGGTCATTAGGGGCAGTCAACATGGCCTCACCAAAGGGAAGTCGTGCTTGACCAACCTCATTGACTTTTATGAGGACATAACAAGATGGATGGATGATGGCAGAGCGGTGGACATGGTCTGCCTTGACTTGAGTGAGGCATTTGACACAGTCTCCACAGCATCCTCACAGCTAAACTGAGTCCAGTTGAGGCCTGGATCTAGTGCAGTGCCTCAGGGGTCAGTGCTGGGGCCTGTATTTTTCAATATATTCATTAACGATTTGGATGAAGGGAATAGAGTGACTGTCAGCAAGTTTGCTGGTGACACCAAGCTGGGAGGAGTGGTGACACTGGAAGCTGTGCTGCCATCAGAGACCTGGACAGGCTGGAGAGCTGGGCAGGAAAAAAATTAATGAAATACAACAAGGGCAAGTGAAGAGTGTCGAATCTGGGCAGGAACAACCTCAGGTTCCAGTGTAAGTTGGGGAGTGACCTATTAGAGAGCAGTGTAGGGGAAAGGGACCTGGGGGTCCTGGGGACAGCAGGGTGACCATGAGCCAGCACTGGCCCTTGTGGCCAGGAAGCCAATGGTACCTGGGGTGGGTTAGAAGGGGGTGGTCAGTAGGTCAGAGAGGTTCTCCTGCCCCTCTGCTCTGCCCTGGGGAGACCACACCTGGAATATTGTGTCCAGTTGTGGCCCCTCAGTTCCAGCAGGACAGGGAACTGCTGGAGAGAGTCCAGCGCAGCCACCAAGATGCTGGAGGGAGTGGAGCATCTCCCGTGTGAGGAAAGGCTGAGGGAGCTGGGGCTCTGGAGCTGGACAAGAGGACACTGAGGGGGGACTCATTCATGGGGATCAATATGGAAATGGGGTGTGTCAGGAGGATGGAGCCAGGCTCTTCTCGGTGGCCACCAGTGATAGGACAAGGGGTAATGGGTTCAAACTGGAACACAGGAGGTTCCACTTAAATTTGAGAAGAAACTTCTTCACAGTGAGGGTGACAGACACTGGAACAGGCTGCCCAGGGGGGTTGTGGAGTCTCCTTCTCTGGAGGCATTCAAACCCGCCTGGACACCTTCCTGTGTAACCTCATCTGGGTGTTCCTGCTCCAGCAGGGCGATTGGACTGCATGAGCTTTCGAGGTCCCTTCCAATCCCTGACATTCTATGATTCTGTGAATTACAGCATAAACACACAAAACCAAGTATTATAACAGTTAATTATTAATACTAACCTTAAAGGAATCAGTTTTCAGAAGAAACTGAAGCATATAGGTGCCTCAAAATGACTAGAAAAATATTCAAGAAAGCAATTCTTAGGCTTTTATCCTTTCTCAAAAATATATGTGACAGGAGAAAATGGTAAATACATCATATTTACATTACCAAAAAAAAAAAAGCAAGGTTTTGACATTGTTCACAACATCTATTCTGACAATTACACCGGTATTAACTTTTTTAAATTTTATTTTTAAATTTTGACTCTGAATTGATGAGCAGCAGGTTTTCTTGTATCAGTTAAAGGCTGGCTGAGGACAGAAAGCTCACATTACTTTTTCAAGATTCTTGCACTGCTAAACTGCAGTTATCTGTCAGCTTTTCCAGACCTTTAAACTTCGGTGTATCTCTGCATAAAATAACACCCTCTCCTCTAGACAGAATTATAATTCCTTCCTCTTCAATTCACTTACATGCAAAAACAAGCTGAAAATTTGGAGAATAAGTTGATGCATGGTTACTGTCACATTCAAAACTTAGAGCATCTTCAAAAGCAAGACATGTCATCTCTAGAGGGAAGTGAAACTTATTCACCGCTTCTTACATTATTTCAGCAGTCCTGGCATTATACAGTATCACAGTATGTTTGGGACGGGAAGGGACCTCAAAAGATCATCTAGTCCAATCCCCCCGTGGAGCAGGAACGCCCAGGTGAGGTCGCACAGGAGCATGTCCAGGCGGGTTTTGAATGTCTCCAGAGAAGGAGACTCCACAACCTCCCTGGGCAGCCTGTTCAGTGCTCTGTCACCCTCACTGAGAAGAAGTTTTCTCTCAAATTTAAGCGGAACCTCTTGTGTTCCAGCTTGATCCCATTGCCCCTTGTCCTATCATTGTTTGCCACCGAGAAGAGCCTGGCTCCATCCTCATGGCACTCACCCTTTATGTATTTATAAACATTAATAAGGTCCCCCCTTAGTCTCCTCTTCTCCAAACTAAAGAGCCCCAGCTCCCTCAGCCTTTCTTCATAAGGGAGGTGCTCCACTCCCTTAATCATCTTGGTTGCCCTACGCTGGATCCTCTCCAGCAGTTCCCTGTCCTGCTGGAACTGAGGGGCCACAACTGGACACAATATTCCAGATGTGGTCTCACCAGGTTGGAGTAGAGGGGAAGGAGAACCTCTCTCCACCTACTAACCACCCCCCTTCTAACCCACCCCAGGTACCATTGGCCTTCCTGGCCACAAGGGCACAGGGCTGGCTCATGGTCACCCTGCTGTCCACCAGGACCCCCAGGTCCCTTTCCCCTACACTGCTCTCTAATATGTAATTTCCCAACCTATACTGGAACCTGGGGTTGTTCCTGCCCAGGTGCAGGACTCTACACTTGCCCTTGTTAAATTTCATCAGGTTATTCCCCGCCCAACTCTCCAGCCTGTCCAGGTCCCGCTGGATGGCAGCACAGCCTCTGGCGTGTCAGCCACCCCTCCCAGCTTGGTGTCATCAGCAAACTTCCTGACAGTGCACTCTATTCCCTCGTCCAAATCGTTAATGAATATATTGAATAACATTGTCCCCAGCACTGTCCCCTGAGGCACTGCACTGGATACTGGCCTCAGCTGGACTCCGCACCATTGACTACCGCTCTCTGGCTTCTCTCCTTAAGCCAGTTTGCAACCCACCTCACTAGTCTATTGTCTACACCACACCTCCTCAACTGAGCTGTGAGGATGCTGTGGGAGACTGTGTCAAAGGCTTTGCTGAAGTCAAGGTAGACCACATCCACCGCTCTGCCATCGTCCATCCACCTTGTTACATTCTCATAAAAGGCTATGAGGTTGGTCAAGTACGACTTACCCTTGGTAAAGCCGTGCTGACTGCCCCTAATAACCCTCTTATCCTTGATATGCCTTGAGATGGCACCACGGACAAGCCGTGCTCCCTAACCCAGTCCTCATCGACTAAAGCAAACTCCTCCACTGACCTGGCTTCATCCGGGGTCTCAGGGGTACAGGGCTCCCCAGGACGGCCTCCGGCAGAGTAGACAGAGACAAAGAAGGCATTCAGGAATTCTGCCTCCTCTGTATCTTCTGCCACCAGGGCACCCACCCCGTTCATCAGTGGGCCTACATCAGCGAGGAGCTGATGCGCTCTGTCGAGATCAGAGGAACAGGTAAGAGCGAATTTAGAAGCTCTGTGCGAACGAGGCAATGGGAAACGTGCCTAGAAAACCATCTTGATGGTGCACACGGGGTACAGACAAGAGCAGCCGGACGAGGGTTTTTTTCAGGTGCCGGTCCCTGTTTTCTCTTCCCGCTTTTGAAGAGAAGCTGCCGAGTTAGCGTACGCTGCGGTGAAGTTCTACAAGATGTGGCCCTCATGAAACGGTTGCTGTGGGGTTGCTCGTGCGGCCAGCTTTTGGTGTCGGTTGTTCCGGCGCTCCGTCGCGGTGTAGAGCCGGCCCCGTACGTAGCGGTGAGGCGTACCGCAGTTCGGTTTGATTCTCGGATAGGCCTCGGCTCTGACTGTGCACTCGAACGCCAAAACCTACAGCGGAAGCTGCGGTGGCTTTAGCGTGCAAGGGGCGCGAGCGCCGTGAAGCCGCCCGTGTGGCCGAGCGTCCCGATCGCGGCGCTGAGCGTTAGACGGACTTGAGCCGCGTGCCGGAATTGTTTTGTTTTGGAGAGGGCGGGATAAACTTGGAGCACAACTTGTGAGGGCGGTACGTCGTGGGCAGGTTTTAGTATTGCCTGTGGAGTGCCGCTAGAAGCGTTCGTAGTTCTTGCTTGTCTCTGTTACAAGATGAGCCGAGTCGTCCTGCGTGACGCGTAACGGGAGGACGGCGCGGTAGCGGTGCTCTGCACAAGAGCCCGTTGGGGGGTATTTTAGCTCGCGGGAAAGGGATTGGGGAACCACCTGGTGGTAATGCGAGGAGAGCAGCCCTGGCGGAATCTGAGGAGCAGAGGCCATGGTATAAATTGGACAAGGAAGGAAAGGCTGCGGGCAAAGCGCGGTGCTGCACCCGGCCGCCCCAACGCGGTGCCGCGGCGCGCCTCGGTGCTGCCGCCCTGTGGCGAAACCCGGGTACTGCAGCGCACGGCAAGGGGGGGGGGCAGAGACGCCGATCGAGCCGCGGGGGTTCGCGGTCGGGTCTGTGCGTGCCGGTGTCCGTCCCCCCGACGGGGGTCAGGTCCCCATTGGTGTGCAAACGACACCCCTCCCTCGATGGCTCCTTAGGAGGGTTAATCCCAGTCCTCGTTCTTTTGGCAGCGGCGGGTCTGTGACCTCGCGGGAAGCCCAGGCTGCTGCACAGAGCTCGTCGGGAGCGGGAGCCGCGGAGGCGGGGGGCCTCGACGAGCCAGAGCTGCGGCAGACGGAGGGGGCGCGCGCGCTGCCCGGGGGCCGCGTCCGGCGGAGCCGAAGTGACCTGCGGCGGCAACGAGCGGGAGCCGCTCGGAGCTGGAGCGGCCGTTGGCCGCGCTTTCCCTGGGGAGGTGAGCGCGGGGAGCCCGGCCTCTCTCTCCCTCGGGGATTAAACCCGCGCCTGTCCGCGCCCTTCCCGGGGGCGGCGGCGAGGCGGGGTCCCCCGGCCCTCCCGGAGCGGCCCCGCTGCCGGGGGGCGCGGGCGAGGCGGCGGCAGCGCCTCCTCGGTGCCGGGGGGCGGAGGGGAGAGAGACCTGCCGGCCGGAGCCGCGGGGCGCGCGGCCCCTCGGGCAGGGCGCTCCCGGTCTCTGGGCCGCAGGCCGGGGGCGGCAGACGGGTTCAGGTGCTCTGGCCTGCTTTTTAGCCAGCGTGGCCTTCTCCGCGCCGTGAAGAAAATCCCGCGCGGTCGATTCCGCTCGCCGCTCGGGAGATGCCGCGTCTCTGGGGCCGTGGACTGGGGAAGAACGTGTGCGAGTTGGAGGGCGCTACAAGATATTCCGCGGGGAAGCCGGAGAAGAGGCAAATTGGCTGCCAGTGGAGTTGCGTTCCTTCGGTTTAGGACGTTCAGCTTGTCCTTCCAGAGAAGGAGCAGTCGTGGGTAGGGCCGAGAGAGGCTTTTAAGCGCGTGATCGGAATTGGAGCCAAATGGCACTCGACGTTGCCGCCGTGGGTCTTGGCTTTCAGTGGTTTCCCCGCGGCTGCCTGGTGTTTGGGAGCTCGGAGCGGGCATTTTTTTTCCCCCAAGGAGAGGCTGTGCTTGAAACAGAACTTGCTTGAAGAAGACAGACGAGGCGGGTGAGGATGCAGAGCGGGCCAATCAGATCGCTCGGGAGGGCTGGAGGGGCGGAGCGCCGATAGGCGGGGAGAATGGCAATTGATGTGCGTAGGCAGCCAATGAGGTTGCCGGGAGGGCGGGCGTTGCGGTCTCCGTACTGCGCATGCCCAACTTGCGCAGTCCTCAGTCAGGTCCGACGCTGAGGCGGGCACCTGAGGGCGGAGCGCGGGAAGGAGCATCCAATAGGAGGACGGCGCGGCGGGGTGGAAAGCAGCCAATCAGAGCGCGCCGTCTCAATCCCGTTTGAACAGCTGCCTCCCTGGCAAACGCGTCCGTGGGGTCCCGGGGCGGGTACCGGGAGTTAACGGGGAAACGGGGGTCGGGGCGAGGGAGGGGAGGCTGTGGAGCG
Organism: Columba livia; assembly: GCF_036013475.1. Classification (NCBI taxonomy): domain Eukaryota; kingdom Metazoa; phylum Chordata; class Aves; order Columbiformes; family Columbidae; genus Columba; species Columba livia. The sequence continues at coordinate 271,102 of NC_088609.1, read as the reverse complement.
CTCATTTTGGCCTCTCCGTCCCTTTTGCCTCTCTCTCCCTCTCTCTGTGTCTCCTTGTCTTGCTCCCTGTCCCTGTCTTTCTCTGGTAAGCTGACCTGCTCTTTGCCCTTCTGTTTTTGTGGAATCACAGGCTCCTTCTGCTTGGAAAAGACACGTGCAGTTTTAAATTTGGGTTTGAATTCTCGGGTTTTTTTTCCCCCCTTAGCGTAAGTGGACGGCACGTTGTCCTGTGGCTCAATCCCCGTTCTGTTCCGTGGAGCCTTCAGTTTAGGATGTTCAGGTAAGACAGTTTGTCCTTCCAGAAAAGGAGCAGTCACCGGTAGGACCGAGAGAGGCTTTTAAGCGCGTGATCAGAACTGAAGCCAAATGGCACTTGACGTTGCCGCTGTGGGTCTTGGCTTTCACTGGTTTCCCCGCGGCTCCCTGGTGTTGGGGAGCTCGGAGCGGGCACGTTTTTTTCCCCGAGGGGAGGCTGTGCTTAAAAAAGAACGTGTTTCCTCAGAGAAGTGCAAGTCCGTGTGCGTAAGACAGACAAAGACCCCAGCCAGCCTAGTCAAGTTCTGAGCGTGCGTCTGTCAGGCGGCTGCTTTACGTTGAGGAGCGCACGGCCGTGCAATGGTAAGGGCGAAGGGCAAGGCAAGACAGAAGGGTTTTTCCTGCTGCGGGTGACCAGCCGCCCCCCTTTTCCGCGTGAAGCAGAGGAGGGCGGTTCGTTGTCGCCTTTTAAACGCGGCGGCGGCGGCGGCAAGCCGCGCGGCCGGAGGGCGGCGGGGGGGGGGGGGGGGGGGGGGGGGCGGTCCCGGCAGGGCGGCGAGCCGGCGGGTGAGGATGCAGAGCGGGCCAATCAGATGGCGCGGGAGGGCTGGAGGGCTGGAGGAGCGGAGCGCTGGTTGGCTGCCTAGGCACGTCAGTTGCCTTTCTGTCTGCCAATCAGATTGCCGGGGGGGCGGGCGTCGAGTGCTGGGTACTGCGCATGCCCCAAAGAGCGAGCGCTGATAGGCGGAGAGATGCTGACTGGCGTGCCGCCCGCAGCCAATGATGTTGCCGAAGGGGCGGGCGTTGCGGCGTCCCTACTGCGCATGCCCCAGCCGCGATCGCTGATAGGCGGCGAGAGAGGAGATTGACGTGTCCCGGGGAGCCAACCGGGATGCGGCAAGGGGCGGGAGCTGCGGTCTCCCTAGTGCGCATGCCCAAACCGCGAGCGCTGATAGGCGGCGAGAGAGGTGATTGACGTGTCCCGGGGAGCCAACCGGGATGCGGCAAGGGGCGGGAGCTGCGGTCTCCCTACTGCGCATGCCCCAGCCGCGATCGCTGATAGGCGGCGAGAGGGTGATTGACGTGTCCCGGGGAGCCAACCGGGATGCGGCAAGGGGCGGGAGCTGCGGTCTCCCTACTGCGCATGCCCCAGCCGCGATCGCTCATAGGCGGCGAGAGGGGTGATTGACGTGTCCCGGGGAGCCAACCGGGATGCGGCAAGGGGCGGGAGCTGCGGTCTCCCTACTGCGCATGCCCCAGCCGCGATCGCTGATAGGCGGCGAGAGGGGTGATTGACGTGTCCCGGGGAGCCAACCGGGATGCGGCAAGGGGCGGGTGCTGCGGTCTCCCTACTGCGCATGCCCAAACCGCGAGCGCTGATAGGTCCGCGGTGTCTCGGTGCCGCGCCGTGGGGGGAGACCGGGAGCGAACGGGAACGGGGGTCGGGGCGGCTGCGGAGCGCTCGCTGCGGCCGGCGCCCGGGCATCGGGAGGCGGGCGGCTCAGGACCGCCCTTCGTGAGGTTTCCCGGAGGCGGCAGAAGGGCGGGGGGGAAGGAGGGGACAGCCGGGGACCTCCCGCCGCGGGCGTCTTCGGGGTGCGGCGGCTGTCGGTGCCCGCGGAGCCCGGCGGGACGGCGGGGGAGCGCGAGGGGAACGGAGCGGCGAAAGAGGCGGCAGGTGAGTGCGGCAGCGGCGAGGGTGACCGTGCCGTTGGAACGGGGGGAGCGGGAGGGGCCGGCGCGGCGCGGAGGCGTTCGGTTCCGGTTCCGCCCCCCCCCCCCCCCCGCCCCCCCCCCCGCCCTTACGGCCGCGCTGGCGAAGCTGCTGGGAGGCGTGCGGTCCGGAGCCGCGTCTCCCTCCGGCGCAGCGCCCGTGCCCGGTGCGGCAGCCCCTCCGGGAGCGGCGCAGCCCCCGTCGGTCGCGGGGACGGTTACAAGCAGAGCTAAGGCGCGGTTGCGGGCGGGCTGGGTGGCGTGGCGCCGCTTCGGCGGGAGCTCGGGGCGAGCCCCGGCGGGTTCCGTGTCCTGCGGGCGCGGCTTTCGCGCCGCGGCTCTCTCTGTGCGCTTTTTTGTTTGGTCGCGTTTGTTTTTTGGGTTTTTTTTGGCGGGATTCCCGCGAAACGCGGCACGACCGCTCGCCCGGGGCTGCCGCGGCGGGTCTCAGTGGCGCCGTCCTGTGGGCAAAGCGCGGTACTGCACCCGGCCGCCCCAACGCGGTGCCGCGGCGCGCCTCGGTGCTGCCGCCCTGTGGCGAAACTCGGGTACTGCAGCGCACGGCAAGGTGGGGGGCAGAGACGCCGATCGAGCCGCGGGGGTTCGCGGTCGGGTCCGTGCGTGCCGGTGTCCGTCCCCCCCGACGGGGTTCAGGTCCCCATTTGTGTGAAAACGACATCCCTCCCTCGGTGCCTCCTTAAACGTTTAATGACGTAAATATTGCTCCTGCTAACGTTGTCGGCGCGGCTTCTTTCCTCAGTGGATCCGTCCGGCAGTCGGTGGCCCACGGTTGCTCGGCAACAGCAGAAGCGGATTGAAGGGACCGGCCGCTGGAGGATGCCGAAGCCTCCCGGGTCAGCGGTGGGAGCAGCTTTGCGTAAAGCGAGGGGTACGTGAAGCCGGGCGTGCGGTGCCGACCGCCCAGCAGGTAAGGGAAGCTAAAGCTTTACCTCCAGGGACTTCTGCCCAGAAAGCTGAAGCAATTGCTCTCGCGTGAGCTGTAGAGTTACGCAAAGAGAAGAAGATTAGTAGCTGCACTGATTCTAAGCAGGTTTCTTGAAGGGTGCGGGCCCTTGAAGCCGTTTGAAAAGAATAAAGTGTATTAACGGCACAAGGGAGGCAGATTAAACGTGATGCTCCGGTTGCTGGAAGCTGTGCTGTTGCTAGGAGAGTTGCCGTCACGCGTTGCAACGGGCCTCAGAAGGGAAACGCTGCTCAGGAAACTGGCCATAAATTGGCAGGCGCCGCTGTCAAACCAGCCACCGAGAGGACAGAGACCGGTACGGAAGCCGCGTCTCTGAGCCCAGGTGGCCGTGTCCTCCAACCAACGTCAGGGAACTGTAACAAAGAGGATAAGCAATTAATAGGAGATTTATAGCCCGATCAGAATTAGGGTCCAAAGGAGCCGTCACCGGCGACGGGAGAGCAGCGGCGCCTCGCGGCGCGAGGAGCTGACGCGCTCTGTCGAGATCGGACGAACAGGTAAGAGCGAATTTAGAAGCTCTGTGCGAACGAGGCAATGGGAAACGTGCCTAGAAAACCATCTTGATGGTGCACGCGGGGTACAGACAAGAGCAGCCGGACGAGGGAAACGTACCAGGACAACGCTGGCAAAGGGAGTTCTCCGAGCTGCCTGGAAAAGGGGGGTGTCGATACCGGCCGGCACGAACGGCTCCCTTCTCGGGTCGGCCGGAAGCGTTGCCGTGCCGGGGGGCGGCTGCCGGCCTGCGGGCCGGGGCTGCGGCTGTTTGGGGCGCTGCCCCCGCTTTGTTTTCCTCGGGGAGCCCCCCCACGTTCGGGGGCTTGTGGGACGTGCACGTGCGAATGACACGGTGTTCCCAGCTGCTCTGTTCTCTGCCTTGTTTTTTCAGGTGCCTGTCCCTGTTTTCTCTTCCCGCTTTTGAAGAGAAGCTGCCGAGTCAGCGTACGCTGCGGTGAAGTTCTACAAGATGCGGCCCTCAGGAACCGGTTGACGTGAGGGTAATGCTTTCTGACCGCCTGCACGGTGAGGGGACGTTTTTCACCTTTTAGCTCCTTCTGCACGACAAGAGGGAGACGGAAGGTTAAGTAACACGTTGTTTAGGAGCTGAGAGCTTAGTTTGTATTTAACTAATAATTAAGAGACGTGTTGTCAGCGAGAAACTAAACGATTACAACTAACCTCATCAAATGAAGTAAAGACAGGCCAGCCAGGCGTGGTGGTGGAGTTGCTCTCTATGTGAGAGAGCAGCTACAGTGTACTAAATTCTGCCCAGGAGCGGATGAGGAGCGAGTTGAGAGTGTATGGGTCAGGATCAAGGGGCAGGCTGGCAGGGGTGACACTGCTGTGGGCGTCTGTTACAGGCCACCAGATCAGGCTGAGGAAGTTGATGAGGCCTTCTATGGGCAGCTGAGAGCGGCCTCACGGTCACAGGCCCTGGTTGTTGTGGGGGATTTTAAGTTCCCTGGTGTTTGCTGGAAGGACCGTTCAGCCAGCCAGCCACAGTCCAGGAGGTTCCTGCCGTGCGTCGGTGAGAACCGCCTCATGCAGGTGGTGGAGGAGCCGACTGGGAGAGGTGCACTGCTGGATCTCATCCTCGCTAGCAAGGAGGGTCTGGTCGAAGCAGGAAAGGTTGAGGGCTGCCTGGGCTGCAGTGACCACGAGAAGGTGGAGTTCAGCATCTTGGGTGGCAGGAACAGAATAGCAAGTAGAATTGCAGCCCTGGACTTTAGCAGGGCTAACTTTGGCCTTTTCAAGCAATTGCTGGGGGAAATCCCACGGGCAAGACTGCTTGAAGGAAAAGGGGCCCGAGATAGCTGGGTTGCATTCAGAGATTGCTTCTTCCACGCTCAGGATCAGAGCATCCCCACACGAAGGGAGTCGAGGAAGGGAGCCAGGAGGCCTGCGTGGTTGAACAGGGACCTGTTGGGTGTGCTCAAGCAGAAGAGGAGAGTTTGCAGGTCATGGAGGCAGGGGCTGGCCACTTGGGAGGAATATAGGGCTGCTGTTAGAGGATGCAGGAAGGCAGCTAGGATAGCCAAGGCCCCCTAGAATTACAGCTGGCGAGAGGGGTCAAGGACAGCAAAAAGAGCTTTTTCAAATCCATAGCAGATAAAACTAACACCAGAGGCAATGTAGGCCCACTGATGAACGGGGTGGGTGCCCTGGTGGCAGAAGATACAGAGGAGGCAGAATTCCTGAATGCCTTCTTTGTCTCTGTCTACTCTGCCGGAGGCCGTCCTGGGGAGCCCTGTACCCCTGAGACCCCGGATGAAGCCAGGTCAGTGGAGGAGTTTGCTTTAGTCGATGAGGACTGGGTTAGGGAGCAATTAAATAGTCTGGACATCCATAAATCCACGGGTCCGGATGGGATGCACCCGCGGGTGCTGAGGGAGCCGGCTGAAGTCACTGCTGGACCGCTCTCCGTCATCTTTGCCAAGTCTTGGGAAACGGGGGAGGTGCCCGAGGATTGGAGGAAAGCAAATGTCACTGCAGTCTTCAAAAAGGGCAAGAAGGAGGACCCGGGTAATTACAGACCGGTCAGCCTCACCTCTGTACCTGGGAAAGTAATGGAACAGCTTCGTCTGGACAACAGAGCAGTGAGGTGGGTTGCAAACTGGCTTAAGGAGAGAAGCCAGAGAGCGGTAGTCAATGGTGCGGAGTCCAGCTGGAGGCCAGTATCCAGTGCAGTGCCTCAGGGGACAGCGCTGGGGCCAATGTTATTCAATATATTCATTAACGATTTGGACGAGGGAATAGAGTGCACTATCGGCAAGTTTGCTGATGACACCAAGCTGGGAGGGGTGGCTGACACGCCAGAGGCTGTGCTGCCATCCAGCGGGACCTGGACAGGCTGGAGACTTGGGCGGGGAATAACCTGATGAAATTTGACAAGGGCAAGTGTAGAGTCCTGCACCTGGGCAGGAACAACCCCAGGTTCCAGTATAGGTTGGGAAATTACATGTTAGAGAGCAGTGGAGGGGAAAGGGACCTGGGGGTCCTGGTGGACAGCAGGATGACCATGAGCCAGCCCTGTGCCCTTGTGGCCAGGAAGGCCAATGGCATCCTGGGGTGTATTAGAAGGGGGGTGGTTAGTAGGTGGAGAGAGGTCCTCCTTCCCCTCTGCTCCGCCCTGGTGAGACCGCATCTGGAATATTGTGTCCAGTTGTGGGCCCCTCAGTTCCAGAAGGACAGGGAACTGCTGGAGAGGGTCCAGCGTAGGGCAACAAAGATGATTAAGGGAGTGGAGCATCTCCCGTGTGAGGAAAGGCTGAGAGAGCTGGGTCTCTTTAGTTTGGAGAAGAGGAGACTAAGGGGGGACCTTATCAATGTTTATAAATACATAAAGGGTGAGTGCCATGAGGATGGAGCCAGGCTCTTCTCGGTGGCAAACAACGATAGGACAAGGGGTAATGGGATCAAGCTGGAACACAAGAGGTTCCGCTTAAATTTGAGAAGAAACTTCTTCTCAGTGAGGGTGGCAGAGCCTGGCCCAGGCTGCCCAGGGGGTTTGTGGAGCCTCCTTCTCTGCAGACATTCAAAACCCGCCTGGACGTGCTCCTGTGCGACCTCACCTGGGCGTTCCTGCTCCATGGGGGAATTGGACTGGATGAGCTTTTGAGGTCCCTTCCCGTCCCAAACATACTGTGATACTGTGAAGAATGCGGCTTAGCAGCGCTGCTGACTCTGCCGTCCCGTTCCCTTCCCCGTTTCAGCCGGCGAGGCGGCCGGAGGACCCGCTCTGTGCGGCCGCGGGGCCCGCGGAGTCGAGGGCTCTGTCGGCGCGCCCCGGGGGTTTCTCTGGAGAGACTCCTCGTCTCGGTCGCGTCGCGGCGGGGACGGACGAGGACCTCTGGCGAGGGGTCTTTCTGCGCTGGGAGCCGGGACCGGGCACGCGCTCGCGGGGCGTCCGTAAGTCGCGGTACGGAATTTAGGCAGGATAGCGCGCAAGGGCTTGCGAGCGCCTTACAGGCGTGCGGTGGTTGCTCGTGCGGCCAGCTTTTGGTGTCGGTTGTTCCGGCGCTCCGTCGCGGTGTAGAGCCGGCCCCGTACGTAGCGGTGAGGCGTACCGCAGTTCGGTTTGATTCTCGGATAGGCCTCGGCTCTGACTGTGCACTCGAACGCCAAAACCTACAGCGGAAGCTGCGGTGGCTTTAGCGTGCAAGGGGCGCGAGCGCCGTGAAGCCGCCCGTGTGGCCGAGCGTCCCGATCGCGGCGCTGAGCGTTAGACGGACTTGAGCCGCGTGCCGGAATTGTTTTGTTTTGGAGAGGGCGGGATAAACCTGGAGCACAACTTGTGAGGGCGGTACGTCGTGGGCAGGTTTTAGTATTGCCTGTGGAGTGCCGCTAGAAGCGTTCGTAGTTCTTGCTTGTCTCTGTTACAAGATGAGCCGTGTCGTCCTGCGTGACGCGTAACGGGAGGACGGCGCGGTAGCGGTGCTCTGCACAAGAGCCCGTTGGGGGGTATTTTAGCTCGCGGGAAAGGGATTGGGGAACCACCTGGTGGGAATGCGAGGAGAGCAGCCCTGGCGAAACCTGAGGAGCCGAGGCCGTTGTATAAATTGGACAAGGAAGGAAAGGCTGCGGGCACAGCGCGGTGCTGCACCCGGCCGCCCCAACGCGGAACTCTAATGTGGAATTCCTGTGTTTCAGAGGGGGAGCTGTGACCGCCCCGTGCTCAGCAGACCCCCCAGCCCGGGTGGGGGGAGCAGCGCCGGAGCGGGAGACGCGGCTCCGTCCTCCGTCCCCAGCGTGCCGGGGGGCGGCTGCCGGCCTGTGGGACGTGGCTGCGGCTGTTCGGGGCGCTGACCCCCATGTTTGGGCGCTCTGGTATGTACATAGGTAAATGGCGTTTTAAAGTAACGTGCTGCCCGCTGGGGCTGTTTTCCTTTTCTACCTTTTTTTTTTTGAGTGAATAAATGGGGGGACTCGGGGGGTGACGATGACGTTACTGGAGGAGCAGGCCAGTGAGAGATGGGGGCATTCAGCCCCAAAACGCCTGAACAGTCATGGGTGGGGTGTTTAGTGGTACTGTGGGGAGGAGAAATGTCTCCCTGTCCGTTGCAGAGAAAACAGAACAATCCCACATCAAAGCTGTCCTAGAGAAGTACTTGCTGTTTGTCATTGCGGTTCTAGAGCAGCCCCATGTGCTGTTAAAGGTTGTGGTGGTGCGGGTCAGGGATCCCCAGGCTGTGCCGAGACCGCAGGACGGCTGCTGGTGGAACAAAGTCAAGGACAGCTTCTCAGAGTAAGAGCCTCTCTATTTGTTCTCCTCGGGACACATCCCTTTGCCTCTGGACCCCTCACAAGCTCACTCGCCACCTTGTTCCCTCAGAAACCCGTTTCCTCCCAGTTCCTCTGCGATTACCCTGCCTGCCTTTGGGTCCCTGCAGGCTCGTTGGTGGCATCACGGTGCCTGTTTGACCTTTTGCCCCGTTAAATTCCCCTCTTTTCTCTCTTCCCCTCAAAACTTCCCCGGTTGCTCTTGTCACATCCCAGAGGCCTCATTTTCCCCTCTTGTCTCCTCTCAGGACCCCCCATCTGTTGGCCCCTGTCGAGGGTTTAGATTGCGGGGTGACAGTAAAACCCTGGCAGATGTATTGTTAACCCCGTCTCCCCCCCACTTCCCCCTTTTGCCCCTCCCTCTCCCCCCTTCCCACTCAGGACAGGCGATCCGGAGGGAAAGAAGGACAGAGAGAAGAGAGTTGGAAAAACTGGCAATGTTTTACTAATGCTATATTAAGAGTAGAGAAAATAATACAAAAGCAATCCTGAAAGTCTCAGCAACTGCAGAGCCGGCACCTGAAGTCCTGGACTGGACTCTGCAGCCAACCGGAGCTGGATTCAGTCTCTCAGCAGGCCTCAGTTTGCAGGGACGACTAGCAAGGTCCTCTCCTAATGTCACCATAAGCAGAAGGGACGAAAAGGGGCAAAGAGGACAAGATCCTCATGATCTGCCACTTCTATATGAAGTATTCATGTGAAGGGGATGTTATACACAGTTGGTCAGTTTGTTGGTCACCTGTTTCTTGTTGCTCCTCTTGCAAGATGTGAATCTGTCCTTATCAACAAGTAAGCATTCCATTGCAGTGTTTATCAAAACATGTATGTGTCTGGTTCTCCAGGAAAAGGCAGCTAATAAGAAGCTTCAGCTGACAGGCAAATTCATGCTGTCTGCCTATCAGATTGCCGGAGGGGCGGGCGTCGAGGGCTGGGTACTGCGTGCCGCCCGCAGCCAATGATGGTGCGGAAGAGGCGGGCGTTGCGGTGTCCCTACTGCGCATGCCCCAGTCGCGAGCGCTGATAGGCGGAGAGGGAGATGATTGACGTGTCCCGGGGAGCGAACCGGGATGCGGCAAGGGGCGGGTGCTGCAGTCTCCCTAGTGCGCATGCCCAAACCGCGAGCGCTGATAGGTCCGCGGTGTCTCGGTGCCGGGGCCGGGGGGGGAGACCGGGAGCGAACGGGAACGGGGGTCGGGGCGGCTGCGGAGCGCTCGCTGCGGCCGGCTCCCGGGTATCGGGAGGCGGGCGGCTCAGGGCCGCCCTTCGTGAGGTTTCCCGGAGGCGGCAGAAGGGCGGAGGGGAAGGAGGGGACAGCCGGGGACCTCCCGCCGCGCGCGTGTCCGGGGCGCGGCGGCTGTCGGTGCCCGCGGAGCCCGGCGGGACGGCGGGGGAGCGCGAGGGGAACGGAGCGGCGAAAGAGGCGGCAGGTGAGTGCGGCAGCGGCGAGGGTGACCGTGCCGTTGGAACGGGGGGAGCGGGAGGGGCCGGCGCGGCGCGGCGCGGAGGCGTTCGGTTCCGGTTCCCCCCCCCCCCCCCGCCCTTACGGCCGCGCTGGCGAAGCTGCTGGGAGGCGTGCGGTCCGGAGCCGCGTCTCCCTCCGGCGCAGCGCCCGTGCCCGGTGCGGCAGCCCCTCCGGGAGCGGCGCAGCCCCCGTCGGTCGCGGGGACGGTTACAAGCAGAGCTAAGGCGCGGTTGCGGGCGGGCTGGGTGGCGTGGCGAGCGGGGCGCCGCTTCGGCGGGAGCTCGGGGCGAGCCCCGGCGGGTTCCGTGTCCTGCGGGCGCGGCTTTCGCGCCGCGGCTCTCTCTGTGCGCTTTTTTGTTTGGTCGCGTTTGTTTTTTGGGTTTTTTTTGGCGGGATTCCCGCGAAACGCGGCACGACCGCTCGCCCGGGGCTGCCGCGGCGGGTCTCAGTGGCGCCGTCCTGTGGGCAAAGCGCGGTACTGCACCCGGCCGCCCCAACGCGGTGCCGCGGCGCGCCTCGGTGCTGCCGCCCTGTGGCGAAACTCGGGTACTGCAGCGCACGGCAAGGGGGGGGGGCAGAGACGCCGATCGAGCCGCGGGGGTTCGCGGTCGGGTCTGTGCGTGCCGGTGTCCGTCCCCCCCGACGGGGGTCAGGTCCCCATTGGTGTGAAAACAACATCCCTCCCTCGGTGCCTCCTTAAACGTTTAATGACGTAAATATTGCTCCTGCTAACGTTGTCGGCGCGGCTTCTTTCCTCAGTGGATCCGTCTGGCAGTCGGTGGCCCACGGTTGCTCGGCAACAGCAGAAGCGGATTGAAGGGACCGGCCGCTGGAGGATGCCGAAGCCTCCCGGGTCAGCGATGGGAGCAGCTTTGCGTAAAGCGAGGGGTACGTGAAGCCGGGCGTGCGGTGCCGACCGCCCAGCAGGTAAGGGAAGCTAAAGCTTTACCTCCAGGGACTTCTGCCCAGAAAGCTGAAGCAATTGCTCTCGCGTGAGCTGTAGAGTTACGCAAAGAGAAGAAGATTAGTAGCTGCACTGATTCTAAGCAGGTTTCTTGAAGGGTGCGGGCCCTTGAAGCCGTTTGAAAAGAATAAAGTGTATTAACGGCACAAGGGAGGCAGATTAAACGTGATGCTCCGGTTGCTGGAAGCTGTGCTGTTGCTAGGAGAGTTGCCGTCATGCGTTGCAACGGGCCTCAGAAGGGAAACGCTGCTCAGGAAACTGGCCATAAATTGGCAGGCGCCGCTGTCAAACCAGCCGCCGAAAGGACAGAGACCGGTACGGAAGCCGCGTCTCTGAGCCCAGGTGGCCGTGTCCTCCAGCCAACGTCAGGGAACTGTAACAAAGAGGATAAGCAATTAATAGGAGATTAATAGCCCGATCAGAATTAGGGTCCAAAGGAGCCGTCACCGGCGACGGGAGAGCAGCGGCGCCTCGCGGCGCGAGGAGCTGACGCGCTCTGTCGGGATCGGACGAACAGGTAAGAGCGAATTTAGAAGCCCTGTGCGAACGAGGCAATGGGAAACGTGCCTAGAAAACCATCTTGATGGTGCACGCGGGGTACAGACAAGAGCAGCCGGACGAGGGAAACGTACCAGGACAACGCTGGCAAAGGGAGTTCTCCGAGCTGCCTGGAAAAGGGGGGTGTCGATACCGGCCGGCACGAACGGCTCCCTTCTCGGGTCGGCCGGAAGCGTTGCCGTGCCGGGGGGCGGCTGCCGGCCTGCGGGCCGGGGCTGCGGCTGTTTGGGGCGCTGCCCCCGCTTTGTTTTCCTCGGGGAGCCCCCCCACGTTCGGGGGCTTGTGGGACGTGCACGTGCAAATGACACGGTGTTCCCAGCTGCTCTGTTCTCTGCCTTGTTTTTTCAGACGCCTGTCCCTGTTTTCTCTTCCCGCTTTTGAAGAGAAGCTGCCGAGTCAGCGTACGCTGCGGTGAAGTTCTACAAGATGCGGCCCTCAGGAACCGGTTGACGTGAGGGAAATGCTTTCTGACCGCCTGCGCGGTGAGGGGACGTTTTTCACCTTTTAACTCCTTCTGCACGACAAGAGGGAGACGGAAGGTTAAGTAACACGTTGTTTAGGAGCTGAGAGCTTAGTTTGTATTTAACTAATAATTAAGAGACGTGTTGTCAGCGAGAAACTAAACGATTACAACTAACTTCATCAAATGAAGTAAAGACAGGCCAGCCAGGCGTGGTGGTGGAGTTGCTCTCTATGTGAGAGAGCAGCTACAGTGTACTAAATTCTGCCCAGGAGCGGATGAGGAGCGAGTTGAGAGTGTATGGGTCAGGATCAAGGGGCAGGCTGGCAGGGGTGACACTGCTGTGGGCGTCTGTTACAGGCCACCAGATCAGGCTGAGGAAGCTGATGAGGCCTTCTATGGGCAGCTGAGAGCGGCCTCACGGTCACAGGCCCTGGTTGTTGTGGGGGATTTTAAGTTCCCTGGTGTTTGCTGGAAGGACCGTTCAGCCAGCCAGCCACAGTCCAGGAGGTTCCTGCCGTGCATCGGTGAGAACCGCCTCATGCAGGTGGTGGAGGAGCCGACTGGGAGAGGTGCACTGCTGGATCTCATCCTCGCTAGCAAGGAGGGTCTGGTCGAAGCAGGAAAGGTTGAGGGCTGCCTGGGCTGCAGTGACCACGAGAAGGTGGAGTTCAGCATCTTGGGTGGCAGGAACAGAAGAGCAAGTAGAATTGCAGCCCTGGACTTTAGCAGGGCTAACTTTGGCCTTTTCAAGCAATTGCTGGGGGAAATCCCACGGGCAAGACTGCTTGAAGGAAAAGGGGCCCGAGATAGCTGGGTTACATTCAGAGATTGCTTCTTCCACGCTCAGGATCAGAGCATCCCCACACGAAGGGAGTCGAGGAAGGGAGCCAGGAGGCCTGCGTGGTTGAACAGGGACCTGTTGGGTGTGCTCAAGCAGAAGAGGAGAGTTTGCAGGTCATGGAGGCAGGGGCTGGCCACTTGGGAGGAATATAAGGCTGCTGTTAGAGGATGCAGGAAGGCAGCTAGGATAGCCAAGGCCCCCTAGAATTACAGCTGGCGAGAGGGGTCAAGGACAGCAAAAAGAACTTTTTCAAATCCATAGCAGATAAAACTAACACCAGAGGCAATGTAGGCCCACTGATGAACGGGGTGGGTGCCCTGGTGGCAGAAGATACAGAGGAGGCAGAATTCCTGAATGCCTTCTTTGTCTCTGTCTACTCTGCCGGAGGCCGTCCTGGGGAGCCCTGTACCCCTGAGACCCCGGATGAAGCCAGGTCAGTGGAGGAGTTTGCTCTAGTCGATGAGGACTGGGTTAGGGAGCAATTAAATAGTCTGGACATCCATAAATCCACGGGTCCGGATGGGATGCACCCGCGGGTGCTGAGGGAGCCGGCTGAAGTCACTGCTGGACCGCTCTCCGTCATCTTTGCCAAGTCTTGGGAAACGGGGGAGGTGCCCGAGGACTGGAGGAAAGCAAATGTCACTGCAGTCTTCAAAAAGGGCAAGAAGGAGGACCCGGGTAATTACAGACCGGTCAGCCTCACCTCTGTCCCTGGGAAAGTAATGGAACAGCTTCGTCTAGACAATGGAGCAGTGAGGTGGGTTGCAAACTGGCTTAAGGAGAGAAGCCAGAGAGCGGTAGTCAATGGTGCGGAGTCCAGCTGGAGGCCAGTATCCAGTGCAGTGCCTCAGGGGTCAGCGCTGGGGCCAATGTTATTCAGTATATTCATTAACGATTTGGACGAGGGAATAGAGTGCACTATCGGCAAGTTTGCTGATGACACCAAGCTGGGAGGGGTGGCTGACACGCCAGAAGGCTGTGCTGCCATCCAGCGGGACCTGGACAGGCTGGAGAGTTGGGCGGGGAGTAACCTGATGAAATTTGACAAGGGCAAGTGTAGAGTCCTGCACCTGGGCAGGAACAACCCCAGGTTCCAGTATAGGTTGGGAAATTACATATTAGAGAGCAGTGTAGGGGAAAGGGACCTGGGGGTCCTGGTGGACAACAGGATGACCATGAGCCAGCCCTGTGCCCTTGTGGCCAGGAAGGCCAATGGCATCCTGGGGTGTATTAGAAGGGGGGTGGTTAGTAGGTGGAGAGAGGTCCTCCTTCCCCTCTGCTCCGCCCTGGTGAGACCGCATCTGGAATATTGTGTCCAGTTGTGGCCCCTCAGTTCCAGCAGGACAGGGAACTGCTGGAGAGGGTCCAGTGTAGGGCAACCAAGATGATTAAGGGAGTGGAGCTACTCCCGTGTGAGGAAAGGCTGAGGGAGCTGGGTCTCTTTAGTTTGGAGAAGAGGAGACTAAGGGGGGACCTTATCAATGTTTATAAATACATAAAGGGTGAGTGCCATGAGGATGGAGCCAGGCTCTTCTCGGTGGCAAACAACGATAGGACAAGGGGTAATGGGATCAAGCTGGAACACAAGAGGTTCCGCTTAAATTTGAGAAGAAACTTCTTCTCAGTGAGGGTGGCAGAGCCTGGCCCAGGCTGCCCAGGGGGGTTGTGGAGCCTCCTTCTCTGGAGACATTCAAAACCCGCCTGGACGTGCTCCTGTGCGACCTCACCTGGGCGTTCCTGCTCCATGGGGGGATTGGACTGGATGATCTTTTGAGGTCCCTTCCCGTCCCAAACATACTGTGATACTGTGAAGAGTGCGGCTTAGCAGCGCTGCTGACTCTGCCGTCCCGTTCCCTTCCCCGTTTCAGCCGGCGAGGCGGCCGGAGGACCCGCTCTGTGCGGCCGCGGGGCCCGCGGAGTCGAGGGCTCTGTCGGCGCGCCCCGGGGGTTTCTCTGGAGAGACTCCTCGTCTCGGTCGCGTCGCGGCGGGGACGGACGAGGACCTCTGGCGAGGGGTCTTTCTGCGCTGGGAGCCGGGACCGGGCACGCGCTCGCGGGGCGTCCGTAAGTCGCGGTACGGAATTTAGGCAGGATAGCGCGCACGGGCTTGCGAGCGCCTTACAGGCGTGCGGTGGTTGCTCGTGCGGCCAGCTTTTGGTGTCGGTTGTTCCGGCGCTCCGTCGCGGTGTAGAGCCGGCCCCGTACGTAGCGGTGAGGCGTACCGCAGTTCGGTTTGATTCTCGGATAGGCCTCGGCTCTGACTGTGCACTCGAACGCCAAAACCTACAGCGGAAGCTGCGGTGGCTTTAGCGTGCAAGGGGCGCGAGCGCCGTGAAGCCGCCCGTGTGGCCGAGCGTCCCGATCGCGGCGCTGAGCGTTAGACGGACTTGAGCCGCGTGCCGGAATTGTTTTGTTTTGGAGAGGGCGGGATAAACTTGGAGCACAACTTGTGAGGGCGGTACGTCGTGGGCAGGTTTTAGTATTGCCTGTGGAGTGCCGCTAGAAGCGTTCGTAGTTCTTGCTTGTCTCTGTTACAAGATGAGCCGTGTCGTCCTGCGTGACGCGTAACGGGAGGACGGCGCGGTAGCGGTACTCTGCACAAGAGCCCGTTGGGGGGTATTTTAGCTGGCGGGAAAGGGATTGGGGAACCACCTGGTGGGAATGCGAGGAGAGCAGCCCTGGCGGAATCTGAGGAGCCGAGGCAGTTGTATAAATTGGACAAGGAAGGAAAGGCTGCGGGCACAGCGCGGTGCTGCACCCGGCCGCCCCAACGCGGAACTCTAATGTGGAATTCCTGTGTTTCAGAGGGGGAGCTGTGACCGCCCCGTGCTCAGCAGACCCCCCAGCCCGGGTGGGGGGAGCAGCGCCGGAGCGGGAGACGCGGCTCCGTCCTCCGTCCCCAGCGTGCCGGGGGGCGGCTGCCGGCCTGTGGGACGTGGCTGCGGCTGTTCGGGGCGCTGCCCCCCCATTTTTGGGCGCTCTGGTATGTACATAGGTAAATGGCGTTTTAAAGTAATGTGCTGCCCGCTGGGGCTGTTTTCCTTTTCTACCTTTTTTTTTTGAGTGAATAAATGGGGGGACTCGGGGGGTGACGATGACGTTACTGGAGGAGCAGGCCGGTGAGAGATGGGGGCTTTCAGCCCCAAAATGCCTGAACAATCATGGGTGGGGTGTTTAGTGGTACTGTGGGGAGGAGAAATTTCTCCCTGTCCGTTGCAGAGAAAACAGAACAATCCCACATCAAAGCTGTCCTAGAGAAGTACTTGCTGTTTGTCATTCCGGTTCTAGAGCAGCCCGATGTGCTGTTAAAGGTTGTGGTGGTGCGGGTCAGGGATCCCCAGGCTGTGCCGAGACCGCAGGACGGCTGCTGGTGGAACAAAGTCCGGGACAGCTTCTCAGAGTAAGAACCTCTCTATTTGTTCTCCTCGGGACACATCCCTTTGCCTCTGGACCCCTCACAAGCTCACTCGCCACCTTGTTCCCTCAGAAACCCGTTTCCTCCCAGTTCCTCTGCGATTACCCTGCCTGCCTTTGGGTCCCTGCAGGCTCGTTGGTGGCATCACGGTGCCTGTTTGACCTTTTGCCCCGTTAAATTCCCCTCTTTTCTCTCTTCCCCTCAAAACTTCCCCGGTTGCTCTTGTCACATCCCAGAGGCCTCATTTTCCCCTCTTGTCTCCTCTCAGGACCCCCCATCTGTTGGCCCCTGTCGAGGGTTTAGATTGCGGGGTGACAGTAAAACCCTGGCAGATGTATTGTTAACCCCGTCTCCCCCCCACTTCCCCCTTTTGCCCCTCCCTCTCCCCCCTTCCCACTCAGGACAGGCGATCCGGAGGGAAAGAAGGACAGAGAGAAGAGAGTTGGAAAAACTGGCAATGTTTTACTAATGCTATATTAAGAGTAGAGAAAATAATACAAAAGCAATCCTGAAAGTCTCAGCAACTGCAGAGCCGGCACCTGAAGTCCTGGACTGGACTCTGCAGCCAACCGGAGCTGGATTCAGTCTCTCAGCAGGCCTCAGTTTGCAGGGACGACTAGCAAGGTCCTCTCCTAATGTCACCATAAGCAGAAGGGACGAAAAGGGGCAAAGAGGACAAGATCCTCATGATCTGCCACTTCTATATGAAGTATTCATGTGAAGGGGATGTTATACACAGTTGGTCAGTTTGTTGGTCACCTGTTTCTTGTTGCTCCTCTTGCAAGATGTGAATCTGTCCTTATCAACAAGTAAGCATTCCATTGCAGTGTTTATCAAAACATGTATGTGTCTGGTTCTCCAGGAAAAGGCAGCTAATAAGAAGCTTCAGCTGACAGGCAAATTCATGCTGTCTGCCTATCAGATTGCCGGAGGGGCGGGCGTCGAGGGCTGGGTACTGCGTGCCGCCCGCAGCCAATGATGGTGCGGAAGAGGCGGGCGTTGCGGTGTCCCTACTGCGCATGCCCCAGTCGCGAGCGCTGATAGGCGGAGAGGGAGATGATTGACGTGTCCCGGGGAGCGAACCGGGATGCGGCAAGGGGCGGGTGCTGCAGTCTCCCTAGTGCGCATGCCCAAACCGCGAGCGCTGATAGGTCCGCGGTGTCTCGGTGCCGGGGCCGGGGGGGGAGACCGGGAGCGAACGGGAACGGGGGTCGGGGCGGCTGCGGAGCGCTCGCTGCGGCCGGCTCCCGGGCATCGGGAGGCGGGCGGCTCAGGGCCGCCCTTCGTGAGGTTTCTCGGAGGCGGCAGAAGGGCGGAGGGGAAGGAGGGGACAGCCGGGGACCTCCCGCTGCGCGCGTGTCCGGGGCGCGGCGGCTGTCCGTGCCCGCGGAGCCCGGCGGGACGGCGGGGGAGCGCGAGGGGAACGGAGCGGCGAAAGAGGCGGCAGGTGAGTGCGGCAGCGGCGAGGGTGACCGTGCCGTTGGAACGGGGGGAGCGGGAGGGGCCGGCGCGGCGCGGCGCGGAGGCGTTCGGTTCCGGTTCCCCCCCCCCCCCCCCCCGCCCTTACGGCCGCGCTGGCGAAGCTGCTGGGAGGCGTGCGGTCCGGAGCCGCGTCTCCCTCCGGCGCAGCGCCCGTGCCCGGTGCGGCAGCCCCTCCGGGAGCGGCGCAGCCCCCGTCGGTCGCGGGGACGGTTACAAGCAGAGCTAAGGCGCGGTTGCGGGCGGGCTGGGTGGCGTGGCGAGCGGGGCGCCGCTTCGGCGGGAGCTCGGGGCGAGCCCCGGCGGGTTCCGTGTCCTGCGGGCGCGGCTTTCGCGCCGCGGCTCTCTCTGTGCGCTTTTTTGTTTGGTCGCGTTTGTTTTTTGGGTTTTTTTTGGCGGGATTCCCGCGAAACGCGGCACGACCGCTCGCCCGGGGCTGCCGCGGCGGGTCTCAGTGGCGCCGTCCTGTGGGCAAAGCGCGGTACTGCACCCGGCCGCCCCAACGCGGTGCCGCGGCGCGCCTCGGTGCTGCCGCCCTGTGGCGAAACTCGGGTACTGCAGCGCACGGCAAGGGGGGGGGGCAGAGACGCCGATCGAGCCGCGGGGGTTCGCGGTCGGGTCTGTGCGTGCCGGTGTCCGTCCCCCCCGACGGGGGTCAGGTCCCCATTTGTGTGAAAACAACATCCCTCCCTCGGTGCCTCCTTAAACGTTTAATGACGTAAATATTGCTCCTGCTAACGTTGTCGGCGCGGCTTCTTTCCTCAGTGGATCCGTCCGGCAGTCGGTGGCCCACGGTTGCTCGGCAACAGCAGAAGCGGATTGAAGGGACCGGCCGCTGGAGGATGCCGAAGCCTCCCGGGTCAGCGATGGGAGCAGCTTTGCGTAAAGCGAGGGGTACGTGAAGCCGGGCGTGCGGTGCCGACCGCCCAGCAGGTAAGGGAAGCTAAAGCTTTACCTCCAGGGACTTCTGCCCAGAAAGCTGAAGCAATTGCTCTCGCGTGAGCTGTAGAGTTACGCAAAGAGAAGAAGATTAGTAGCTGCACTGATTCTAAGCAGGTTTCTTGAAGGGTGCGGGCCCTTGAAGCCGTTTGAAAAGAATAAAGTGTATTAACAGCACAAGGGAGGCAGATTAAACGTGATGCTCCGGTTGCTGGAAGCTGTGCTGTTGCTAGGAGAGTTGCCGTCACGCGTTGCAACGGGCCTCAGAAGGGAAACGCTGCTCAGGAAACTGGCCATAAATTGGCAGGCGCCGCTGTCAAACCAGCCGCCGAAAGGACAGAGACCGGTACGGAAGCCGCGTCTCTGAGCCCAGGTGGCCGTGTCCTCCAGCCAACGTCAGGGAACTGTAACAAAGAGGATAAGCAATTAATAGGAGATTAATAGCCCGATCAGAATTAGGGTCCAAAGGAGCCGTCACCGGCGACGGGAGAGCAGCGGCGCCTCGCGGCGCGAGGAGCTGACGCGCTCTGTCGGGATCGGACGAACAGGTAAGAGCGAATTTAGAAGCCCTGTGCGAACGAGGCAATGGGAAACGTGCCTAGAAAACCATCTTGATGGTGCACGCGGGGTACAGACAAGAGCAGCCGGACGAGGGAAACGTACCAGGACAACGCTGGCAAAGGGAGTTCTCCGAGCTGCCTGGAAAAGGGGGGTGTCGATACCGGCCGGCACGAACGGCTCCCTTCTCGGGTCGGCCGGAAGCGTTGCCGTGCCGGGGGGCGGCTGCCGGCCTGCGGGCCGGGGCTGCGGCTGTTTGGGGCGCTGCCCCCGCTTTGTTTTCCTCGGGGAGCCCCCCCACGTTCGGGGGCTTGTGGGACGTGCACGTGCGAATGACACGGTGTTCCCAGCTGCTCTGTTCTCTGCCTTGTTTTTTCAGGTGCCTGTCCCTGTTTTCTCTTCCCGCTTTTGAAGAGAAGCTGCCGAGTCAGCGTACGCTGCGGTGAAGTTCTACAAGATGCGGCCCTCAGGAACCGGTTGACGTGAGGGAAATGCTTTCTGACCGCCTGCGCGGTGAGGGGACGTTTTTCACCTTTTAACTCCTTCTGCACGACAAGAGGGAGACGGAAGGTTAAGTAACACGTTGTTTAGGAGCTGAGAGCTTAGTTTGTATTTAACTAATAATTAAGAGACGTGTTGTCAGCGAGAAACTAAACGATTACAACTAACTTCATCAAATGAAGTAAAGACAGGCCAGCCAGGCGTGGTGGTGGAGTTGCTCTCTATGTGAGAGAGCAGCTACAGTGTACTAAATTCTGCCCAGGAGCGGATGAGGAGCGAGTTGAGAGTGTATGGGTCAGGATCAAGGGGCAGGCTGGCAGGGGTGACACTGCTGTGGGCGTCTGTTACAGGCCACCAGATCAGGCTGAGGAAGTTGATGAGGCCTTCTATGGGCAGCTGAGAGCGGCCTCACGGTCACAGGCCCTGGTTGTTGTGGGGGATTTTAAGTTCCCTGCTGTTTGCTGGAAGGACCGTTCAGCCAGCCAGCCACAGTCCAGGAGGTTCCTGCCGTGCATCGGTGAGAACCGCCTCATGCAGGTGGTGGAGGAGCCGACTGGGAGAGGTGCACTGCTGGATCTCATCCTCGCTAGCAAGGAGGGTCTGGTCGAAGCAGGAAAGGTTGAGGGCTGCCTGGGCTGCAGTGACCACGAGAAGGTGGAGTTCAGCATCTTGGGTGGCAGGAACAGAACAGCAAGTAGAATTGCAGCCCTGGACTTTAGCAGGGCTAACTTTGGCCTTTTCAAGCAATTGCTGGGGGAAATCCCACGGGCAAGACTGCTTGAAGGAAAAGGGGCCCAAGATAGCTGGGTTGAATTCAGAGATTGCTTCTTCCACGCTCAGGATCAGAGCATCCCCACACGAAGGGAGTCAAGGAAGGGAGCCAGGAGGCCTGCGTGGTTGAACAGGGACCTGTTGGGTGTGCTCAAGCAGAAGAGGAGAGTTTGCAGGTCATGGAGGCAGGGGCTGGCCACTTGGGAGGAATATAAGGCTGCTGTTAGAGGATGCAGGAAGGCAGCTAGGATAGCCAAGGCCCCCTAGAATTACAGCTGGCGAGAGGGGTCAAGGACAGCAAAAAGAGCTTTTTCAAATCCATAGCAGATAAAACTAACACCAGAGGCAATGTAGGCCCACTGATGAACGGGGTGGGTGCCCTGGTGGCAGAAGATACAGAGGAGGCAGAATTCCTGAATGCCTTCTTTGTCTCAGTCTACTCTGCCGGAGGCCGTCCTGGGGAGCCCTGTACCCCTGAGACCCCGGATGGAGCCAGGTCAGTGGAGGAGTTTGCTTTAGTCGATGAGGACTGGGTTAGGGAGCAATTAAATAGTCTGGACATCCATAAATCCACGGGTCCGGATGGGATGCACCCGCGGGTGCTGAGGGAGCCGGCTGAAGTCACTGCTGGACCGCTCTCCGTCATCTTTGCCAAGTCTTGGGAAACGGGGGAGGTGCCCGAGGACTGGAGGAAAGCAAATGTCACTGCAGTCTTCAAAAAGGGCAAGAAGGAGGACCCGGGTAATTAGAGACCGGTCAGCCTCACCTCTGTCCCTGGGAAAGTAATGGAACAGCTTCGTCTAGACAATGGAGCAGTGAGGTGGGTTGCAAACTGGCTTAAGGAGAGAAGCCAGAGAGCGGTAGTCAATGGTGCGGAGTCCAGCTGGAGGCCAGTATCCAGTGCAGTGCCTCAGGGGTCAGCGCTGGGGCCAATGTTATTCAGTATATTCATTAACGATTTGGACGAGGGAATAGAGTGCACTATCGGCAAGTTTGCTGATGACACCAAGCTGGGAGGGGTGGCTGACACGCCAGAAGGCTGTGCTGCCATCCAGCGGGACCTGGACAGGCTGGAGAGTTGGGCGGGGAGTAACCTGATGAAATTTGACAAGGGCAAGTGTAGAGTCCTGCACCTGGGCAGGAACAACCCCAGGTTCCAGTATAGGTTGGGAAATTACATATTAGAGAGCAGTGTAGGGGAAAGGGACCTGGGGGTCCTGGTGGACAACAGGATGACCATGAGCCAGCCCTGTGCCCTTGTGGCCAGGAAGGCCAATGGCATCCTGGGGTGTATTAGAAGGGGGGTGGTTAGTAGGTGGAGAGAGGTTCTCCTTCCCCTCTGCTCCGCCCTGGTGAGACCGCATCTGGAATATTGTGTCCAGTTGTGGCCCCTCAGTTCCAGCAGGACAGGGAACTGCTGGAGAGGGTCCAGCGTAGGGCAACGAAGATGATTAAGGGAGTGGAGCATCTCCCGTGTGAGGAAAGGCTGAGGGAGCTGGGTCTCTTTAGTTTGGAGAAGAGGAGACTAAGGGGGGACCTCATTAATGTTTATAAATATATAAAGGGTGAGTGCCATGAGGATGGAGCCAGGCTCTTCTCGGTGGCAAACAACGATAGGACAAGGGGTAATGGGATCAAGCTGGAACACAAGAGGTTCCGCTTAAATTTGAGAAGAAACTTCTTCTCAGTGAGGGTGGCAGAGCCTGGCCCAGGCTGCCCAGGGGGGTTGTGGAGCCTCCTTCTCTGGAGACATTCAAAACCCGCCTGGACGTGCTCCTGTGCGACCTCACCTGGGCGTTCCTGCTCCATGGGGGGATTGGACTGGATGATCTTTTGAGGTCCCTTCCCGTCCCAAACATACTGTGATACTGTGAAGAGTGCGGCTTAGCAGCGCTGCTGACTCTGCCGTCCCGTTCCCTTCCCCGTTTCAGCCGGCGAGGCGGCCGGAGGACCCGCTCTGTGCGGCCGCGGGGCCCGCGGAGTCGAGGGCTCTGTCGGCGCGCCCCGGGGGTTTCTCTGGAGAGACTCCTCGTCTCGGTCGCGTCGCGGCGGGGACGGACGAGGACCTCTGGCGAGGGGTCTTTCTGCGCTGGGAGCCGGGACCGGGCACGCGCTCGCGGGGCGTCCGTAAGTCGCGGTACGGAATTTAGGCAGGATAGCGCGCACGGGCTTGCGAGCGCCTTACAGGCGTGCGGTGGTTGCTCGTGCGGCCAGCTTTTGGTGTCGGTTGTTCCGGCGCTCCGTCGCGGTGTAGAGCCGGCCCCGTACGTAGCGGTGAGGCGTACCGCAGTTCGGTTTGATTCTCGGATAGGCCTCGGCTCTGACTGTGCACTCGAACGCCAAAACCTACAGCGGAAGCTGCGGTGGCTTTAGCGTGCAAGGGGCGCGAGCGCCGTGAAGCCGCCCGTGTGGCCGAGCGTCCCGATCGCGGCGCTGAGCGTTAGACGGACTTGAGCCGCGTGCCGGAATTGTTTTGTTTTGGAGAGGGCGGGATAAACTTGGAGCACAACTTGTGAGGGCGGTACGTCGTGGGCAGGTTTTAGTATTGCCTGTGGAGTGCCGCTAGAAGCGTTCGTAGTTCTTGCTTGTCTCTGTTACAAGATGAGCCGTGTCGTCCTGCGTGACGCGTAACGGGAGGACGGCGCGGTAGCGGTACTCTGCACAAGAGCCCGTTGGGGGGTATTTTAGCTGGCGGGAAAGGGATTGGGGAACCACCTGGTGGGAATGCGAGGAGAGCAGCCCTGGCGGAATCTGAGGAGCCGAGGCAGTTGTATAAATTGGACAAGGAAGGAAAGGCTGCGGGCAAAGCGCAGTGCTGCACCCGGCCGCCCCAACGCGGAACTCTAATGTGGAATTCCTGTGTTTCAGAGGGGGAGCTGTGACCGCCCCGTGCTCAGCAGACCCCCCAGCCCGGGTGGGGGGAGCAGCGCCGGAGCGGGAGACGCGGCTCCGTCCTCCGTCCCCAGCGTGCCGGGGGGCGGCTGCCGGCCTGTGGGACGTGGCTGCGGCTGTTCGGGGCGCTGCCCCCCCATGTTTGGGCGCTCTGGTATGTACATAGGTAAATGGCGTTTTAAAGTAATGTGCTGCCCGCTGGGGCTGTTTTCCTTTTTTACCTTTTTTTTTTGAGTGAATAAATGGGGGGACTCGGGGGGTGACGATGACGTTACTGGAGGAGCAGGCCGGTGAGAGATGGGGGCTTTCAGCCCCAAAATGCCTGAACAATCATGGGTGGGGTGTTTAGTGGTACTGTGGGGAGGAGAAATTTCTCCCTGTCCGTTGCAGAGAAAACAGAACAATCCCACATCAAAGCTGTCCTAGAGAAGTACTTGCTGTTTGTCATTGCGGTTCTAGAGCAGCCCGATGTGCTGTTAAAGGTTGTGGTGGTGCGGGTCAGGGATCCCCAGGCTGTGCCGAGACCGCAGGACGGCTGCTGGTGGAACAAAGTCCGGGACAGCTTCTCAGAGTAAGAACCTCTCTATTTGTTCTCCTCGGGACACATCCCTTTGCCTCTGGACCCCTCACAAGCTCACTCGCCACCTTGTTCCCTCAGAAACCCGTTTCCTCCCAGTTCCTCTGCGATTACCCTGCCTGCCTTTGGGTCCCTGCAGGCTCGTTGGTGGCATCACGGTGCCTGTTTGACCTTTTGCCCCGTTAAATTCCCCTCTTTTCTCTCTTCCCCTCAAAACTTCCCCGGTTGCTCTTGTCACATCCCAGAGGCCTCATTTTCCCCTCTTGTCTCCTCTCAGGACCCCCCCATCTGTTGGCCCCTGTCGAGGGTTTAGATTGCGGGGTGACAGTAAAACCCTGGCAGATGTATTGTTAACCCCGTCTCCCCCCCACTTCCCCCTTTTGCCCCTCCCTCTCCCCCCTTCCCACTCAGGACAGGCGATCCGGAGGGAAAGAAGGACAGAGAGAAGAGAGTTGGAAAAACTGGCAATGTTTTACTAATGCTATATTAAGAGTAGAGAAAATAATACAAAACCAATCCTGAAAGTCTCAGCAACTGCAGAGCCAGCACCTGAAGTCCTGGACTGGACTCTGCAGCCAACCGGAGCTGGATTCAGTCTCTCAGCAGGCCTCAGTTTGCAGGGACGACTAGCAAGGTCCTCTCCTAATGTCACCATAAGCAGAAGGGACGAAAAGGGGCAAAGAGGACAAGATCCTCATGATCTGCCACTTCTATATGAAGTATTCATGTGAAGGGGATGTTATACACAGTTGGTCAGTTTGTTGGTCACCTGTTTCTTGTTGCTCCTCTTGCAAGATGTGAATCTGTCCTTATCAACAAGTAAGCATTCCATTGCAGTGTTTATCAAAACATGTATGTGTCTGGTTCTCCAGGAAAAGGCAGCTAATAAGAAGCTTCAGCTGACAGGCAAATTCATGCTGTCTGCCTATCAGATTGCCGGAGGGGCGGGCGTCGAGGGCTGGGTACTGCGTGCCGCCCGCAGCCAATGATGGTGCGGAAGAGGCGGGCGTTGCGGTGTCCCTACTGCCCATGCCCCAGTCGCGAGCGCTGATAGGCGGAGAGGGAGATGATTGACGTGTCCCGGGGAGCGAACCGGGATGCGGCAAGGGGCGGGTGCTGCAGTCTCCCTAGTGCGCATGCCCAAACCGCGAGCGCTGATAGGTCCGCGGTGTCTCGGTGCCGGGGCCGGGGGGGGAGACCGGGAGCGAACGGGAACGGGGGTCGGGGCGGCTGCGGAGCGCTCGCTGCGGCCGGCTCCCGGGTATCGGGAGGCGGGCGGCTCAGGGCCGCCCTTCGTGAGGTTTCTCGGAGGCGGCAGAAGGGCGGAGGGGAAGGAGGGGACAGCCGGGGACCTCCCGCTGCGCGCGTGTCCGGGGCGCGGCGGCTGTCCGTGCCCGCGGAGCCCGGCGGGACGGCGGGGGAGCGCGAGGGGAACGGAGCGGCGAAAGAGGCGGCAGGTGAGTGCGGCAGCGGCGAGGGTGACCGTGCCGTTGGAACGGGGGGAGCGGGAGGGGCCGGCGCGGCGCGGCGCGGAGGCGTTCGGTTCCGGTTCCCCCCCCCCCCCCCCCCGCCCTTACGGCCGCGCTGGCGAAGCTGCTGGGAGGCGTGCGGTCCGGAGCCGCGTCTCCCTCCGGCGCAGCGCCCGTGCCCGGTGCGGCAGCCCCTCCGGGAGCGGCGCAGCCCCCGTCGGTCGCGGGGACGGTTACAAGCAGAGCTAAGGCGCGGTTGCGGGCGGGCTGGGTGGCGTGGCGAGCGGGGCGCCGCTTCGGCGGGAGCTCGGGGCGAGCCCCGGCGGGTTCCGTGTCCTGCGGGCGCGGCTTTCGCGCCGCGGCTCTCTCTGTGCGCTTTTTTGTTTGGTCGCGTTTGTTTTTTGGGTTTTTTTTGGCGGGATTCCCGCGAAACGCGGCACGACCGCTCGCCCGGGGCTGCCGCGGCGGGTCTCAGTGGCGCCGTCCTGTGGGCAAAGCGCGGTACTGCACCCGGCCGCCCCAACGCGGTGCCGCGGCGCGCCTCGGTGCTGCCGCCCTGTGGCGAAACTCGGGTACTGCAGCGCACGGCAAGGGGGGGGGGCAGAGACGCCGATCGAGCCGCGGGGGTTCGCGGTCGGGTCTGTGCGTGCCGGTGTCCGTCCCCCCCGACGGGGGTCAGGTCCCCATTGGTGTGAAAACAACATCCCTCCCTCGGTGCCTCCTTAAACGTTTAATGACGTAAATATTGCTCCTGCTAACGTTGTCGGCGCGGCTTCTTTCCTCAGTGGATCCGTCTGGCAGTCGGTGGCCCACGGTTGCTCGGCAACAGCAGAAGCGGATTGAAGGGACCGGCCGCTGGAGGATGCCGAAGCCTCCCGGGTCAGCGATGGGAGCAGCTTTGCGTAAAGCGAGGGGTACGTGAAGCCGGGCGTGCGGTGCCGACCGCCCAGCAGGTAAGGGAAGCTAAAGCTTTACCTCCAGGGACTTCTGCCCAGAAAGCTGAAGCAATTGCTCTCGCGTGAGCTGTAGAGTTACGCAAAGAGAAGAAGATTAGTAGCTGCACTGATTCTAAGCAGGTTTCTTGAAGGGTGCGGGCCCTTGAAGCCGTTTGAAAAGAATAAAGTGTATTAACGGCACAAGGGAGGCAGATTAAACGTGATGCTCCGGTTGCTGGAAGCTGTGCTGTTGCTAGGAGAGTTGCCGTCACGCGTTGCAACGGGCCTCAGAAGGGAAACGCTGCTCAGGAAACTGGCCATAAATTGGCAGGCGCCGCTGTCAAACCAGCCGCCGAAAGGACAGAGACCGGTACGGAAGCCGCGTCTCTGAGCCCAGGTGGCCGTGTCCTCCAGCCAACGTCAGGAAACTGTAACAAAGAGGATAAGCAATTAATAGGAGATTAATAGCCCGATCAGAATTAGGGTCCAAAGGAGCCGTCACCGGCGACGGGAGAGCAGCGGCGCCTCGCGGCGCGAGGAGCTGACGCGCTCTGTCGGGATCGGACGAACAGGTAAGAGCGAATTTAGAAGCCCTGTGCGAACGAGGCAATGGGAAACGTGCCTAGAAAACCATCTTGATGGTGCACGCGGGGTACAGACAAGAGCAGCCGGACGAGGGAAACGTACCAGGACAACGCTGGCAAAGGGAGTTCTCCGAGCTGCCTGGAAAAGGGGGGTGTCGATACCGGCCGGCACGAACGGCTCCCTTCTCGGGTCGGCCGGAAGCGTTGCCGTGCCGGGGGGCGGCTGCCGGCCTGCGGGCCGGGGCTGCGGCTGTTTGGGGCGCTGCCCCCGCTTTGTTTTCCTCGGGGAGCCCCCCCACGTTCGGGGGCTTGTGGGACGTGCACGTGCAAATGACACGGTGTTCCCAGCTGCTCTGTTCTCTGCCTTGTTTTTTCAGACGCCTGTCCCTGTTTTCTCTTCCCGCTTTTGAAGAGAAGCTGCCGAGTCAGCGTACGCTGCGGTGAAGTTCTACAAGATGCGGCCCTCAGGAACCGGTTGACGTGAGGGAAATGCTTTCTGACCGCCTGCGCGGTGAGGGGACGTTTTTCACCTTTTAACTCCTTCTGCACGACAAGAGGGAGACGGAAGGTTAAGTAACACGTTGTTTAGGAGCTGAGAGCTTAGTTTGTATTTAACTAATAATTAAGAGACGTGTTGTCAGCGAGAAACTAAACGATTACAACTAACTTCATCAAATGAAGTAAAGACAGGCCAGCCAGGCGTGGTGGTGGAGTTGCTCTCTATGTGAGAGAGCAGCTACAGTGTACTAAATTCTGCCCAGGAGCGGATGAGGAGCGAGTTGAGAGTGTATGGGTCAGGATCAAGGGGCAGGCTGGCAGGGGTGACACTGCTGTGGGCGTCTGTTACAGGCCACCAGATCAGGCTGAGGAAGCTGATGAGGCCTTCTATGGGCAGCTGAGAGCGGCCTCACGGTCACAGGCCCTGGTTGTTGTGGGGGATTTTAAGTTCCCTGGTGTTTGCTGGAAGGACCGTTCAGCCAGCCAGCCACAGTCCAGGAGGTTCCTGCCGTGCATCGGTGAGAACCGCCTCATGCAGGTGGTGGAGGAGCCGACTGGGAGAGGTGCACTGCTGGATCTCATCCTCGCTAGCAAGGAGGGTCTGGTCGAAGCAGGAAAGGTTGAGGGCTGCCTGGGCTGCAGTGACCACGAGAAGGTGGAGTTCAGCATCTTGGGTGGCAGGAACAGAAGAGCAAGTAGAATTGCAGCCCTGGACTTTAGCAGGGCTAACTTTGGCCTTTTCAAGCAATTGCTGGGGGAAATCCCACGGGCAAGACTGCTTGAAGGAAAAGGGGCCCGAGATAGCTGGGTTACATTCAGAGATTGCTTCTTCCACGCTCAGGATCAGAGCATCCCCACACGAAGGGAGTCGAGGAAGGGAGCCAGGAGGCCTGCGTGGTTGAACAGGGACCTGTTGGGTGTGCTCAAGCAGAAGAGGAGAGTTTGCAGGTCATGGAGGCAGGGGCTGGCCACTTGGGAGGAATATAAGGCTGCTGTTAGAGGATGCAGGAAGGCAGCTAGGATAGCCAAGGCCCCCTAGAATTACAGCTGGCGAGAGGGGTCAAGGACAGCAAAAAGAACTTTTTCAAATCCATAGCAGATAAAACTAACACCAGAGGCAATGTAGGCCCACTGATGAACGGGGTGGGTGCCCTGGTGGCAGAAGATACAGAGGAGGCAGAATTCCTGAATGCCTTCTTTGTCTCTGTCTACTCTGCCGGAGGCCGTCCTGGGGAGCCCTGTACCCCTGAGACCCCGGATGAAGCCAGGTCAGTGGAGGAGTTTGCTCTAGTCGATGAGGACTGGGTTAGGGAGCAATTAAATAGTCTGGACATCCATAAATCCACGGGTCCGGATGGGATGCACCCGCGGGTGCTGAGGGAGCCGGCTGAAGTCACTGCTGGACCGCTCTCCGTCATCTTTGCCAAGTCTTGGGAAACGGGGGAGGTGCCCGAGGACTGGAGGAAAGCAAATGTCACTGCAGTCTTCAAAAAGGGCAAGAAGGAGGACCCGGGTAATTACAGACCGGTCAGCCTCACCTCTGTCCCTGGGAAAGTAATGGAACAGCTTCGTCTAGACAATGGAGCAGTGAGGTGGGTTGCAAACTGGCTTAAGGAGAGAAGCCAGAGAGCGGTAGTCAATGGTGCGGAGTCCAGCTGGAGGCCAGTATCCAGTGCAGTGCCTCAGGGGTCAGCGCTGGGGCCAATGTTATTCAGTATATTCATTAACGATTTGGACGAGGGAATAGAGTGCACTATCGGCAAGTTTGCTGATGACACCAAGCTGGGAGGGGTGGCTGACACGCCAGAAGGCTGTGCTGCCATCCAGCGGGACCTGGACAGGCTGGAGAGTTGGGCGGGGAGTAACCTGATGAAATTTGACAAGGGCAAGTGTAGAGTCCTGCACCTGGGCAGGAACAACCCCAGGTTCCAGTATAGGTTGGGAAATTACATATTAGAGAGCAGTGTAGGGGAAAGGGACCTGGGGGTCCTGGTGGACAACAGGATGACCATGAGCCAGCCCTGTGCCCTTGTGGCCAGGAAGGCCAATGGCATCCTGGGGTGTATTAGAAGGGGGGTGGTTAGTAGGTGGAGAGAGGTTCTCCTTCCCCTCTGCTCCGCCCTGGTGAGACCGCATCTGGAATATTGTGTCCAGTTGTGGCCCCTCAGTTCCAGCAGGACAGGGAACTGCTGGAGAGGGTCCAGTGTAGGGCAACCAAGATGATTAAGGGAGTGGAGCATCTCCCGTGTGAGGAAAGGCTGAGGGAGCTGGGTCTCTTTAGTTTGGAGAAGAGGAGACTAAGGGGGGACCTTATCAATGTTTATAAATATATAAAGGGTGAGTGCCATGAGGATGGAGCCAGGCTCTTCTCGGTGGCAAACAACGATAGGACAAAGGGTAATGGGATCAAGCTGGAACACAAGAGGTTCCGCTTAAATTTGAGAAGAAACTTCTTCTCAGTGAGGGTGGCAGAGCCTGGCCCAGGCTGCCCAGGGGGGTTGCGGAGCCTCCTTCTCTGGAGACATTCAAAACCCGCCTGGACATGCTCCTGTGCGACCTCACCTGGGCGTTCCTGCTCCATGGGGGGATTGGACTGGATGATCTTTTGAGGTCCCTTCCCGTCCCAAACATACTGTGATACTGTGAAGAGTGCGGCTTAGCAGCGCTGCTGACTCTGCCGTCCCGTTCCCTTCCCCGTTTCAGCCGGCGAGGCGGCCGGAGGACCCGCTCTGTGCGGCCGCGGGGCCCGCGGAGTCGAGGGCTCTGTCGGCGCGCCCCGGGGGTTTCTCTGGAGAGACTCCTCGTCTCGGTCGCGTCGCGGCGGGGACGGACGAGGACCTCTGGCGAGGGGTCTTTCTGCGCTGGGAGCCGGGACCGGGCACGCGCTCGCGGGGCGTCCGTAAGTCGCGGCACGGAATTTAGGCAGGATAGCGCGCACGGGCTTGCGAGCGCCTTACAGGCGTGCGGTGGTTGCTCGTGCGGCCAGCTTTTGGTGTCGGTTGTTCCGGCGCTCCGTCGCGGTGTAGAGCCGGCCCCGTACGTAGCGGTGAGGCGTACCGCAGTTCGGTTTGGTTCTCGGATAGGCCTCGGCTCTGACTGTGCACTCGAACGCCAAAACCTACAGCGGAAGCTGCGGTGGCTTTAGCGTGCAAGGGGCGCGAGCGCCGTGAAGCCGCCCGTGTGGCCGAGCGTCCCGATCGCGGCGCTGAGCGTTAGACGGACTTGAGCCGCGTGCCGGAATTGTTTTGTTTTGGAGAGGGCGGGATAAACTTGGAGCACAACTTGTGAGGGCGGTACGTCGTGGGCAGGTTTTAGTATTGCCTGTGGAGTGCCGCTAGAAGCGTTCGTAGTTCTTGCTTGTCTCTGTTACAAGATGAGCCGTGTCGTCCTGCGTGACGCGTAACGGGAGGACGGCGCGGTAGCGGTACTCTGCACAAGAGCCCGTTGGGGGGTATTTTAGCTGGCGGGAAAGGGATTGGGGAACCACCTGGTGGGAATGCGAGGAGAGCAGCCCTGGCGGAATCTGAGGAGCCGAGGCAGTTGTATAAATTGGACAAGGAAGGAAAGGCTGCGGGCAAAGCGCGGTGCTGCACCCGGCCGCCCCAACGCGGAACTCTAATGTGGAATTCCTGTGTTTCAGAGGGGGAGCTGTGACCGCCCCGTGCTCAGCAGACCCCCCAGCCCGGGTGGGGGGAGCAGCGCCGGAGCGGGAGACGCGGCTCCGTCCTCCGTCCCCAGCGTGCCGGGGGGCGGCTGCCGGCCTGTGGGACGTGGCTGCGGCTGTTCGGGGCGCTGCCCCCCCATGTTTGGGCGCTCTGGTATGTACATAGGTAAATGGCGTTTTAAAGTAATGTGCTGCCCGCTGGGGCTGTTTTCCTTTTTTACCTTTTTTTCTTGAGTGAATAAATGGGGGGACTCGGGGGGTGACGATGACGTTACTGGAGGAGCAGGCCGGTGAGAGATGGGGGCTTTCAGCCCCAAAATGCCTGAACAATCATGGGTGGGGTGTTTAGTGGTACTGTGGGGAGGAGAAATTTCTCCCTGTCCGTTGCAGAGAAAACAGAACAATCCCACATCAAAGCTGTCCTAGAGAAGTACTTGCTGTTTGTCATTGCGGTTCTAGAGCAGCCCGATGTGCTGTTAAAGGTTGTGGTGGTGCGGGTCAGGGATCCCCAGGCTGTGCCGAGACCGCAGGACGGCTGCTGGTGGAACAAAGTCAAGGACAACTTCTCAGAGTAAGAACCTCTCTATTTGTTCTCCTCGGGACACATCCCTTTGCCTCTGGACCCCTCACAAGCTCACTCGCCACCTTGTTCCCTCAGAAACCCGTTTCCTCCCAGTTCCTCTGCGATTACCCTGCCTGCCTTTGGGTCCCTGCAGGCTCGTTGGTGGCATCACGGTGCCTGTTTGACCTTTTGCCCCGTTAAATTCCCCTCTTTTCTCTCTTCCCCTCAAAACTTCCCCAGTTGCTCTTGTCACATCCCAGAGGCCTCATTTTCCCCTCTTGTCTCCTCTCAGGACCCCCATCTGTTGGCCCCTGTCGAGGGTTTAGATTGCGGGGTGACAGTAAAACCCTGGCAGATGTATTGTTAACCCCGTCTCCCCCCCACTTCCCCCTTTTGCCCCTCCCTCTCCCCCCTTCCCACTCAGGACAGGCGATCCGGAGGGAAAGAAGGACAGAGAGAAGAGAGTTGGAAAAACTGGCAATGTTTTACTAATGCTATATTAAGAGTAGAGAAAATAATACAAAACCAATCCTGAAAGTCTCAGCAACTGCAGAGCCAGCACCTGAAGTCCTGGACTGGACTCTGCAGCCAACCGGAGCTGGATTCAGTCTCTCAGCAGGCCTCAGTTTGCAGGGACGACTAGCAAGGTCCTCTCCTAATGTCACCATAAGCAGAAGGGACGAAAAGGGGCAAAGAGGACAAGATCCTCATGATCTGCCACTTCTATATGAAGTATTCATGTGAAGGGGATGTTATACACAGTTGGTCAGTTTGTTGGTCACCTGTTTCTTGTTGCTCCTCTTGCAAGATGTGAATCTGTCCTTATCAACAAGTAAGCATTCCATTGCAGTGTTTATCAAAACATGTATGTGTCTGGTTCTCCAGGAAAAGGCAGCTAATAAGAAGCTTCAGCTGACAGGCAAATTCATGCTGTCTGCCTATCAGATTGCCGGAGGGGCGGGCGTCGAGGGCTGGGTACTGCGTGCCGCCCGCAGCCAATGATGGTGCGGAAGAGGCGGGCGTTGCGGTGTCCCTACTGCGCATGCCCCAGTCGCGAGCGCTGATAGGCGGAGAGGGAGATGATTGACGTGTCCCGGGGAGCGAACCGGGATGCGGCAAGGGGCGGGTGCTGCAGTCTCCCTAGTGCGCATGCCCAAACCGCGAGCGCTGATAGGTCCGCGGTGTCTCGGTGCCGGGGCCGGGGGGGGAGACCGGGAGCGAACGGGAACGGGGGTCGGGGCGGCTGCGGAGCGCTCGCTGCGGCCGGCTCCCGGGTATCGGGAGGCGGGCGGCTCAGGGCCGCCCTTCGTGAGGTTTCTCGGAGGCGGCAGAAGGGCGGAGGGGAAGGAGGGGACAGCCGGGGACCTCCCGCTGCGCGCGTGTCCGGGGCGCGGCGGCTGTCCGTGCCCGCGGAGCCCGGCGGGACGGCGGGGGAGCGCGAGGGGAACGGAGCGGCGAAAGAGGCGGCAGGTGAGTGCGGCAGCGGCGAGGGTGACCGTGCCGTTGGAACGGGGGGAGCGGGAGGGGCCGGCGCGGCGCGGCGCGGAGGCGTTCGGTTCCGGTTCCCCCCCCCCCCCCCCCCCGCCCTTACGGCCGCGCTGGCGAAGCTGCTGGGAGGCGTGCGGTCCGGAGCCGCGTCTCCCTCCGGCGCAGCGCCCGTGCCCGGTGCGGCAGCCCCTCCGGGAGCGGCGCAGCCCCCGTCGGTCGCGGGGACGGTTACAAGCAGAGCTAAGGCGCGGTTGCGGGCGGGCTGGGTGGCGTGGCGAGCGGGGCGCCGCTTCGGCGGGAGCTCGGGGCGAGCCCCGGCGGGTTCCGTGTCCTGCGGGCGCGGCTTTCGCGCCGCGGCTCTCTCTGTGCGCTTTTTTGTTTGGTCGCGTTTGTTTTTTGGGTTTTTTTTGGCGGGATTCCCGCGAAACGCGGCACGACCGCTCGCCCGGGGCTGCCGCGGCGGGTCTCAGTGGCGCCGTCCTGTGGGCAAAGCGCGGTACTGCACCCGGCCGCCCCAACGCGGTGCCGCGGCGCGCCTCGGTGCTGCCGCCCTGTGGCGAAACTCGGGTACTGCAGCGCACGGCAAGGGGGGGGGGCAGAGACGCCGATCGAGCCGCGGGGGTTCGCGGTCGGGTCTGTGCGTGCCGGTGTCCGTCCCCCCCGACGGGGGTCAGGTCCCCATTGGTGTGAAAACAACATCCCTCCCTCGGTGCCTCCTTAAACGTTTAATGACGTAAATATTGCTCCTGCTAACGTTGTCGGCGCGGCTTCTTTCCTCAGTGGATCCGTCTGGCAGTCGGTGGCCCACGGTTGCTCGGCAACAGCAGAAGCGGATTGAAGGGACCGGCCGCTGGAGGATGCCGAAGCCTCCCGGGTCAGCGATGGGAGCAGCTTTGCGTAAAGCGAGGGGTACGTGAAGCCGGGCGTGCGGTGCCGACCGCCCAGCAGGTAAGGGAAGCTAAAGCTTTACCTCCAGGGACTTCTGCCCAGAAAGCTGAAGCAATTGCTCTCGCGTGAGCTGTAGAGTTACGCAAAGAGAAGAAGATTAGTAGCTGCACTGATTCTAAGCAGGTTTCTTGAAGGGTGCGGGCCCTTGAAGCCGTTTGAAAAGAATAAAGTGTATTAACGGCACAAGGGAGGCAGATTAAACGTGATGCTCCGGTTGCTGGAAGCTGTGCTGTTGCTAGGAGAGTTGCCGTCACGCGTTGCAACGGGCCTCAGAAGGGAAACGCTGCTCAGGAAACTGGCCATAAATTGGCAGGCGCCGCTGTCAAACCAGCCGCCGAAAGGACAGAGACCGGTACGGAAGCCGCGTCTCTGAGCCCAGGTGGCCGTGTCCTCCAGCCAACGTCAGGAAACTGTAACAAAGAGGATAAGCAATTAATAGGAGATTAATAGCCCGATCAGAATTAGGGTCCAAAGGAGCCGTCACCGGCGACGGGAGAGCAGCGGCGCCTCGCGGCGCGAGGAGCTGACGCGCTCTGTCGGGATCGGACGAACAGGTAAGAGCGAATTTAGAAGCCCTGTGCGAACGAGGCAATGGGAAACGTGCCTAGAAAACCATCTTGATGGTGCACGCGGGGTACAGACAAGAGCAGCCGGACGAGGGAAACGTACCAGGACAACGCTGGCAAAGGGAGTTCTCCGAGCTGCCTGGAAAAGGGGGGTGTCGATACCGGCCGGCACGAACGGCTCCCTTCTCGGGTCGGCCGGAAGCGTTGCCGTGCCGGGGGGCGGCTGCCGGCCTGCGGGCCGGGGCTGCGGCTGTTTGGGGCGCTGCCCCCGCTTTGTTTTCCTCGGGGAGCCCCCCCACGTTCGGGGGCTTGTGGGACGTGCACGTGCAAATGACACGGTGTTCCCAGCTGCTCTGTTCTCTGCCTTGTTTTTTCAGACGCCTGTCCCTGTTTTCTCTTCCCGCTTTTGAAGAGAAGCTGCCGAGTCAGCGTACGCTGCGGTGAAGTTCTACAAGATGCGGCCCTCAGGAACCGGTTGACGTGAGGGAAATGCTTTCTGACCGCCTGCGCGGTGAGGGGACGTTTTTCACCTTTTAACTCCTTCTGCACGACAAGAGGGAGACGGAAGGTTAAGTAACACGTTGTTTAGGAGCTGAGAGCTTAGTTTGTATTTAACTAATAATTAAGAGACGTGTTGTCAGCGAGAAACTAAACGATTACAACTAACTTCATCAAATGAAGTAAAGACAGGCCAGCCAGGCGTGGTGGTGGAGTTGCTCTCTATGTGAGAGAGCAGCTACAGTGTACTAAATTCTGCCCAGGAGCGGATGAGGAGCGAGTTGAGAGTGTATGGGTCAGGATCAAGGGGCAGGCTGGCAGGGGTGACACTGCTGTGGGCGTCTGTTACAGGCCACCAGATCAGGCTGAGGAAGCTGATGAGGCCTTCTATGGGCAGCTGAGAGCGGCCTCACGGTCACAGGCCCTGGTTGTTGTGGGGGATTTTAAGTTCCCTGGTGTTTGCTGGAAGGACCGTTCAGCCAGCCAGCCACAGTCCAGGAGGTTCCTGCCGTGCATCGGTGAGAACCGCCTCATGCAGGTGGTGGAGGAGCCGACTGGGAGAGGTGCACTGCTGGATCTCATCCTCGCTAGCAAGGAGGGTCTGGTCGAAGCAGGAAAGGTTGAGGGCTGCCTGGGCTGCAGTGACCACGAGAAGGTGGAGTTCAGCATCTTGGGTGGCAGGAACAGAAGAGCAAGTAGAATTGCAGCCCTGGACTTTAGCAGGGCTAACTTTGGCCTTTTCAAGCAATTGCTGGGGGAAATCCCACGGGCAAGACTGCTTGAAGGAAAAGGGGCCCGAGATAGCTGGGTTACATTCAGAGATTGCTTCTTCCACGCTCAGGATCAGAGCATCCCCACACGAAGGGAGTCGAGGAAGGGAGCCAGGAGGCCTGCGTGGTTGAACAGGGACCTGTTGGGTGTGCTCAAGCAGAAGAGGAGAGTTTGCAGGTCATGGAGGCAGGGGCTGGCCACTTGGGAGGAATATAAGGCTGCTGTTAGAGGATGCAGGAAGGCAGCTAGGATAGCCAAGGCCCCCTAGAATTACAGCTGGCGAGAGGGGTCAAGGACAGCAAAAAGAACTTTTTCAAATCCATAGCAGATAAAACTAACACCAGAGGCAATGTAGGCCCACTGATGAACGGGGTGGGTGCCCTGGTGGCAGAAGATACAGAGGAGGCAGAATTCCTGAATGCCTTCTTTGTCTCTGTCTACTCTGCCGGAGGCCGTCCTGGGGAGCCCTGTACCCCTGAGACCCCGGATGAAGCCAGGTCAGTGGAGGAGTTTGCTCTAGTCGATGAGGACTGGGTTAGGGAGCAATTAAATAGTCTGGACATCCATAAATCCACGGGTCCGGATGGGATGCACCCGCGGGTGCTGAGGGAGCCGGCTGAAGTCACTGCTGGACCGCTCTCCGTCATCTTTGCCAAGTCTTGGGAAACGGGGGAGGTGCCCGAGGACTGGAGGAAAGCAAATGTCACTGCAGTCTTCAAAAAGGGCAAGAAGGAGGACCCGGGTAATTACAGACCGGTCAGCCTCACCTCTGTCCCTGGGAAAGTAATGGAACAGCTTCGTCTAGACAATGGAGCAGTGAGGTGGGTTGCAAACTGGCTTAAGGAGAGAAGCCAGAGAGCGGTAGTCAATGGTGCGGAGTCCAGCTGGAGGCCAGTATCCAGTGCAGTGCCTCAGGGGTCAGCGCTGGGGCCAATGTTATTCAGTATATTCATTAACGATTTGGACGAGGGAATAGAGTGCACTATCGGCAAGTTTGCTGATGACACCAAGCTGGGAGGGGTGGCTGACACGCCAGAAGGCTGTGCTGCCATCCAGCGGGACCTGGACAGGCTGGAGAGTTGGGCGGGGAGTAACCTGATGAAATTTGACAAGGGCAAGTGTAGAGTCCTGCACCTGGGCAGGAACAACCCCAGGTTCCAGTATAGGTTGGGAAATTACATATTAGAGAGCAGTGTAGGGGAAAGGGACCTGGGGGTCCTGGTGGACAACAGGATGACCATGAGCCAGCCCTGTGCCCTTGTGGCCAGGAAGGCCAATGGCATCCTGGGGTGTATTAGAAGGGGGGTGGTTAGTAGGTGGAGAGAGGTTCTCCTTCCCCTCTGCTCCGCCCTGGTGAGACCGCATCTGGAATATTGTGTCCAGTTGTGGCCCCTCAGTTCCAGCAGGACAGGGAACTGCTGGAGAGGGTCCAGTGTAGGGCAACCAAGATGATTAAGGGAGTGGAGCATCTCCCGTGTGAGGAAAGGCTGAGGGAGCTGGGTCTCTTTAGTTTGGAGAAGAGGAGACTAAGGGGGGACCTTATCAATGTTTATAAATATATAAAGGGTGAGTGCCATGAGGATGGAGCCAGGCTCTTCTCGGTGGCAAACAACGATAGGACAAAGGGTAATGGGATCAAGCTGGAACACAAGAGGTTCCGCTTAAATTTGAGAAGAAACTTCTTCTCAGTGAGGGTGGCAGAGCCTGGCCCAGGCTGCCCAGGGGGGTTGCGGAGCCTCCTTCTCTGGAGACATTCAAAACCCGCCTGGACATGCTCCTGTGCGACCTCACCTGGGCGTTCCTGCTCCATGGGGGGATTGGACTGGATGATCTTTTGAGGTCCCTTCCCGTCCCAAACATACTGTGATACTGTGAAGAGTGCGGCTTAGCAGCGCTGCTGACTCTGCCGTCCCGTTCCCTTCCCCGTTTCAGCCGGCGAGGCGGCCGGAGGACCCGCTCTGTGCGGCCGCGGGGCCCGCGGAGTCGAGGGCTCTGTCGGCGCGCCCCGGGGGTTTCTCTGGAGAGACTCCTCGTCTCGGTCGCGTCGCGGCGGGGACGGACGAGGACCTCTGGCGAGGGGTCTTTCTGCGCTGGGAGCCGGGACCGGGCACGCGCTCGCGGGGCGTCCGTAAGTCGCGGTACGGAATTTAGGCAGGATAGCGCGCACGGGCTTGCGAGCGCCTTACAGGCGTGCGGTGGTTGCTCGTGCGGCCAGCTTTTGGTGTCGGTTGTTCCGGCGCTCCGTCGCGGTGTAGAGCCGGCCCCGTACGTAGCGGTGAGGCGTACCGCAGTTCGGTTTGGTTCTCGGATAGGCCTCGGCTCTGACTGTGCACTCGAACGCCAAAACCTACAGCGGAAGCTGCGGTGGCTTTAGCGTGCAAGGGGCGCGAGCGCCGTGAAGCCGCCCGTGTGGCCGAGCGTCCCGATCGCGGCGCTGAGCGTTAGACGGACTTGAGCCGCGTGCCGGAATTGTTTTGTTTTGGAGAGGGCGGGATAAACTTGGAGCACAACTTGTGAGGGCGGTACGTCGTGGGCAGGTTTTAGTATTGCCTGTGGAGTGCCGCTAGAAGCGTTCGTAGTTCTTGCTTGTCTCTGT
This sequence comes from Columba livia, assembly GCF_036013475.1. Lineage (NCBI taxonomy): Eukaryota > Metazoa > Chordata > Aves > Columbiformes > Columbidae > Columba > Columba livia. The sequence goes on along the minus strand of NC_088609.1, from coordinate 232,873 downwards.
TACAAGATGAGCCGTGTCGTCCTGCGTGACGCGTAACGGGAGGACGGCGCGGTAGCGGTGCTCTGCACAAGAGCCCGTTGGGGGGTATTTTAGCTGGCGGGAAAGGGATTGGGGAACCACCTGGTGGGAATGCGAGGAGAGCAGCCCTGGCGGAATCTGAGGAGCCGAGGCCGTTGTATAAATTGGACAAGGAAGGAAAGGCTGCGGGCACAGCGCGGTGCTGCACCCGGCCGCCCCAACGTGGAACTCTAATGTGGAATTCCTGTGTTTCAGAGGGGGAGCTGTGACCGCCCCGTGCTCAGCAGACCCCCCAGCCCGGGTGGGGGGAGCAGCGCCGGAGCGGGAGACGCGGCTCCGTCCTCCGTCCCCAGCGTGCCGGGGGGCGGCTGCCGGCCTGTGGGACGTGGCTGCGGCTGTTCGGGGCGCTGCCCCCCCATGTTTGGGCGCTCTGGTATGTACATAGGTAAATGGCGTTTTAAAGTAATGTGCTGCCCGCTGGGGCTGTTTTCCTTTTCTACCTTTTTTTTTTGAGTGAATAAATGGGGGGACTCGGGGGGTGACGATGACGTTACTGGAGGAGCAGGCCGGTGAGAGATGGGGGCTTTCAGCCCCAAAATGCCTGAACAATCATGGGTGGGGTGTTTAGTGGTACTGTGGGGAGGAGAAATTTCTCCCTGTCCGTTGCAGAGAAAACAGAACAATCCCACATCAAAGCTGTCCTAGAGAAGTACTTGCTGTTTGTCATTGCGGTTCTAGAGCAGCCCGATGTGCTGTTAAAGGTTGTGGTGGTGCGGGTCAGGGATCCCCAGGCTGTGCCGAGACCGCAGGACGGCTGCTGGTGGAACAAAGTCAAGGACAGCTTCTCAGAGTAAGAACCTCTCTATTTGTTCTCCTCGGGACACATCCCTTTGCCTCTGGACCCCTCACAAGCTCACTCGCCACCTTGTTCCCTCAGAAACCCGTTTCCTCCCAGTTCCTCTGCGATTACCCTGCCTGCCTTTGGGTCCCTGCAGGCTCGTTGGTGGCATCACGGTGCCTGTTTGACCTTTTGCCCCGTTAAATTCCCCTCTTTTCTCTCTTCCCCTCAAAACTTCCCCGGTTGCTCTTGTCACATCCCAGAGGCCTCATTTTCCCCTCTTGTCTCCTCTCAGGACCCCCCCATCTGTTGGCCCCTGTCGAGGGTTTAGATTGCGGGGTGACAGTAAAACCCTGGCAGATGTATTGTTAACCCCGTCTCCCCCCCACTTCCCCCTTTTGCCCCTCCCTCTCCCCCCTTCCCACTCAGGACAGGCGATCCGGAGGGAAAGAAGGACAGAGAGAAGAGAGTTGGAAAAACTGGCAATGTTTTACTAATGCTATATTAAGAGTAGAGAAAATAATACAAAACCAATCCTGAAAGTCTCAGCAACTGCAGAGCCAGCACCTGAAGTCCTGGACTGGACTCTGCAGCCAACCGGAGCTGGATTCAGTCTCTCAGCAGGCCTCAGTTTGCAGGGACGACTAGCAAGGTCCTCTCCTAATGTCACCATAAGCAGAAGGGACGAAAAGGGGCAAAGAGGACAAGATCCTCATGATCTGCCACTTCTATATGAAGTATTCATGTGAAGGGGATGTTATACACAGTTGGTCAGTTTGTTGGTCACCTGTTTCTTGTTGCTCCTCTTGCAAGATGTGAATCTGTCCTTATCAACAAGTAAGCATTCCATTGCAGTGTTTATCAAAACATGTATGTGTCTGGTTCTCCAGGAAAAGGCAGCTAATAAGAAGCTTCAGCTGACAGGCAAATTCATGCTGTCTGCCTATCAGATTGCCGGAGGGGCGGGCGTCGAGGGCTGGGTACTGCGTGCCGCCCGCAGCCAATGATGGTGCGGAAGAGGCGGGCGTTGCGGTGTCCCTACTGCGCATGCCCCAGTCGCGAGCGCTGATAGGCGGAGAGGGAGATGATTGACGTGTCCCGGGGAGCGAACCGGGATGCGGCAAGGGGCGGGTGCTGCAGTCTCCCTAGTGCGCATGCCCAAACCGCGAGCGCTGATAGGTCCGCGGTGTCTCGGTGCCGGGGCCGGGGGGGGAGACCGGGAGCGAACGGGAACGGGGGTCGGGGCGGCTGCGGAGCGCTCGCTGCGGCCGGCTCCCGGGTATCGGGAGGCGGGCGGCTCAGGGCCGCCCTTCGTGAGGTTTCTCGGAGGCGGCAGAAGGGCGGAGGGGAAGGAGGGGACAGCCGGGGACCTCCCGCTGCGCGCGTGTCCGGGGCGCGGCGGCTGTCCGTGCCCGCGGAGCCCGGCGGGACGGCGGGGGAGCGCGAGGGGAACGGAGCGGCGAAAGAGGCGGCAGGTGAGTGCGGCAGCGGCGAGGGTGACCGTGCCGTTGGAACGGGGGGAGCGGGAGGGGCCGGCGCGGCGCGGCGCGGAGGCGTTCGGTTCCGGTTCCCCCCCCCCCCCCCCCCCCGCCCTTACGGCCGCGCTGGCGAAGCTGCTGGGAGGCGTGCGGTCCGGAGCCGCGTCTCCCTCCGGCGCAGCGCCCGTGCCCGGTGCGGCAGCCCCTCCGGGAGCGGCGCAGCCCCCGTCGGTCGCGGGGACGGTTACAAGCAGAGCTAAGGCGCGGTTGCGGGCGGGCTGGGTGGCGTGGCGAGCGGGGCGCCGCTTCGGCGGGAGCTCGGGGCGAGCCCCGGCGGGTTCCGTGTCCTGCGGGCGCGGCTTTCGCGCCGCGGCTCTCTCTGTGCGCTTTTTTGTTTGGTCGCGTTTGTTTTTTGGGTTTTTTTTGGCGGGATTCCCGCGAAACGCGGCACGACCGCTCGCCCGGGGCTGCCGCGGCGGGTCTCAGTGGCGCCGTCCTGTGGGCAAAGCGCGGTACTGCACCCGGCCGCCCCAACGCGGTGCCGCGGCGCGCCTCGGTGCTGCCGCCCTGTGGCGAAACTCGGGTACTGCAGCGCACGGCAAGGGGGGGGGCAGAGACGCCGATCGAGCCGCGGGGGTTCGCGGTCGGGTCTGTGCGTGCCGGTGTCCGTCCCCCCCGACGGGGGTCAGGTCCCCATTTGTGTGAAAACAACATCCCTCCCTCGGTGCCTCCTTAAACGTTTAATGACGTAAATATTGCTCCTGCTAACGTTGTCGGCGCGGCTTCTTTCCTCAGTGGATCCGTCTGGCAGTCGGTGGCCCACGGTTGCTCGGCAACAGCAGAAGCGGATTGAAGGGACCGGCCGCTGGAGGATGCCGAAGCCTCCCGGGTCAGCGATGGGAGCAGCTTTGCGTAAAGCGAGGGGTACGTGAAGCCGGGCGTGCGGTGCCGACCGCCCAGCAGGTAAGGGAAGCTAAAGCTTTACCTCCAGGGACTTCTGCCCAGAAAGCTGAAGCAATTGCTCTCGCGTGAGCTGTAGAGTTACGCAAAGAGAAGAAGATTAGTAGCTGCGCTGATTCTAAGCAGGTTTCTTGAAGGGTGCGGGTCCTTGAAGCCGTTTGAAAAGAATAAAGTGTATTAACGGCACAAGGGAGGCAGATTAAACGTGATGCTCCGGTTGCTGGAAGCTGTGCTGTTGCTAGGAGAGTTGCCGTCACGCGTTGCAACGGGCCTCAGAAGGGAAACGCTGCTCAGGAAACTGGCAATAAATTGGCAGGCGCCGCTGTCAAACCAGCCACCGAAAGGACAGAGACCGGTACGGAAGCCGCGTCTCTGAGCCCAGGTGGCCGTGTCCTCCAGCCAACGTCAGGGAACTGTAACAAAGAGGATAAGCAATTAATAGGAGATTAATAGCCCGATCAGAATTAGGGTCCAAAGGAGCCGTCACCGGCGACGGGAGAGCAGCGGCGCCTCGCGGCGCGAGGAGCTGAAGCGCTCTGTCGAGATCGGACGAACAGGTAAGAGCGAATTTAGAAGCCCTGTGCGAACGAGGCAATGGGAAACGTGCCTAGAAAACCATCTTGATGGTGCACGCGGGGTACAGACAAGAGCAGCCGGACGAGGGAAACGTACCAGGACAACGCTGGCAAAGGGAGTTCTCCGAGCTGCCTGGAAAAGGGGGGTGTCGATACCGGCCGGCACGAACGGCTCCCTTCTCGGGTCGGCCGGAAGCGTTGCCGTGCCGGGGGGCGGCTGCCGGCCTGCGGGCCGGGGCTGCGGCTGTTTGGGGCGCTGCCCCCGCTTTGTTTTCCTCGGGGAGCCCCCCCACGTTCGGGGGCTTGTGGGACGTGCACGTGCGAATGACACGGTGTTCCCAGCTGCTCTGTTCTCTGCCTTGTTTTTTCAGGTGCCTGTCCCTGTTTTCTCTTCCCGCTTTTGAAGAGAAGCTGCCGAGTGAGCGTACGCTGCGGTGAAGTTCTACAAGATGCGGCCCTCAGGAACCGGTTGACGTGAGGGAAATGCTTTCTGACCGCCTGCGCGGTGAGGGGACGTTTTTCACCTTTTAGCTCCTTCTGCACGACAAGAGGGAGACGGAAGGTTAAGTAACACGTTGTTTAGGAGCTGAGAGCTTAGTTTGTATTTAACTAATAGTTAAGAGACGTGTTGTCAGCGAGAAACTAAACGATTACAACTAACCTCATCAAATGAAGTAAAGACAGGCCAGCCAGGCGTGGTGGTGGAGTTGCTCTCTATGTGAGAGAGCAGCTACAGTGTACTAAATTCTGCCCAGGAGCGGATGAGGAGCGAGTTGAGAGTGTATGGGTCAGGATCAAGGGTCAGGCTGGCAGGGGTGACACTGCTGTGGGCGTCTGTTGCAGGCCACCAGATCAGGCTGAGGAAGTTGATGAGGCCTTCTATGGGCAGCTGAGAGCGGCCTCACGGTCACAGGCCCTGGTTGTTGTGGGGGATTTTAAGTTCCCTGCTGTTTGCTGGAAGGACCGTTCAGCCAGCCAGCCACAGTCCAGGAGGTTCCTGCCGTGCGTCGGTGAGAACCGCCTCATGCAGGTGGTGGAGGAGCCGACTGGGAGAGGTGCACTGCTGGATCTCATCCTCGCTAGCAAGGAGGGTCTGGTCGAAGCAGGAAAGGTTGAGGGCTGCCTGGGCTGCAGTGACCACGAGAAGGTGGAGTTCAGCATCTTGGGTGGCAGGAACAGAACAGCAAGTAGAATTGCAGCCCTGGACTTTAGCAGGGCTAACTTTGGCCTTTTCAAGCAATTGCTGGGGGAAATCCCACGGGCAAGACTGCTTGAAGGAAAAGGGGCCCAAGATAGCTGGGTTGAATTCAGAGATTGCTTCTTCCACGCTCAGGATCAGAGCATCCCCACACGAAGGGAGTCAAGGAAGGGAGCCAGGAGGCCTGCGTGGTTGAACAGGGACCTGTTGGGTGTGCTCAAGCAGAAGAGGAGAGTTTGCAGGTCATGGAGGCAGGGGCTGGCCACTTGGGAGGAATATAAGGCTGCTGTTAGAGGATGCAGGAAGGCAGCTAGGATAGCCAAGGCCCCCTAGAATTACAGCTGGCGAGAGGGGTCAAGGACAGCAAAAAGAGCTTTTTCAAATCCATAGCAGATAAAACTAACACCAGAGGCAATGTAGGCCCACTGATGAACGGGGTGGGTGCCCTGGTGGCAGAAGATACAGAGGAGGCAGAATTCCTGAATGCCTTCTTTGTCTCAGTCTACTCTGCCGGAGGCCGTCCTGGGGAGCCCTGTACCCCTGAGACCCCGGATGGAGCCAGGTCAGTGGAGGAGTTTGCTTTAGTCGATGAGGACTGGGTTAGGGAGCAATTAAATAGTCTGGACATCCATAAATCCACGGGTCCGGATGGGATGCACCCGCGGGTGCTGAGGGAGCCGGCTGAAGTCACTGCTGGACCGCTCTCCGTCATCTTTGCCAAGTCTTGGGAAACGGGGGAGGTGCCCGAGGACTGGAGGAAAGCAAATGTCACTGCAGTCTTCAAAAAGGGCAAGAAGGAGGACCCGGGTAATTAGAGACCGGTCAGCCTCACCTCTGTCCCTGGGAAAGTAATGGAACAGCTTCGTCTAGACAATGGAGCAGTGAGGTGGGTTGCAAACTGGCTTAAGGAGAGAAGCCAGAGAGCGGTAGTCAATGGTGCGGAGTCCAGCTGGAGGCCAGTATCCAGTGCAGTGCCTCAGGGGTCAGCGCTGGGGCCAATGTTATTCAGTATATTCATTAACGATTTGGACGAGGGAATAGAGTGCACTATCGGCAAGTTTGCTGATGACACCAAGCTGGGAGGGGTGGCTGACACGCCAGAAGGCTGTGCTGCCATCAGAGACCTGGACAGGCTGGAGAGTTGGGCGGGGAATAACCTGATGAAATTTGACAAGGGCAAGTGTAGAGTCCTGCATCTGGGCAGGAACAACCCCAGGTTCCAGTATAGGTTGGGAAATTACATATTAGAGAGCAGTGTAGGGGAAAGGGACCTGGGGGTCCTGGTGGACAACAGGATGACCATGAGCCAGCCCTGTGCCCTTGTGGCCAGGAAGGCCAATGGCATCCTGGGGTGTATTAGAAGGGGGGTGGTTAGTAGGTGGAGAGAGGTTCTCCTTCCCCTCTGCTCCGCCCTGGTGAGACCGCATCTGGAATATTGTGTCCAGTTGTGGCCCCTCAGTTCCAGCAGGACAGGGAACTGCTGGAGAGGGTCCAGCGTAGGGCAACGAAGATGATTAAGGGAGTGGAGCATCTCCCGTGTGAGGAAAGGCTGAGGGAGCTGGGTCTCTTTAGTTTGGAGAAGAGGAGACTAAGGGGGGACCTCATTAATGTTTATAAATATATAAAGGGTGAGTGCCATGAGGATGGAGCCAGGCTCTTCTCGGTGGCAAACAACGATAGGACAAGGGGTAATGGGATCAAGCTGGAACACAAGAGGTTCCGCTTAAATTTGAGAAGAAACTTCTTCTCAGTGAGGGTGGCAGAGCCTGGCCCAGGCTGCCCAGGGGGGTTGTGGAGCCTCCTTCTCTGGAGACATTCAAAACCCGCCTGGACGTGCTCCTGTGCGACCTCACCTGGGCGTTCCTGCTCCATGGGGGGATTGGACTGGATGATCTTTTGAGGTCCCTTCCCGTCCCAAACATACTGTGATACTGTGAAGAGTGCGGCTTAGCAGCGCTGCTGACTCTGCCGTCCCGTTCCCTTCCCCGTTTCAGCCGGCGAGGCGGCCGGAGGACCCGCTCTGTGCGGCCGCGGGGCCCGCGGAGTCGAGGGCTCTGTCGGCGCGCCCCGGGGGTTTCTCTGGAGAGACTCCTCGTCTCGGTCGCGTCGCGGCGGGGACGGACGAGGACCTCTGGCGAGGGGTCTTTCTGCGCTGGGAGCCGGGACCGGGCACGCGCTCGCGGGGCGTCCGTAAGTCGCGGTACGGAATTTAGGCAGGATAGCGCGCACGGGCTTGCGAGCGCCTTACAGGCGTGCGGTGGTTGCTCGTGCGGCCAGCTTTTGGTGTCGGTTGTTCCGGCGCTCCGTCGCGGTGTAGAGCCGGCCCCGTACGTAGCGGTGAGGCGTACCGCAGTTCGGTTTGATTCTCGGATAGGCCTCGGCTCTGACTGTGCACTCGAACGCCAAAACCTACAGCGGAAGCTGCGGTGGCTTTAGCGTGCAAGGGGCGCGAGCGCCGTGAAGCCGCCCGTGTGGCCGAGCGTCCCGATCGCGGCGCTGAGCGTTAGACGGACTTGAGCCGCGTGCCGGAATTGTTTTGTTTTGGAGAGGGCGGGATAAACTTGGAGCACAACTTGTGAGGGCGGTACGTCGTGGGCAGGTTTTAGTATTGCCTGTGGAGTGCCGCTAGAAGCGTTCGTAGTTCTTGCTTGTCTCTGTTACAAGATGAGCCGTGTCGTCCTGCGTGACGCGTAACGGGAGGACGGCGCGGTAGCGGTACTCTGCACAAGAGCCCGTTGGGGGGTATTTTAGCTGGCGGGAAAGGGATTGGGGAACCACCTGGTGGGAATGCGAGGAGAGCAGCCCTGGCGGAATCTGAGGAGCCGAGGCAGTTGTATAAATTGGACAAGGAAGGAAAGGCTGCGGGCAAAGCGCAGTGCTGCACCCGGCCGCCCCAACGCGGAACTCTAATGTGGAATTCCTGTGTTTCAGAGGGGGAGCTGTGACCGCCCCGTGCTCAGCAGACCCCCCAGCCCGGGTGGGGGGAGCAGCGCCGGAGCGGGAGACGCGGCTCCGTCCTCCGTCCCCAGCGTGCCGGGGGGCGGCTGCCGGCCTGTGGGACGTGGCTGCGGCTGTTCGGGGCGCTGCCCCCCCATGTTTGGGCGCTCTGGTATGTACATAGGTAAATGGCGTTTTAAAGTAATGTGCTGCCCGCTGGGGCTGTTTTCCTTTTTTACCTTTTTTTTTTGAGTGAATAAATGGGGGGACTCGGGGGGTGACGATGACGTTACTGGAGGAGCAGGCCGGTGAGAGATGGGGGCTTTCAGCCCCAAAATGCCTGAACAATCATGGGTGGGGTGTTTAGTGGTACTGTGGGGAGGAGAAATTTCTCCCTGTCCGTTGCAGAGAAAACAGAACAATCCCACATCAAAGCTGTCCTAGAGAAGTACTTGCTGTTTGTCATTCCGGTTCTAGAGCAGCCCGATGTGCTGTTAAAGGTTGTGGTGGTGCGGGTCAGGGATCCCCAGGCTGTGCCGAGACCGCAGGACGGCTGCTGGTGGAACAAAGTCCGGGACAGCTTCTCAGAGTAAGAACCTCTCTATTTGTTCTCCTCGGGACACATCCCTTTGCCTCTGGACCCCTCACAAGCTCACTCGCCACCTTGTTCCCTCAGAAACCCGTTTCCTCCCAGTTCCTCTGCGATTACCCTGCCTGCCTTTGGGTCCCTGCAGGCTCGTTGGTGGCATCACGGTGCCTGTTTGACCTTTTGCCCCGTTAAATTCCCCTCTTTTCTCTCTTCCCCTCAAAACTTCCCCGGTTGCTCTTGTCACATCCCAGAGGCCTCATTTTCCCCTCTTGTCTCCTCTCAGGACCCCCCCATCTGTTGGCCCCTGTCGAGGGTTTAGATTGCGGGGTGACAGTAAAACCCTGGCAGATGTATTGTTAACCCCGTCTCCCCCCCACTTCCCCCTTTTGCCCCTCCCTCTCCCCCCTTCCCACTCAGGACAGGCGATCCGGAGGGAAAGAAGGACAGAGAGAAGAGAGTTGGAAAAACTGGCAATGTTTTACTAATGCTATATTAAGAGTAGAGAAAATAATACAAAACCAATCCTGAAAGTCTCAGCAACTGCAGAGCCAGCACCTGAAGTCCTGGACTGGACTCTGCAGCCAACCGGAGCTGGATTCAGTCTCTCAGCAGGCCTCAGTTTGCAGGGACGACTAGCAAGGTCCTCTCCTAATGTCACCATAAGCAGAAGGGACGAAAAGGGGCAAAGAGGACAAGATCCTCATGATCTGCCACTTCTATATGAAGTATTCATGTGAAGGGGATGTTATACACAGTTGGTCAGTTTGTTGGTCACCTGTTTCTTGTTGCTCCTCTTGCAAGATGTGAATCTGTCCTTATCAACAAGTAAGCATTCCATTGCAGTGTTTATCAAAACATGTATGTGTCTGGTTCTCCAGGAAAAGGCAGCTAATAAGAAGCTTCAGCTGACAGGCAAATTCATGCTGTCTGCCTATCAGATTGCCGGAGGGGCGGGCGTCGAGGGCTGGGTACTGCGTGCCGCCCGCAGCCAATGATGGTGCGGAAGAGGCGGGCGTTGCGGTGTCCCTACTGCCCATGCCCCAGTCGCGAGCGCTGATAGGCGGAGAGGGAGATGATTGACGTGTCCCGGGGAGCGAACCGGGATGCGGCAAGGGGCGGGTGCTGCAGTCTCCCTAGTGCGCATGCCCAAACCGCGAGCGCTGATAGGTCCGCGGTGTCTCGGTGCCGGGGCCGGGGGGGGAGACCGGGAGCGAACGGGAACGGGGGTCGGGGCGGCTGCGGAGCGCTCGCTGCGGCCGGCTCCCGGGTATCGGGAGGCGGGCGGCTCAGGGCCGCCCTTCGTGAGGTTTCTCGGAGGCGGCAGAAGGGCGGAGGGGAAGGAGGGGACAGCCGGGGACCTCCCGCTGCGCGCGTGTCCGGGGCGCGGCGGCTGTCCGTGCCCGCGGAGCCCGGCGGGACGGCGGGGGAGCGCGAGGGGAACGGAGCGGCGAAAGAGGCGGCAGGTGAGTGCGGCAGCGGCGAGGGTGACCGTGCCGTTGGAACGGGGGGAGCGGGAGGGGCCGGCGCGGCGCGGCGCGGAGGCGTTCGGTTCCGGTTCCCCCCCCCCCCCCCCCCGCCCTTACGGCCGCGCTGGCGAAGCTGCTGGGAGGCGTGCGGTCCGGAGCCGCGTCTCCCTCCGGCGCAGCGCCCGTGCCCGGTGCGGCAGCCCCTCCGGGAGCGGCGCAGCCCCCGTCGGTCGCGGGGACGGTTACAAGCAGAGCTAAGGCGCGGTTGCGGGCGGGCTGGGTGGCGTGGCGAGCGGGGCGCCGCTTCGGCGGGAGCTCGGGGCGAGCCCCGGCGGGTTCCGTGTCCTGCGGGCGCGGCTTTCGCGCCGCGGCTCTCTCTGTGCGCTTTTTTGTTTGGTCGCGTTTGTTTTTTGGGTTTTTTTTGGCGGGATTCCCGCGAAACGCGGCACGACCGCTCGCCCGGGGCTGCCGCGGCGGGTCTCAGTGGCGCCGTCCTGTGGGCAAAGCGCGGTACTGCACCCGGCCGCCCCAACGCGGTGCCGCGGCGCGCCTCGGTGCTGCCGCCCTGTGGCGAAACTCGGGTACTGCAGCGCACGGCAAGGGGGGGGGGCAGAGACGCCGATCGAGCCGCGGGGGTTCGCGGTCGGGTCTGTGCGTGCCGGTGTCCGTCCCCCCCGACGGGGGTCAGGTCCCCATTGGTGTGAAAACAACATCCCTCCCTCGGTGCCTCCTTAAACGTTTAATGACGTAAATATTGCTCCTGCTAACGTTGTCGGCGCGGCTTCTTTCCTCAGTGGATCCGTCTGGCAGTCGGTGGCCCACGGTTGCTCGGCAACAGCAGAAGCGGATTGAAGGGACCGGCCGCTGGAGGATGCCGAAGCCTCCCGGGTCAGCGATGGGAGCAGCTTTGCGTAAAGCGAGGGGTACGTGAAGCCGGGCGTGCGGTGCCGACCGCCCAGCAGGTAAGGGAAGCTAAAGCTTTACCTCCAGGGACTTCTGCCCAGAAAGCTGAAGCAATTGCTCTCGCGTGAGCTGTAGAGTTACGCAAAGAGAAGAAGATTAGTAGCTGCACTGATTCTAAGCAGGTTTCTTGAAGGGTGCGGGCCCTTGAAGCCGTTTGAAAAGAATAAAGTGTATTAACGGCACAAGGGAGGCAGATTAAACGTGATGCTCCGGTTGCTGGAAGCTGTGCTGTTGCTAGGAGAGTTGCCGTCACGCGTTGCAACGGGCCTCAGAAGGGAAACGCTGCTCAGGAAACTGGCCATAAATTGGCAGGCGCCGCTGTCAAACCAGCCGCCGAAAGGACAGAGACCGGTACGGAAGCCGCGTCTCTGAGCCCAGGTGGCCGTGTCCTCCAGCCAACGTCAGGAAACTGTAACAAAGAGGATAAGCAATTAATAGGAGATTAATAGCCCGATCAGAATTAGGGTCCAAAGGAGCCGTCACCGGCGACGGGAGAGCAGCGGCGCCTCGCGGCGCGAGGAGCTGACGCGCTCTGTCGGGATCGGACGAACAGGTAAGAGCGAATTTAGAAGCCCTGTGCGAACGAGGCAATGGGAAACGTGCCTAGAAAACCATCTTGATGGTGCACGCGGGGTACAGACAAGAGCAGCCGGACGAGGGAAACGTACCAGGACAACGCTGGCAAAGGGAGTTCTCCGAGCTGCCTGGAAAAGGGGGGTGTCGATACCGGCCGGCACGAACGGCTCCCTTCTCGGGTCGGCCGGAAGCGTTGCCGTGCCGGGGGGCGGCTGCCGGCCTGCGGGCCGGGGCTGCGGCTGTTTGGGGCGCTGCCCCCGCTTTGTTTTCCTCGGGGAGCCCCCCCACGTTCGGGGGCTTGTGGGACGTGCACGTGCAAATGACACGGTGTTCCCAGCTGCTCTGTTCTCTGCCTTGTTTTTTCAGACGCCTGTCCCTGTTTTCTCTTCCCGCTTTTGAAGAGAAGCTGCCGAGTCAGCGTACGCTGCGGTGAAGTTCTACAAGATGCGGCCCTCAGGAACCGGTTGACGTGAGGGAAATGCTTTCTGACCGCCTGCGCGGTGAGGGGACGTTTTTCACCTTTTAACTCCTTCTGCACGACAAGAGGGAGACGGAAGGTTAAGTAACACGTTGTTTAGGAGCTGAGAGCTTAGTTTGTATTTAACTAATAATTAAGAGACGTGTTGTCAGCGAGAAACTAAACGATTACAACTAACTTCATCAAATGAAGTAAAGACAGGCCAGCCAGGCGTGGTGGTGGAGTTGCTCTCTATGTGAGAGAGCAGCTACAGTGTACTAAATTCTGCCCAGGAGCGGATGAGGAGCGAGTTGAGAGTGTATGGGTCAGGATCAAGGGGCAGGCTGGCAGGGGTGACACTGCTGTGGGCGTCTGTTACAGGCCACCAGATCAGGCTGAGGAAGCTGATGAGGCCTTCTATGGGCAGCTGAGAGCGGCCTCACGGTCACAGGCCCTGGTTGTTGTGGGGGATTTTAAGTTCCCTGGTGTTTGCTGGAAGGACCGTTCAGCCAGCCAGCCACAGTCCAGGAGGTTCCTGCCGTGCATCGGTGAGAACCGCCTCATGCAGGTGGTGGAGGAGCCGACTGGGAGAGGTGCACTGCTGGATCTCATCCTCGCTAGCAAGGAGGGTCTGGTCGAAGCAGGAAAGGTTGAGGGCTGCCTGGGCTGCAGTGACCACGAGAAGGTGGAGTTCAGCATCTTGGGTGGCAGGAACAGAAGAGCAAGTAGAATTGCAGCCCTGGACTTTAGCAGGGCTAACTTTGGCCTTTTCAAGCAATTGCTGGGGGAAATCCCACGGGCAAGACTGCTTGAAGGAAAAGGGGCCCGAGATAGCTGGGTTACATTCAGAGATTGCTTCTTCCACGCTCAGGATCAGAGCATCCCCACACGAAGGGAGTCGAGGAAGGGAGCCAGGAGGCCTGCGTGGTTGAACAGGGACCTGTTGGGTGTGCTCAAGCAGAAGAGGAGAGTTTGCAGGTCATGGAGGCAGGGGCTGGCCACTTGGGAGGAATATAAGGCTGCTGTTAGAGGATGCAGGAAGGCAGCTAGGATAGCCAAGGCCCCCTAGAATTACAGCTGGCGAGAGGGGTCAAGGACAGCAAAAAGAACTTTTTCAAATCCATAGCAGATAAAACTAACACCAGAGGCAATGTAGGCCCACTGATGAACGGGGTGGGTGCCCTGGTGGCAGAAGATACAGAGGAGGCAGAATTCCTGAATGCCTTCTTTGTCTCTGTCTACTCTGCCGGAGGCCGTCCTGGGGAGCCCTGTACCCCTGAGACCCCGGATGAAGCCAGGTCAGTGGAGGAGTTTGCTCTAGTCGATGAGGACTGGGTTAGGGAGCAATTAAATAGTCTGGACATCCATAAATCCACGGGTCCGGATGGGATGCACCCGCGGGTGCTGAGGGAGCCGGCTGAAGTCACTGCTGGACCGCTCTCCGTCATCTTTGCCAAGTCTTGGGAAACGGGGGAGGTGCCCGAGGACTGGAGGAAAGCAAATGTCACTGCAGTCTTCAAAAAGGGCAAGAAGGAGGACCCGGGTAATTACAGACCGGTCAGCCTCACCTCTGTCCCTGGGAAAGTAATGGAACAGCTTCGTCTAGACAATGGAGCAGTGAGGTGGGTTGCAAACTGGCTTAAGGAGAGAAGCCAGAGAGCGGTAGTCAATGGTGCGGAGTCCAGCTGGAGGCCAGTATCCAGTGCAGTGCCTCAGGGGTCAGCGCTGGGGCCAATGTTATTCAGTATATTCATTAACGATTTGGACGAGGGAATAGAGTGCACTATCGGCAAGTTTGCTGATGACACCAAGCTGGGAGGGGTGGCTGACACGCCAGAAGGCTGTGCTGCCATCCAGCGGGACCTGGACAGGCTGGAGAGTTGGGCGGGGAGTAACCTGATGAAATTTGACAAGGGCAAGTGTAGAGTCCTGCACCTGGGCAGGAACAACCCCAGGTTCCAGTATAGGTTGGGAAATTACATATTAGAGAGCAGTGTAGGGGAAAGGGACCTGGGGGTCCTGGTGGACAACAGGATGACCATGAGCCAGCCCTGTGCCCTTGTGGCCAGGAAGGCCAATGGCATCCTGGGGTGTATTAGAAGGGGGGTGGTTAGTAGGTGGAGAGAGGTTCTCCTTCCCCTCTGCTCCGCCCTGGTGAGACCGCATCTGGAATATTGTGTCCAGTTGTGGCCCCTCAGTTCCAGCAGGACAGGGAACTGCTGGAGAGGGTCCAGTGTAGGGCAACCAAGATGATTAAGGGAGTGGAGCATCTCCCGTGTGAGGAAAGGCTGAGGGAGCTGGGTCTCTTTAGTTTGGAGAAGAGGAGACTAAGGGGGGACCTTATCAATGTTTATAAATATATAAAGGGTGAGTGCCATGAGGATGGAGCCAGGCTCTTCTCGGTGGCAAACAACGATAGGACAAAGGGTAATGGGATCAAGCTGGAACACAAGAGGTTCCGCTTAAATTTGAGAAGAAACTTCTTCTCAGTGAGGGTGGCAGAGCCTGGCCCAGGCTGCCCAGGGGGGTTGCGGAGCCTCCTTCTCTGGAGACATTCAAAACCCGCCTGGACATGCTCCTGTGCGACCTCACCTGGGCGTTCCTGCTCCATGGGGGGATTGGACTGGATGATCTTTTGAGGTCCCTTCCCGTCCCAAACATACTGTGATACTGTGAAGAGTGCGGCTTAGCAGCGCTGCTGACTCTGCCGTCCCGTTCCCTTCCCCGTTTCAGCCGGCGAGGCGGCCGGAGGACCCGCTCTGTGCGGCCGCGGGGCCCGCGGAGTCGAGGGCTCTGTCGGCGCGCCCCGGGGGTTTCTCTGGAGAGACTCCTCGTCTCGGTCGCGTCGCGGCGGGGACGGACGAGGACCTCTGGCGAGGGGTCTTTCTGCGCTGGGAGCCGGGACCGGGCACGCGCTCGCGGGGCGTCCGTAAGTCGCGGCACGGAATTTAGGCAGGATAGCGCGCACGGGCTTGCGAGCGCCTTACAGGCGTGCGGTGGTTGCTCGTGCGGCCAGCTTTTGGTGTCGGTTGTTCCGGCGCTCCGTCGCGGTGTAGAGCCGGCCCCGTACGTAGCGGTGAGGCGTACCGCAGTTCGGTTTGGTTCTCGGATAGGCCTCGGCTCTGACTGTGCACTCGAACGCCAAAACCTACAGCGGAAGCTGCGGTGGCTTTAGCGTGCAAGGGGCGCGAGCGCCGTGAAGCCGCCCGTGTGGCCGAGCGTCCCGATCGCGGCGCTGAGCGTTAGACGGACTTGAGCCGCGTGCCGGAATTGTTTTGTTTTGGAGAGGGCGGGATAAACTTGGAGCACAACTTGTGAGGGCGGTACGTCGTGGGCAGGTTTTAGTATTGCCTGTGGAGTGCCGCTAGAAGCGTTCGTAGTTCTTGCTTGTCTCTGTTACAAGATGAGCCGTGTCGTCCTGCGTGACGCGTAACGGGAGGACGGCGCGGTAGCGGTACTCTGCACAAGAGCCCGTTGGGGGGTATTTTAGCTGGCGGGAAAGGGATTGGGGAACCACCTGGTGGGAATGCGAGGAGAGCAGCCCTGGCGGAATCTGAGGAGCCGAGGCAGTTGTATAAATTGGACAAGGAAGGAAAGGCTGCGGGCAAAGCGCGGTGCTGCACCCGGCCGCCCCAACGCGGAACTCTAATGTGGAATTCCTGTGTTTCAGAGGGGGAGCTGTGACCGCCCCGTGCTCAGCAGACCCCCCAGCCCGGGTGGGGGGAGCAGCGCCGGAGCGGGAGACGCGGCTCCGTCCTCCGTCCCCAGCGTGCCGGGGGGCGGCTGCCGGCCTGTGGGACGTGGCTGCGGCTGTTCGGGGCGCTGCCCCCCCATGTTTGGGCGCTCTGGTATGTACATAGGTAAATGGCGTTTTAAAGTAATGTGCTGCCCGCTGGGGCTGTTTTCCTTTTTTACCTTTTTTTCTTGAGTGAATAAATGGGGGGACTCGGGGGGTGACGATGACGTTACTGGAGGAGCAGGCCGGTGAGAGATGGGGGCTTTCAGCCCCAAAATGCCTGAACAATCATGGGTGGGGTGTTTAGTGGTACTGTGGGGAGGAGAAATTTCTCCCTGTCCGTTGCAGAGAAAACAGAACAATCCCACATCAAAGCTGTCCTAGAGAAGTACTTGCTGTTTGTCATTGCGGTTCTAGAGCAGCCCGATGTGCTGTTAAAGGTTGTGGTGGTGCGGGTCAGGGATCCCCAGGCTGTGCCGAGACCGCAGGACGGCTGCTGGTGGAACAAAGTCAAGGACAACTTCTCAGAGTAAGAACCTCTCTATTTGTTCTCCTCGGGACACATCCCTTTGCCTCTGGACCCCTCACAAGCTCACTCGCCACCTTGTTCCCTCAGAAACCCGTTTCCTCCCAGTTCCTCTGCGATTACCCTGCCTGCCTTTGGGTCCCTGCAGGCTCGTTGGTGGCATCACGGTGCCTGTTTGACCTTTTGCCCCGTTAAATTCCCCTCTTTTCTCTCTTCCCCTCAAAACTTCCCCGGTTGCTCTTGTCACATCCCAGAGGCCTCATTTTCCCCTCTTGTCTCCTCTCAGGACCCCCCCATCTGTTGGCCCCTGTCGAGGGTTTAGATTGCGGGGTGACAGTAAAACCCTGGCAGATGTATTGTTAACCCCGTCTCCCCCCCACTTCCCCCTTTTGCCCCTCCCTCTCCCCCCTTCCCACTCAGGACAGGCGATCCGGAGGGAAAGAAGGACAGAGAGAAGAGAGTTGGAAAAACTGGCAATGTTTTACTAATGCTATATTAAGAGTAGAGAAAATAATACAAAACCAATCCTGAAAGTCTCAGCAACTGCAGAGCCAGCACCTGAAGTCCTGGACTGGACTCTGCAGCCAACCGGAGCTGGATTCAGTCTCTCAGCAGGCCTCAGTTTGCAGGGACGACTAGCAAGGTCCTCTCCTAATGTCACCATAAGCAGAAGGGACGAAAAGGGGCAAAGAGGACAAGATCCTCATGATCTGCCACTTCTATATGAAGTATTCATGTGAAGGGGATGTTATACACAGTTGGTCAGTTTGTTGGTCACCTGTTTCTTGTTGCTCCTCTTGCAAGATGTGAATCTGTCCTTATCAACAAGTAAGCATTCCATTGCAGTGTTTATCAAAACATGTATGTGTCTGGTTCTCCAGGAAAAGGCAGCTAATAAGAAGCTTCAGCTGACAGGCAAATTCATGCTGTCTGCCTATCAGATTGCCGGAGGGGCGGGCGTCGAGGGCTGGGTACTGCGTGCCGCCCGCAGCCAATGATGGTGCGGAAGAGGCGGGCGTTGCGGTGTCCCTACTGCGCATGCCCCAGTCGCGAGCGCTGATAGGCGGAGAGGGAGATGATTGACGTGTCCCGGGGAGCGAACCGGGATGCGGCAAGGGGCGGGTGCTGCAGTCTCCCTAGTGCGCATGCCCAAACCGCGAGCGCTGATAGGTCCGCGGTGTCTCGGTGCCGGGGCCGGGGGGGGAGACCGGGAGCGAACGGGAACGGGGGTCGGGGCGGCTGCGGAGCGCTCGCTGCGGCCGGCTCCCGGGTATCGGGAGGCGGGCGGCTCAGGGCCGCCCTTCGTGAGGTTTCTCGGAGGCGGCAGAAGGGCGGAGGGGAAGGAGGGGACAGCCGGGGACCTCCCGCTGCGCGCGTGTCCGGGGCGCGGCGGCTGTCCGTGCCCGCGGAGCCCGGCGGGACGGCGGGGGAGCGCGAGGGGAACGGAGCGGCGAAAGAGGCGGCAGGTGAGTGCGGCAGCGGCGAGGGTGACCGTGCCGTTGGAACGGGGGGAGCGGGAGGGGCCGGCGCGGCGCGGCGCGGAGGCGTTCGGTTCCGGTTCCCCCCCCCCCCCCCCCCCGCCCTTACGGCCGCGCTGGCGAAGCTGCTGGGAGGCGTGCGGTCCGGAGCCGCGTCTCCCTCCGGCGCAGCGCCCGTGCCCGGTGCGGCAGCCCCTCCGGGAGCGGCGCAGCCCCCGTCGGTCGCGGGGACGGTTACAAGCAGAGCTAAGGCGCGGTTGCGGGCGGGCTGGGTGGCGTGGCGAGCGGGGCGCCGCTTCGGCGGGAGCTCGGGGCGAGCCCCGGCGGGTTCCGTGTCCTGCGGGCGCGGCTTTCGCGCCGCGGCTCTCTCTGTGCGCTTTTTTGTTTGGTCGCGTTTGTTTTTTGGGTTTTTTTTGGCGGGATTCCCGCGAAACGCGGCACGACCGCTCGCCCGGGGCTGCCGCGGCGGGTCTCAGTGGCGCCGTCCTGTGGGCAAAGCGCGGTACTGCACCCGGCCGCCCCAACGCGGTGCCGCGGCGCGCCTCGGTGCTGCCGCCCTGTGGCGAAACTCGGGTACTGCAGCGCACGGCAAGGGGGGGGGGCAGAGACGCCGATCGAGCCGCGGGGGTTCGCGGTCGGGTCTGTGCGTGCCGGTGTCCGTCCCCCCCGACGGGGGTCAGGTCCCCATTGGTGTGAAAACAACATCCCTCCCTCGGTGCCTCCTTAAACGTTTAATGACGTAAATATTGCTCCTGCTAACGTTGTCGGCGCGGCTTCTTTCCTCAGTGGATCCGTCTGGCAGTCGGTGGCCCACGGTTGCTCGGCAACAGCAGAAGCGGATTGAAGGGACCGGCCGCTGGAGGATGCCGAAGCCTCCCGGGTCAGCGATGGGAGCAGCTTTGCGTAAAGCGAGGGGTACGTGAAGCCGGGCGTGCGGTGCCGACCGCCCAGCAGGTAAGGGAAGCTAAAGCTTTACCTCCAGGGACTTCTGCCCAGAAAGCTGAAGCAATTGCTCTCGCGTGAGCTGTAGAGTTACGCAAAGAGAAGAAGATTAGTAGCTGCACTGATTCTAAGCAGGTTTCTTGAAGGGTGCGGGCCCTTGAAGCCGTTTGAAAAGAATAAAGTGTATTAACGGCACAAGGGAGGCAGATTAAACGTGATGCTCCGGTTGCTGGAAGCTGTGCTGTTGCTAGGAGAGTTGCCGTCACGCGTTGCAACGGGCCTCAGAAGGGAAACGCTGCTCAGGAAACTGGCCATAAATTGGCAGGCGCCGCTGTCAAACCAGCCGCCGAAAGGACAGAGACCGGTACGGAAGCCGCGTCTCTGAGCCCAGGTGGCCGTGTCCTCCAGCCAACGTCAGGAAACTGTAACAAAGAGGATAAGCAATTAATAGGAGATTAATAGCCCGATCAGAATTAGGGTCCAAAGGAGCCGTCACCGGCGACGGGAGAGCAGCGGCGCCTCGCGGCGCGAGGAGCTGACGCGCTCTGTCGGGATCGGACGAACAGGTAAGAGCGAATTTAGAAGCCCTGTGCGAACGAGGCAATGGGAAACGTGCCTAGAAAACCATCTTGATGGTGCACGCGGGGTACAGACAAGAGCAGCCGGACGAGGGAAACGTACCAGGACAACGCTGGCAAAGGGAGTTCTCCGAGCTGCCTGGAAAAGGGGGGTGTCGATACCGGCCGGCACGAACGGCTCCCTTCTCGGGTCGGCCGGAAGCGTTGCCGTGCCGGGGGGCGGCTGCCGGCCTGCGGGCCGGGGCTGCGGCTGTTTGGGGCGCTGCCCCCGCTTTGTTTTCCTCGGGGAGCCCCCCCACGTTCGGGGGCTTGTGGGACGTGCACGTGCAAATGACACGGTGTTCCCAGCTGCTCTGTTCTCTGCCTTGTTTTTTCAGACGCCTGTCCCTGTTTTCTCTTCCCGCTTTTGAAGAGAAGCTGCCGAGTCAGCGTACGCTGCGGTGAAGTTCTACAAGATGCGGCCCTCAGGAACCGGTTGACGTGAGGGAAATGCTTTCTGACCGCCTGCGCGGTGAGGGGACGTTTTTCACCTTTTAACTCCTTCTGCACGACAAGAGGGAGACGGAAGGTTAAGTAACACGTTGTTTAGGAGCTGAGAGCTTAGTTTGTATTTAACTAATAATTAAGAGACGTGTTGTCAGCGAGAAACTAAACGATTACAACTAACTTCATCAAATGAAGTAAAGACAGGCCAGCCAGGCGTGGTGGTGGAGTTGCTCTCTATGTGAGAGAGCAGCTACAGTGTACTAAATTCTGCCCAGGAGCGGATGAGGAGCGAGTTGAGAGTGTATGGGTCAGGATCAAGGGGCAGGCTGGCAGGGGTGACACTGCTGTGGGCGTCTGTTACAGGCCACCAGATCAGGCTGAGGAAGCTGATGAGGCCTTCTATGGGCAGCTGAGAGCGGCCTCACGGTCACAGGCCCTGGTTGTTGTGGGGGATTTTAAGTTCCCTGGTGTTTGCTGGAAGGACCGTTCAGCCAGCCAGCCACAGTCCAGGAGGTTCCTGCCGTGCATCGGTGAGAACCGCCTCATGCAGGTGGTGGAGGAGCCGACTGGGAGAGGTGCACTGCTGGATCTCATCCTCGCTAGCAAGGAGGGTCTGGTCGAAGCAGGAAAGGTTGAGGGCTGCCTGGGCTGCAGTGACCACGAGAAGGTGGAGTTCAGCATCTTGGGTGGCAGGAACAGAAGAGCAAGTAGAATTGCAGCCCTGGACTTTAGCAGGGCTAACTTTGGCCTTTTCAAGCAATTGCTGGGGGAAATCCCACGGGCAAGACTGCTTGAAGGAAAAGGGGCCCGAGATAGCTGGGTTACATTCAGAGATTGCTTCTTCCACGCTCAGGATCAGAGCATCCCCACACGAAGGGAGTCGAGGAAGGGAGCCAGGAGGCCTGCGTGGTTGAACAGGGACCTGTTGGGTGTGCTCAAGCAGAAGAGGAGAGTTTGCAGGTCATGGAGGCAGGGGCTGGCCACTTGGGAGGAATATAAGGCTGCTGTTAGAGGATGCAGGAAGGCAGCTAGGATAGCCAAGGCCCCCTAGAATTACAGCTGGCGAGAGGGGTCAAGGACAGCAAAAAGAACTTTTTCAAATCCATAGCAGATAAAACTAACACCAGAGGCAATGTAGGCCCACTGATGAACGGGGTGGGTGCCCTGGTGGCAGAAGATACAGAGGAGGCAGAATTCCTGAATGCCTTCTTTGTCTCTGTCTACTCTGCCGGAGGCCGTCCTGGGGAGCCCTGTACCCCTGAGACCCCGGATGAAGCCAGGTCAGTGGAGGAGTTTGCTCTAGTCGATGAGGACTGGGTTAGGGAGCAATTAAATAGTCTGGACATCCATAAATCCACGGGTCCGGATGGGATGCACCCGCGGGTGCTGAGGGAGCCGGCTGAAGTCACTGCTGGACCGCTCTCCGTCATCTTTGCCAAGTCTTGGGAAACGGGGGAGGTGCCCGAGGACTGGAGGAAAGCAAATGTCACTGCAGTCTTCAAAAAGGGCAAGAAGGAGGACCCGGGTAATTACAGACCGGTCAGCCTCACCTCTGTCCCTGGGAAAGTAATGGAACAGCTTCGTCTAGACAATGGAGCAGTGAGGTGGGTTGCAAACTGGCTTAAGGAGAGAAGCCAGAGAGCGGTAGTCAATGGTGCGGAGTCCAGCTGGAGGCCAGTATCCAGTGCAGTGCCTCAGGGGTCAGCGCTGGGGCCAATGTTATTCAGTATATTCATTAACGATTTGGACGAGGGAATAGAGTGCACTATCGGCAAGTTTGCTGATGACACCAAGCTGGGAGGGGTGGCTGACACGCCAGAAGGCTGTGCTGCCATCCAGCGGGACCTGGACAGGCTGGAGAGTTGGGCGGGGAGTAACCTGATGAAATTTGACAAGGGCAAGTGTAGAGTCCTGCACCTGGGCAGGAACAACCCCAGGTTCCAGTATAGGTTGGGAAATTACATATTAGAGAGCAGTGTAGGGGAAAGGGACCTGGGGGTCCTGGTGGACAACAGGATGACCATGAGCCAGCCCTGTGCCCTTGTGGCCAGGAAGGCCAATGGCATCCTGGGGTGTATTAGAAGGGGGGTGGTTAGTAGGTGGAGAGAGGTTCTCCTTCCCCTCTGCTCCGCCCTGGTGAGACCGCATCTGGAATATTGTGTCCAGTTGTGGCCCCTCAGTTCCAGCAGGACAGGGAACTGCTGGAGAGGGTCCAGTGTAGGGCAACCAAGATGATTAAGGGAGTGGAGCATCTCCCGTGTGAGGAAAGGCTGAGGGAGCTGGGTCTCTTTAGTTTGGAGAAGAGGAGACTAAGGGGGGACCTTATCAATGTTTATAAATATATAAAGGGTGAGTGCCATGAGGATGGAGCCAGGCTCTTCTCGGTGGCAAACAACGATAGGACAAAGGGTAATGGGATCAAGCTGGAACACAAGAGGTTCCGCTTAAATTTGAGAAGAAACTTCTTCTCAGTGAGGGTGGCAGAGCCTGGCCCAGGCTGCCCAGGGGGGTTGCGGAGCCTCCTTCTCTGGAGACATTCAAAACCCGCCTGGACATGCTCCTGTGCGACCTCACCTGGGCGTTCCTGCTCCATGGGGGGATTGGACTGGATGATCTTTTGAGGTCCCTTCCCGTCCCAAACATACTGTGATACTGTGAAGAGTGCGGCTTAGCAGCGCTGCTGACTCTGCCGTCCCGTTCCCTTCCCCGTTTCAGCCGGCGAGGCGGCCGGAGGACCCGCTCTGTGCGGCCGCGGGGCCCGCGGAGTCGAGGGCTCTGTCGGCGCGCCCCGGGGGTTTCTCTGGAGAGACTCCTCGTCTCGGTCGCGTCGCGGCGGGGACGGACGAGGACCTCTGGCGAGGGGTCTTTCTGCGCTGGGAGCCGGGACCGGGCACGCGCTCGCGGGGCGTCCGTAAGTCGCGGTACGGAATTTAGGCAGGATAGCGCGCACGGGCTTGCGAGCGCCTTACAGGCGTGCGGTGGTTGCTCGTGCGGCCAGCTTTTGGTGTCGGTTGTTCCGGCGCTCCGTCGCGGTGTAGAGCCGGCCCCGTACGTAGCGGTGAGGCGTACCGCAGTTCGGTTTGGTTCTCGGATAGGCCTCGGCTCTGACTGTGCACTCGAACGCCAAAACCTACAGCGGAAGCTGCGGTGGCTTTAGCGTGCAAGGGGCGCGAGCGCCGTGAAGCCGCCCGTGTGGCCGAGCGTCCCGATCGCGGCGCTGAGCGTTAGACGGACTTGAGCCGCGTGCCGGAATTGTTTTGTTTTGGAGAGGGCGGGATAAACTTGGAGCACAACTTGTGAGGGCGGTACGTCGTGGGCAGGTTTTAGTATTGCCTGTGGAGTGCCGCTAGAAGCGTTCGTAGTTCTTGCTTGTCTCTGTTACAAGATGAGCCGTGTCGTCCTGCGTGACGCGTAACGGGAGGACGGCGCGGTAGCGGTGCTCTGCACAAGAGCCCGTTGGGGGGTATTTTAGCTGGCGGGAAAGGGATTGGGGAACCACCTGGTGGGAATGCGAGGAGAGCAGCCCTGGCGGAATCTGAGGAGCCGAGGCAGTTGTATAAATTGGACAAGGAAGGAAAGGCTGCGGGCAAAGCGCGGTGCTGCACCCGGCCGCCCCAACGTGGAACTCTAATGTGGAATTCCTGTGTTTCAGAGGGGGAGCTGTGACCGCCCCGTGCTCAGCAGACCCCCCAGCCCGGGTGGGGGGAGCAGCGCCGGAGCGGGAGACGCGGCTCCGTCCTCCGTCCCCAGCGTGCCGGGGGGCGGCTGCCGGCCTGTGGGACGTGGCTGCGGCTGTTCGGGGCGCTGCCCCCCCATGTTTGGGCGCTCTGGTATGTACATAGGTAAATGGCGTTTTAAAGTAATGTGCTGCCCGCTGGGGCTGTTTTCCTTTTCTACCTTTTTTTTTTGAGTGAATAAATGGGGGGACTCGGGGGGTGACGATGACGTTACTGGAGGAGCAGGCCGGTGAGAGATGGGGGCTTTCAGCCCCAAAATGCCTGAACAATCATGGGTGGGGTGTTTAGTGGTACTGTGGGGAGGAGAAATTTCTCCCTGTCCGTTGCAGAGAAAACAGAACAATCCCACATCAAAGCTGTCCTAGAGAAGTACTTGCTGTTTGTCATTGCGGTTCTAGAGCAGCCCGATGTGCTGTTAAAGGTTGTGGTGGTGCGGGTCAGGGATCCCCAGGCTGTGCCGAGACCGCAGGACGGCTGCTGGTGGAACAAAGTCAAGGACAGCTTCTCAGAGTAAGAACCTCTCTATTTGTTCTCCTCGGGACACATCCCTTTGCCTCTGGACCCCTCACAAGCTCACTCGCCACCTTGTTCCCTCAGAAACCCGTTTCCTCCCAGTTCCTCTGCGATTACCCTGCCTGCCTTTGGGTCCCTGCAGGCTCGTTGGTGGCATCACGGTGCCTGTTTGACCTTTTGCCCCGTTAAATTCCCCTCTTTTCTCTCTTCCCCTCAAAACTTCCCCGGTTGCTCTTGTCACATCCCAGAGGCCTCATTTTCCCCTCTTGTCTCCTCTCAGGACCCCCCCATCTGTTGGCCCCTGTCGAGGGTTTAGATTGCGGGGTGACAGTAAAACCCTGGCAGATGTATTGTTAACCCCGTCTCCCCCCCACTTCCCCCTTTTGCCCCTCCCTCTCCCCCCTTCCCACTCAGGACAGGCGATCCGGAGGGAAAGAAGGACAGAGAGAAGAGAGTTGGAAAAACTGGCAATGTTTTACTAATGCTATATTAAGAGTAGAGAAAATAATACAAAACCAATCCTGAAAGTCTCAGCAACTGCAGAGCCAGCACCTGAAGTCCTGGACTGGACTCTGCAGCCAACCGGAGCTGGATTCAGTCTCTCAGCAGGCCTCAGTTTGCAGGGACGACTAGCAAGGTCCTCTCCTAATGTCACCATAAGCAGAAGGGACGAAAAGGGGCAAAGAGGACAAGATCCTCATGATCTGCCACTTCTATATGAAGTATTCATGTGAAGGGGATGTTATACACAGTTGGTCAGTTTGTTGGTCACCTGTTTCTTGTTGCTCCTCTTGCAAGATGTGAATCTGTCCTTATCAACAAGTAAGCATTCCATTGCAGTGTTTATCAAAACATGTATGTGTCTGGTTCTCCAGGAAAAGGCAGCTAATAAGAAGCTTCAGCTGACAGGCAAATTCATGCTGTCTGCCTATCAGATTGCCGGAGGGGCGGGCGTCGAGGGCTGGGTACTGCGTGCCGCCCGCAGCCAATGATGGTGCGGAAGAGGCGGGCGTTGCGGTGTCCCTACTGCGCATGCCCCAGTCGCGAGCGCTGATAGGCGGAGAGGGAGATGATTGACGTGTCCCGGGGAGCGAACCGGGATGCGGCAAGGGGCGGGTGCTGCAGTCTCCCTAGTGCGCATGCCCAAACCGCGAGCGCTGATAGGTCCGCGGTGTCTCGGTGCCGGGGCCGGGGGGGGAGACCGGGAGCGAACGGGAACGGGGGTCGGGGCGGCTGCGGAGCGCTCGCTGCGGCCGGCTCCCGGGTATCGGGAGGCGGGCGGCTCAGGGCCGCCCTTCGTGAGGTTTCTCGGAGGCGGCAGAAGGGCGGAGGGGAAGGAGGGGACAGCCGGGGACCTCCCGCTGCGCGCGTGTCCGGGGCGCGGCGGCTGTCCGTGCCCGCGGAGCCCGGCGGGACGGCGGGGGAGCGCGAGGGGAACGGAGCGGCGAAAGAGGCGGCAGGTGAGTGCGGCAGCGGCGAGGGTGACCGTGCCGTTGGAACGGGGGGAGCGGGAGGGGCCGGCGCGGCGCGGCGCGGAGGCGTTCGGTTCCGGTTCCCCCCCCCCCCCCCCCCCCGCCCTTACGGCCGCGCTGGCGAAGCTGCTGGGAGGCGTGCGGTCCGGAGCCGCGTCTCCCTCCGGCGCAGCGCCCGTGCCCGGTGCGGCAGCCCCTCCGGGAGCGGCGCAGCCCCCGTCGGTCGCGGGGACGGTTACAAGCAGAGCTAAGGCGCGGTTGCGGGCGGGCTGGGTGGCGTGGCGAGCGGGGCGCCGCTTCGGCGGGAGCTCGGGGCGAGCCCCGGCGGGTTCCGTGTCCTGCGGGCGCGGCTTTCGCGCCGCGGCTCTCTCTGTGCGCTTTTTTGTTTGGTCGCGTTTGTTTTTTGGGTTTTTTTTGGCGGGATTCCCGCGAAACGCGGCACGACCGCTCGCCCGGGGCTGCCGCGGCGGGTCTCAGTGGCGCCGTCCTGTGGGCAAAGCGCGGTACTGCACCCGGCCGCCCCAACGCGGTGCCGCGGCGCGCCTCGGTGCTGCCGCCCTGTGGCGAAACTCGGGTACTGCAGCGCACGGCAAGGGGGGGGGCAGAGACGCCGATCGAGCCGCGGGGGTTCGCGGTCGGGTCTGTGCGTGCCGGTGTCCGTCCCCCCCGACGGGGGTCAGGTCCCCATTTGTGTGAAAACAACATCCCTCCCTCGGTGCCTCCTTAAACGTTTAATGACGTAAATATTGCTCCTGCTAACGTTGTCGGCGCGGCTTCTTTCCTCAGTGGATCCGTCTGGCAGTCGGTGGCCCACGGTTGCTCGGCAACAGCAGAAGCGGATTGAAGGGACCGGCCGCTGGAGGATGCCGAAGCCTCCCGGGTCAGCGATGGGAGCAGCTTTGCGTAAAGCGAGGGGTACGTGAAGCCGGGCGTGCGGTGCCGACCGCCCAGCAGGTAAGGGAAGCTAAAGCTTTACCTCCAGGGACTTCTGCCCAGAAAGCTGAAGCAATTGCTCTCGCGTGAGCTGTAGAGTTACGCAAAGAGAAGAAGATTAGTAGCTGCGCTGATTCTAAGCAGGTTTCTTGAAGGGTGCGGGTCCTTGAAGCCGTTTGAAAAGAATAAAGTGTATTAACGGCACAAGGGAGGCAGATTAAACGTGATGCTCCGGTTGCTGGAAGCTGTGCTGTTGCTAGGAGAGTTGCCGTCACGCGTTGCAACGGGCCTCAGAAGGGAAACGCTGCTCAGGAAACTGGCAATAAATTGGCAGGCGCCGCTGTCAAACCAGCCACCGAAAGGACAGAGACCGGTACGGAAGCCGCGTCTCTGAGCCCAGGTGGCCGTGTCCTCCAGCCAACGTCAGGGAACTGTAACAAAGAGGATAAGCAATTAATAGGAGATTAATAGCCCGATCAGAATTAGGGTCCAAAGGAGCCGTCACCGGCGACGGGAGAGCAGCGGCGCCTCGCGGCGCGAGGAGCTGAAGCGCTCTGTCGAGATCGGACGAACAGGTAAGAGCGAATTTAGAAGCCCTGTGCGAACGAGGCAATGGGAAACGTGCCTAGAAAACCATCTTGATGGTGCACGCGGGGTACAGACAAGAGCAGCCGGACGAGGGAAACGTACCAGGACAACGCTGGCAAAGGGAGTTCCCCGAGCTGCCTGGAAAAGGGGGGTGTCGATACCGGCCGGCACGAACGGCTCCCTTCTCGGGTCGGCCGGAAGCGTTGCCGTGCCGGGGGGCGGCTGCCGGCCTGCGGGCCGGGGCTGCGGCTGTTTGGGGCGCTGCCCCCGCTTTGTTTTCCTCGGGGAGCCCCCCCACGTTCGGGGGCTTGTGGGACGTGCACGTGCGAATGACACGGTGTTCCCAGCTGCTCTGTTCTCTGCCTTGTTTTTTCAGGTGCCTGTCCCTGTTTTCTCTTCCCGCTTTTGAAGAGAAGCTGCCGAGTGAGCGTACGCTGCGGTGAAGTTCTACAAGATGCGGCCCTCAGGAACCGGTTGACGTGAGGGAAATGCTTTCTGACCGCCTGCGCGGTGAGGGGACGTTTTTCACCTTTTAGCTCCTTCTGCACGACAAGAGGGAGACGGAAGGTTAAGTAACACGTTGTTTAGGAGCTGAGAGCTTAGTTTGTATTTAACTAATAGTTAAGAGACGTGTTGTCAGCGAGAAACTAAACGATTACAACTAACCTCATCAAATGAAGTAAAGACAGGCCAGCCAGGCGTGGTGGTGGAGTTGCTCTCTATGTGAGAGAGCAGCTACAGTGTACTAAATTCTGCCCAGGAGCGGATGAGGAGCGAGTTGAGAGTGTATGGGTCAGGATCAAGGGTCAGGCTGGCAGGGGTGACACTGCTGTGGGCGTCTGTTGCAGGCCACCAGATCAGGCTGAGGAAGTTGATGAGGCCTTCTATGGGCAGCTGAGAGCGGCCTCACGGTCACAGGCCCTGGTTGTTGTGGGGGATTTTAAGTTCCCTGCTGTTTGCTGGAAGGACCGTTCAGCCAGCCAGCCACAGTCCAGGAGGTTCCTGCCGTGCGTCGGTGAGAACCGCCTCATGCAGGTGGTGGAGGAGCCGACTGGGAGAGGTGCACTGCTGGATCTCATCCTCGCTAGCAAGGAGGGTCTGGTCGAAGCAGTAAAGGTTGAGGGCTGCCTGGGCTGCAGTGACCACGAGAAGGTGGAGTTCAGCATCTTGGGCGGCAGGAACAGAACAGCAAGTAGAATTGCAGCCCTGGACTTTAGCAGGGCCAACTTTGGCCTTTTCAAGCAATTGCTGGGGGAAATCCCACGGGCAAGACTGCTTGAAGGAAAAGGGGCCCGAGATAGCTGGGTTGCATTCAGAGATTGCTTCTTCCACGCTCAGGATCAGAGCATCCCCACACGAAGGGAGTCAAGGAAGGGAGCCAGGAGGCCTGCGTGGTTGAACAGGGACCTGTTGGGTATGCTCAAGCAGAAGAGGAGAGTTTGCAGGTCATGGAGGCAGGGGCTGGCCACTTGGGAGGAATATAAGGCTGCTGTTAGAGGATGCAGGAAGGCAGCTAGGATAGCCAAGGCCCCCTAGAATTACAGCTGGCGAGAGGGGTCAAGGACAGCAAAAAGAGCTTTTTCAAATCCATAGCAGATAAAACTAACACCAGAGGCAATGTAGGCCCACTGATGAACGGGGTGGGTGCCCTGGTGGCAGAAGATACAGAGGAGGCAGAATTCCTGAATGCCTTCTTTGTCTCTGTCTACTCTGCCGGAGGCCGTCCTGGGGAGCCCTGTACCCCTGAGACCCCGGATGAAGCCAGGTCAGTGGAGGAGTTTGCTTTAGTTGATGAGGACTGGGTTAGGGAGCAATTAAATAGTCTGGACATCCATAAATCCACGGGTCCGCATGGGATGCACCCGCGGGTGCTGAGGGAGCCGGCTGAAGTCACTGCTGGACCGCTCTCCATCATTTTTGCCAAGTCTTGGGAAATGGGGGAGGTGCCCGAGGACTGGAGGAAAGCAAATGTCACTGCAGTCTTCAAAAAGGGCAAGAAGGAGGACCCGGGTAATTACAGACCGGTCAGCCTCACCTCTGTCCCTGGGAAAGTAATGGAACAGCTTCTCCTTGGTGCCATCTCAAGGCACATCAAGGATAAGAGGGTTATTAGGGGCAGTCAGCATGGCTTTACCAAGGGTAAGTCGTGCTTGAGCAACCTTGTTGACTTTTATGAGAATGTAACAAGGTGGATGGACGATGGCAGAGCGGTGGATGTGGTCTATACCTTGACTTCAGCAAAGCCTTTGACACAATCTCCCACAGCATCCTCACAGCTCAGTTGAGGAGGTGTGGTCTGGACAATAGAGCAGTGAGGTGGGTTGCAAACTGGCTTAAGGAGAGAAGCCAGAGAGCGGTAGTCAATGGTGCGGAGTCCAGCTGGAGGCCAGTATCCAGTGCAGTGCCTCAGGGGACAGCGCTGGGGCCAATGTTATTCAGTATATTCATTAACGATTTGGACGAGGGAATAGAGTGCACTATCGGCAAGTTTGCTGATGACACCAAGCTGGGAGGGGTGGCTGACACGCCAGAGGCTGTGCTGCCATCCAGCGGGACCTGGACAGGCTGGAGAGTTGGGCGGGGAATAACCTGATGAAATTTGACAAGGGCAAGTGTAGAGTCCTGCATCTGGGCAGGAACAACCCCAGGTTCCAGTATAGGTTGGGAAATTACATATTAGAGAGCAGTGGAGGGGAAAGGGACCTGGGGCTCCTGGTGGACAACAGGATGACCATGAGCCAGCCCTGTGCCCTTGTGGCCAGGAAGGCCAATGGTACCTGGGGTGTATTAGAAGGGGGGTGGTCAGTAGGTCAGAGAGGTCCTCCTTCCCCTCTGCTCCGCCCTGGTGAGACCACATCTGGAATATTGTGTCCAGTTGTGGCCCCTCAGTTCCAGCAGGACAGGGAACTGCTGGAGAGGGTCCAGCGTAGGGCAACGAAGATGATTAAGGGAGTGGAGCACCTCCCTTATGAAGAAAGGCTGAGGGAGCTGGGGCTCTTTAGTTTGGAGAAGAGGAGACTAAGGGGGGACCTTATCAATGTTTATAAATACATAAAGGGTGAGTGCCATGAGGATGGAGCCAGGCTCTTCTCGGGGGCAAACAATGATAGGACAAAGGGTAATGGGAGCCGGAGGAGGGGATTGCTTTGGGGGCTTCATCAGGGGTCTGGGACATGCAGAGGCAGGGGGCCCAGCGGCTGTGTGCCCCCAATCCAGGGTGCCCCCATAGCCATGACCTGGGTGCCGACAGCTGCCTCTGGCCATTGATTTCTTCGTTATTTGCGTCCCCTTCGCTCTCCCACCCCGCTGCAGCGATGCTGGTGGGAGGGGGCGTTAAGAAACCCCCCCCACCCAGCACCCACCCCTGTGCTGCTGCTCCTTCTCTCTAGATTTATATATATTAAATATATATTTTTAAAAAATGAGGGGAGAAAAGACCATCTAGAGGCTCTCAAGGGCCAGTGCCCTCCCCAGCAGTGTGTGCCCCCCACCCTAGAAATAATACCTAGAAAATTCTTCCAGTGCGATTCTCAGGGGAGCCCCCGCTCCCAACACCCTGGCCTGGGACCCCCCTGACCCCCCCACCTCCGCCAACCCAGTCTGGTCTCTGGCTGTCCATGGTGGCCGTGGCTTTCTGGGGGGCAGGGGGTGGTGGAGGCCGTGGGCGGTGGGTGAGGAGGGGGCAGCCAGGCGGGCTGGGGGTTGTGGGTGAGGAAGCCCAGTAGGGACTGAAGCTCCCGGGGGCACTGTCCATGGAGGTGATGGGGCTGATGCTGCTGTGTGGCTCTCGGGGGTTCGCAGCTTGGAGAACGTGGCCAGAGCGTCGGGGAAGTTGGGCGGCGTGGCCGGTGTGTTGCTGGGGGTGCACATCTGCGGGGGTGTCAGATCGGCCATGGATGGTTTTTGGAGTCCCAACCTGCCAACTCCCCATCACTGAAGATCTGGCTGCATCCCGCACCAGGGGATGCTCGAAGCCGAGCTCTGGTGGGTATTGGGGTACCCAGCGCTGCAGGGTCTGGGTGGCACCCCCAGAACGTGGGGGCTGCCTGGGGAGGATCTCCAGCCCAGGCAGGGCCAGCTCGGGCTGCGAAGAACAGTTTGGACCATCCAGGGTGCTTAGAGCGCTGGGGTGCAGTGGGTTTGGGGAGGGGACACTGCTCTGATGCCAGCTGCCCCGGGCAGGGATGAGGTGATGCAATGAGGACCAGCACGATGGGTGGGGAGAGTTTTGGGGTCCCACAGGACCCTCTTCATCCAGCTCCCTGTCCCCTGCTCCACTTCACACCCCATTAGGACACAGAAAGTCAGGCAGGGCCCCCGGGACACGAGGCGCTGGCCGGGCCCCTCGTGGTTCCCGGCACGGCCCCTGCTTTCTGAGCACTGAGCTGAATTTAGTGCCCTCCCCACCTCCCCCCCGGACAGACCCGGCCCTTTTTGAGGCCAGTCTTGCCAAAAACCCCAGGAGCTCACGATGAAAATGAGAAGTTAAATGATTCCTCACAACACCATTCAACACAAGAACCGAGAGGTTTTTGACACCTGCTTCCTTGTAGGTGTCCTACTGAGCACTAGCACAAAGCCAAGAGTGTTGCTCAGCAGCACCAACCGCGTCTGCCAGGAATTAATCTTCAACATGAACCAGGGACAGCAGAAGGCAATCACCAGCACCACAGACAGCAAAGGAGAAGTCTGCAAGATCCCGTAAGGCTGGAATAGACTGTTGGCATCTGCTCTCCACGGCAAAACCGGAGGAGAGCGTAGAGGGAAAAGAAATGAAAGTCATTGACAGTGAAAAATGCGTGGCGAAACACAGGAGGTTCTGACACAAGAAGACCCTCCCAGGAGCAAGCCATGACTTCTGGAGCCAGCATCTCTGGCCCGGGATGAACGCTTGCCCATTGCCGTGCGGCCACTTGGGGTGCAAAACTGGGGTTTGAGAGGGGCTGTTGCCCCCCAGTGTCTTGCTCTGCCTGGAGATGTCTGTGCAGAGGTCCCTGGACAGGACGCCTCTTCCTCAGTCAGCGCTGGCAAAAGCCATCTGGGGACATGCTCCGTCCTCTGGAACTCTTCCTTGTGTGACTCGCAGCTCACGTGTGACAGCGCTGCTCCAAACTTGGCCATCTCCAAGGACCGGCTTTCTTTGGGATGTGGGGTTCACTCTCAGAGGAATCATGGCAGCCCTGCTTTCTGTGTTGGGGTCTCCCTTTCAGCTATGGAGCAGCTTCAGTTCGCAGTGCAAAAGGATCTTGCAATGGCTGTGTAGATAGCAGCAGCGTTTCTGAAGCATCAGAGGAGATGTCAGAGCCATGAGGCTGAGGGACGGGACTCCCAGCACAAGATTGCCCGTGTTTCAAAAGGGAGGCAGCCGTGCCAGCTGGAGAACCTCTCTCACAGCTCCATCCCCAGCAAAGAGCTGTCTCTAGAGCAGTTTGTGCTGCTTACAGGCAAGATCAGCCTTTGCATTTGAACCACCTTCTTGCAGAGGTGACAGGAAACATCCTCTGGTTTATGTTGTTCTAGCTGCAAAGGCCAGGACAGTGTTCATGAGGGAGCAAGCGATGAGCACATTTCCTGGTCAGCAGCCGCTGGCTCGTGCCAACGGTCAAGAGAGGCAGAAGAAATCCCTTCAGAACAGCTCCCTCTCAAAAGACACCCTTCTGCTTGATGAACCGCAGGGAAAGGCGTCCTAAACCAGGCACTTTGACCTTGTTTTCAGCCCAGGTTCCCAGTGCTGGTGCACTCGTGAGCCAGTCGCTGCACATCTGCCGCCAAGGGGAATCGCCTCCGAGGCCAACTGTGCCGTGGGGAAAGGAAAGGGTGAGACGTCGGGAGAGTTTCATTTAGTGCACAACACGGATAAAGCCATTCTCTCTGCAATTAAAACTGAGGGTATTTAATTGAGTGAAATGAGATTTCATTCCCCATGACCTGTCTGATTGTACTTTGAATCTGGGCACGGGCTGCAGTGACCTGCCACAACATTTGAGGTGTCACCAGCTGCATTGTAGGTGGTAAAGTGGGAAAGGCAGGAGGGAGCCTCAGCATCTCCCATCCCGTGGGTGACTTCATCACAAAGGACCAGGGCGGCGCCCGCTGGCTCCTGGGGCGGCTGTTGCCAGGCAACAGAGACACTATATTGTCCCCTGTCACCTGTGCCCCTCGCCCATTTGGTCACTGGCCGTGGTGGGATCACTTGCCGTGGTGGGATCACTGTGGTGGTGGACTCATTTTGGCAGTTGGATCGCTTTCGTGGTGGGATCGCTATTGGTGGTTGCATCACTTTTGGTGGTAGGATCGCTACTGGTGGTTCAGCCACTTCTGGTGGTTGAACTGCTGTTGGTGGTTTTATCACTTTCGGAACTTGGATCTGTTTGGCGACTGGATCACTTTCATCACTCGGATTGCTTTTGGCACTTGGATCTGTTTGGCGACTGGATCACTTTCATCACTCGGATTGCTTTTGGCACTTGGATCTGTTTGGTGACTGGATCACTTTCTGTGGCAAGAAGGAGGAGGAGAAAGGCTGCTGGCTGCCCATCCCTCCAACATCATCTCCGGACAGAAGAGCTCCCGTCTTCCCACATCCAGTTCAGTGCTTTCGGGCAGAGCAGCAGCGATGGCCACACGTGGACTGCTGGAGATGCTGAACGCCGCCATGGGGACACCCCATTTGGGGGTTGTCGACTTGGTGGCACTGCACAAATTGCTTGAGGCCATCATCGGGCAGCTGGGCCAGCAGGAGCTGTCTGTCCTGGAGCCAGGGCAGAGCCCGACCCCCGGCCTGGCAAAGGATCAGGACAGCAAGGCCCAGCCTGGCCAGGAGAAGGAGGAGGATGGAGCCCTGGGCACAGGGCAGCACCTCTGGAAACCAAAGCAGCAGCTGGATGAGAAGGACACGCTGGAGGGGACCGGGAGCAACTCCAAGGTCTCCTCCGTGGCCAAGGAGGCCACGCCAAAAACAACGGAAGAGGAGAAGAGAGATGTCCCCAAGGTAGATGCTCTTGCTGGTCCCTGGGTGCTCCCCCACGAGACGCCCCCTCCTCCGGGCTCCGCGCTGCCGTCGTGCCGCCCTCAGCCCAAGGGCTGGGTTAAGCCCGAGCTCCCGCAGCAGAGCACAGCGGGGCCCAGGTCCCCAGGGACCCTCCCCTGGGCTCACCCCCCACCCGCTCTCCCAGAAAAGGGCTTCGCTCCAGGACCTGTGGGAGGAGATCAGCAAGTTTAAGGAGGCGCAGTCCAGCCTGGAACAGGACGTGCGGGAGATGAAGGAGGCCATGCAGGAGGCGCATTCTGGCCTGGAACAGGACATCCAGGAGGTGAAGGAGGCACATGTCGGCCTGGCAGAGGACATGCATGCCCTGCAGGAGGCGCATTCTGGCCTGGCGGAGGACATCCAGGAGATCCAGGAGACGCTTGGCCTGGTGAGCATCCCCTGGTGCCCCGGGAGGGAGCTGGGCCCTCGTCCCTCCCCGCTCCTGCTGCCCTGTCACACTGTGCCCCTGCCCCACGGCCATCGGTGTCACCAGCGTGAAGGGCAGCAGGAGGGAAGATGGGAAGGGTGTCCCAGGAGTTGCTAAGGCACTTTTGAACTAGAGAGCCCTCAAAACAGAACCGTGGGAGGGGCAGGAGGGGAGATAAAGTTCTGCCCATGCAATTCAGCCGCGGTCCCCAGGCACAGCCCTGCCCAGTGTCCCTCTGCCTCGTGCCCCAGTTCACTCGGGGATACTCTTTAAATCCCGCTCCCACATCTGAGCGGGTGTCCCTCTCCTCGCCCAGCTCCAGGGGAAGCCCCGGGACGCTGCCGGGCTGCACAGGGACAGGAGGCGGCTGCGTCCCCCGCTCCCTCG
The DNA here is from genome assembly GCF_036013475.1 of Columba livia. Taxonomy (NCBI): domain Eukaryota; kingdom Metazoa; phylum Chordata; class Aves; order Columbiformes; family Columbidae; genus Columba; species Columba livia. Next base: position 197,985 of record NC_088609.1, on the reverse strand, counting down.
GGGACACCAGCCCTCCTGCCTCGGGGTACAGCCTGTGGGCTGGGGTGCTGGGCAGTGATACTGGGGGTTCCATCCCTGGGGATCCCATCCCTCTGGTTCCATGGCCGGGCTGACCCCGTGATCACTTTGCATTTGGGCTCTTGTTTTCAACACGAGTCTGGCCATGCAAGATGGTGGTTTGGGGACGGGGACTGGGGACATGGCGGGGGGTTCTGGGGTCTGTCCTCTAGGCTGCCCAGCTGCCAGTAAACCTGCTGCCTTTTGCCTCTTCTTCCCAGGAGGGTGGTGGGGGCCAGTCTGCCCCCGCTGAGCCCACCCAGGTGGCCATGGACAGCCAGGCCAGGAGGAGCTCAGCACTGGAGCCAAAGGGACGTGGGACACAGCCTGGGATGGAGACCAGCAAGGGGACTGCAGGGTCTGGCTCCCCGGGGATGCAAGCAGGGATACAGGGGCAACCAGCGACCCCTGTGAAGTTGTCAGGCGCTCCCTCCATTCACAAGAGGTCTATTGGTGCCAGCGCCACCACCCCGGGGATGCAGGCAGGATCCCCGGGCACCCAGGCCAGCACCTCCCTGGGGACACAACCAGGGGCCCCTGATGCCCAGGCCAGCACCGCGGGGATGCAGGCAGGATCCTCTGGGACCCACACCACCACCCCTGGGGTGCAGCCTGGGTCCTCCAGCTCCAAAGCCACCATCCCAGGGGATGCCCAAGAGCCGGCCAAGCCCTGGGGCTCCACCAGCACCTCAAGCTACGAGTCGGAGATGCGGGAGGTGCTGTCACAGGTTGGGCAGCTCGGCCAGCTCTGCGCTGGTCTGAAGGAACAGGTGGAGCAGCTTAAATCTACAAAAGCAGAAAGCGCAGATCTTGAGGACGTGCGCCGGCTCTTCCCAAAGGGAGGTGAGAGCACGGGGGGGCTGGCGGGGTTGTTTGGTGTGGGGACACCCTGGGTCAGGGGCTCGTCATGCTCAGAGCCTGGCCCCACGGGTGAGACCCCCTCACCGACAGCACATCCCCTTGCACCATGTCCCTCTAGGCCGGCAGAGCATCACCAGCATCCTGGCCGACCTCAGGTGCCAGGTGTCCTTCCTGCAGGACACGGCCAGGGCCCTCCACGGGGAGAAGGAGAAGGTGAGCCGGCAGCAGTCCCCGAGGGGCTGTGGGGACAGCAGTTTGGGCAGGGAGGGGGCAGCTGAAGGCTCCCCGTGCCAGAATGACACAGGGGGCTGTGCCCTCACCCCCCCCACTGCCGTTCCCAGATCAGCAAGGTGGAGGATGCTCCCAGAAAGACGAGGGGGTCTGGAGCCGGCAGAAAAGCAGACGGCAGTGGCCAGATGACCCAACAGCCGCGGTAAAAGGATGGGAGAGGGTTTCCTACCTGCAGGGATGTGAGGGAGCCTGGGGTCTGGGAACATCCCAGTTTGGGGGCCGAGGGACACCCCCACGAAGGCTAAGCCTGCCCCTGCCCCTGTCTCGCTGTCCAGGCCCAAGGGACAGAAGGTCAAGGCAGAGCGCAAGGAGCTGGGGAAGCAGCAGGAGCCAACCCAGGCCGAGCTGGAGCAGTTTGCGGCCAAGTACGTGAATAAGTTGGTGATGGAGGCAGCACAGCAGCTGCAGGCAGAGGTGAGGCCCGGGGGCAGCGCTCCCAGCCCCCGCTGGCTCGGGGGGGGTCCTGGCGGGGTCCCGGCCACGTCCCCTGGCTGGATGGGGCCATGGAGCCTCCACGGCACCTGGCCTTGTGGGCGGCATCCAGCCCGGCTCAGAGCTGATTCCTCCTCCCCTGCCAGCAGGTGGACGAGCCGAGGACGACGGCGCAGAGCGGGGGACACGAGCACGCAGGGTGCCACGTCTGCAGCCCGGACACCAGGGTGCTGCTGGGGAAACTCCTCCAGCGCTGCGAGAAGCTCGAGGAGCAGGTGGAGTCCCTGGTCCAGAAGGCAGGCAGCAAGGTGGAGAGTCATCCGAAGTGGAGGAGACAGGTAAGGAGATGTGGTGTAGGGGGCTTGAGCTGCCAGGACCCCTCAGACATTTCAACGTGGGGGAGCCCCTCGCTGCCCCCCTAATTGGCTTGTGAGAGTCAGCAGCACGGAAGGGAACTAAAGCCTTGGAGCAAATGTCCTGCTTGCACTGAGGGCCCGTGGCCACCAGCCAAAATACCCTGGGTCTGTCCCCGAGGGGCAGCCACCCCCTTGCTCAGCACCGCCTTGTCCTCTTAGTCCCTGCAGCAGGACGAGCAACTCAAGTGCCTCCAGGCCAGCATCATGCAGCTACAAAAGGACTATGAGAAGTTGAGCTCGGCCCTTGCAAACCTCCAGCAGGATCGTCAGCAGAAGCAGAATGACATCAAGGTGGGTGGCTGTAACCTGCAGGAGAGCCCAGGCTGGGACCCCAAGGGGTCTGTCCCCCTGCCACCCTGCTCGCAGCCCTGCACAGCTTCCCAATGCCTTTCCTGGAGGTTTCTGATGGGGTGGGGAGGCAGGGGGTGCTCGGCTGGCCGGGGGGCAGCTCCGACCCTGCCGTGGCATCACGGGCTGCTGTCTACCTTGGAAGGCTCTGTCCCAGGCCCTGGGGAGGCTGGAGAAGAAGCAAGCAGACAAGGAGGAGATGCTGGTGCTGGGAATCGATGAGGTACGGGCTCGAGGGGCCCCGGTGCCAGCCAAGGGTGTCCCAGGCAGGGTGACAAACACCCCTTGTCCCTTGGGTGCCGGCTGGCAGAACCAGCCAGGGGGAGGGAGGATTTCCAGCCCGGCTGCGGGTCCCTTGCCAGGTCCCTCTGTGGCCCCGAGTCCCTTCGGCTGGTGGGACCAACCCCACGGGGGTGATGGGGTGAACAGGGCCACGTAGCCACTTCTCCCTCTCCCGTTGTCCCTGCATCCTGTCCCCACCGCTCTCCTGCCTTTCCCCGTTGCTAGAAAGCAGACAAAGCCGCCCTGGCTGACAAAGTCAGTCGCAGCCAGCTTGAGGCGTGCGAGGAGCGGCTGACCAAGATGATGGAGGAGGTGACGAGCCAGGTGACGGGCCAGGAGAAGGGCTGGCACCAGTTCCAGCGAGAGCTGCAGAGACAGATGGACTGCAAGGTGAGGGCTCGTCCCCTCCACGCAGAACTGGCACCTTGGGGGCCTGGCAGCCTAAGGCAGCATCCTTGCGAGGGTCCCCCCTCCCGGCTGTGCCCCAGGGGACCGCCATGTCCCATCCTGGGGTAGCTGGCTGAGGGTGTCACCCGTCCACAGCTGGACCGCCGGGAGCTGGGGGCGTTCCGGCAGCAGCAGGAGGAGCGGTGGAAGAGCCTCAGCGGGCAGCTCCAGGAGAAGGCGCTGCAGGCAGAGCGTGACGATGCCGCTGGGATTAGGAAGTGAGTGCGATGGGGACAGTGGTGGCTTTGGCAGTGCTGGCCCTATTCCTGCTGGCTGTCCCGGCTCGTGCCGGTGTGGTACCTGGCGTGGGAGCCACGTGGGCAGCGCCCCTGGGGATGCTGAGCAAGTGGCTGTGCCTTGTGCTCCTGCCAGCTGCAGCTTCGCAGCGATAGAGGCGGCACAATGAGGGGGCACGCGCGGGAGGAGCCCTCCTGAACCAGTCTTGGGGGGTGGGTGCAGAGGCGTTTTGTGGCAGGTGTGCAGGTGGGGCTGTGCCCCCCAGGAGCTCCCCAGCCCTTTTCTCCCCCCTCCAGGCAGCTGCTGCCCGGTTTCCATTGCCTGTCCTGCGACCGGCCCCTCAACATGCTGGCACCTGGACCGTGAGTAACTGCCCCCTGAACATGGAGCACCCCCCGACCCCTCCTGGCGTCGAGTGACACACGGGGTGCCACCTGCCGGGCACTGAGCACCCCCATGTCCTGTCCCACAGGGAGCGGACGGGCGAGTGTAGATACCCCACTGTTCCGCGGAGCTGTGGGGGCCCACACACCGTCACGCCCCCGCGTTTCCAGCCCAAACCGCCCAGCACCCCACGGCCATCCAAACCCAGTGCCCGCAGCCCCAACAAGGTAGGGATGACAGAGGTGGGGAGGGGGATCTGAGCCTGTGGGGGGATCCATCCGTGCCTCAGTTTCCCCGGGGAGAGCTGGCTGGGGGAGGGTTGCTGGGGGATGCGGAACGGGGCCCCGTGTTTGGGTCACACGCTCTCCCCTTCTCAGAAGGACGCGATGCAGCTGTCGGGCCAGGACGGCACTGATGGGAACCAGCAGGACGAGCAGCTCTCCATGATGGGGGGCTCTGAGCTGCCCACAATGCCAAGGGCCACCCCAGACACCTCGACCTCCAGGAACCGGCCAAGTATGGCCCTGTCAGGGCACCGGGGGGCAGAGGACACCCCGCTGTCTGGGGGGATGGGTCTGTGCCCACAGCTGGGCGGGGTGGGAGGGGGGTCTGGGGTCTGGGCTGGGCTGTGGGGGCAGCACTGGCTGCTGGGGCAGCCGGTCCTCGTGGTGGAGCTGGAGGGAGCTGGGGGACATGGGGGGTGGTGCTGGGCAGTGTGGGACAACAGCCTGTGTGCTTCAGGGTGGGGGCAGGACCCTGTTGGTGGGTGTCTGTGGCTGACCCTGCCCCTCGCCCCCAGGCACCCGCTCCTCGCTGAGATCAGCCGTGCTGCTGCACCTACCAGTCTCGTCTCCCAGACGCTTCACCCTGGCACCGCAGCTGCTGCCGCCCATCCCGCCCCCCCGCCGTGAACCAACCCCCTGACAGCCGGGCAGGACGGGGTCCCGGCCCCGGTCCCACCGCCCCGGGCACTGAGCAGGCAGCGGCTGCAATAAATGGCGATGGGAAACCAAGCACCGGTGTGGTCTGAGTGGGGGTCCCTGGGGCAGGATGGCAGAAAGCCCCGCTGTGTTTGCTTTTTCAGGAGAAAAATAAGTGCTAAAAAGGCGCTTTGGGGGTGCCCAGGTGGATCCAGTTGGTATCCAGGCCCCCCCAGAAGGAGCACGGGGAGCAAACCAGTGGGCACCAGGGCAGAGCCAGCAGAGGCCCATCCTGCCCCCGGGTGGGGCTGAGGTGTCCATGGGCTTCAGAAACACCCCTGGGACTAACTGGGGGGACGGGGTGAGGGGGGAACCAGGGGGCTGTGCAAGAAGCCGGGCTGGCTGTCGGCAGCCGGAGGAGGGGAGCGCTTTGCGCTTTGCTCTGGGTCGGGGGATCCAGAACTGGGGGGACGCAGCAGCTTCGTGCCCCGCCCCGGGGTGCCCACGGCCGCCGTGTCGCAGCGCTTTGCAGTCGCAGGAAAGCACCGGGCAGCTCTAGTTGATGGACGCTCTGGTCATGCCCACACCCCCCGGCCGACAGACGGGGCCCTCGTTTAATGAAACGCCTCGGACCAGAGAAGCTTCTAGAGCACTGACCATATACGGGCCCAGCTTGGATTCCCTTGGGCTTTAAAAGGAGCCTATGGGAGCTTCTGGCAGTTTGTGTGCGGGGCTGTGGGGCAGAGGGTTGTCCTCAGCCAATAGGGAACAGAGAACAGGGAAAATGGTTTACTCACACCTGGGAGTCCTAAAGCAGGGGCTGACATCAAAGCCTTTTTAAGTTCTTAAAGGTTCGTGTGGCTTCCTTATTGCATTGCAGGTGTCTCTGGTCCACAGGGTCCAGGTCACGCACGTCTCCTTGGTTCTAGTAGTGATTAAAATGTCATCCACATATTGTAGCATCTGTCCCTCATCAGACGGGGCTTCCAGGCCAGGCGGCGACTGTCCCCCCGCTTCAGCCCCCGCGGGCGGCGAGCCCAGAGGAGAGGAGCTGCAGCTCCAGCTCCAGCAGCCGCCGCTTTCCCCCCCGACACCTTTTTCCGCCGCTTTAGCAGCCAGTCAGCTTTTTACTTCTTTTCTTCTGGCCGCAGCTTATGGGGGGGGAGCTGCCGGGCCTGAACTTCATGTTCAAACTTCACAGCACAGGCTTGGGCTCCTCTTGCCCTTTTTCTTCATTTAATTCCTGTGACTATAAACTTTATATGCAATTTCAGTTAGCTGAGCAATACTTACATCCCTCAGCTCCTACCTTCTGTAATTTCTTACGGATGTCAATAAACAGCATATTAAGCGTCAATCCCTTCCATTAATTTTAGATCCAAATCAATGTGTCTGCAGAACAACACTAACTGCAATACAGCTAACCCAGAATTTCACATTCAAATCACTTCCCCCACTAATTTACTCGCATGTGCACAGATGCATCTGAAGGGGGAGCAAGGTGGTACTTTAGTAATGGAACCGGTTCTCATTTTGTAATTACCTCCCCAAACAAATTCTTTTGATACCAAATATAAATATATGACGTAAATATTGCTCCTGCTAACGTTTTCGGCGCGGCTTCTTTCCTCAGTGGATCCGTCCGGCAGTCGGTGGCCCGCGGTTGCTCGGCAACAGCAGGAGCGGATTGAAGGGACCGGCCGCTGGAGGATGCCGAAGCCTCCCGGGTCAGCGATGGGAGCAGCTTTGCGTAAAGCGAGGGGTACGTGAAGCCGGGCGTGCGGTGCCGACCGCCCAGCAGGTAAGGGAAGCTAAAGCTTTACCTCCAGGGACTTCTGCCCAGAAAGCTGAAGCAATTGCTCTCGCGTGAGCTGTAGAGTTACGCAAAGAGAAGAAGATTAGTAGCTGCACTGATTCTAAGCAGGTTTCTTGAAGGGTGCAGGCCCTTGAAGCCGTTTGAAAAGAATAAAGTGTATTAACGGCACAAGGGAGGCAGATGAAACGTGATGCTCCGGTTGCTGGAAGCTGTGCTGTTGCTAGGAGAGTTGCCGTCACGCGTTGCAACGGGCCTCAGAAGGGAAACGCTGCTCAGGAAACTGGCCATAAATTGGCAGGCGCCGCTGTAAAACCAGCCACCGAGAGGACAGAGACCGGTACGGAAGCCGCGTCTCTGAGCCCAGGTGGCCGTGTCCTCCAGCCAACGTCAGGAAACTGTAACAAAGAGGATAAGCAATTAATAGGAGATTAATAGCCCGATCAGAATTAGGGTCCAAAGGAGCCGTCACCGGCGACGGGAGAGCAGCGGCGCCTCGCGGCGCGAGGAGCTGACGCGCTCTGTCGGGATCGGACGAACAGGTAAGAGCGAATTTAGAAGCTCTGTGCGAACGAGGCAATGGGAAACGTGCCTAGAAAACCATCTTGATGGTGCACGCGGGGTACAGACAAGAGCAGCCGGACGAGGGAAACGTACCAGGACAACGCTGGCAAAGGGAGTTCTCCGAGCTGCCTGGAAAAGGGGGGTGTCGATACCGGCCGGCACGAACGGCTCCCTTCTCGGGTCGGCCGGAAGCGTTGCCGTGCCGGGGGGCGGCTGCCGGCCTGCGGGCCGGGGCTGCGGCTGTTTGGGGCGCTGCCCCCGCTTTGTTTTCCTCGGGGAGCCCCCCCACGTTCGGGGGCTTGTGGGACGTGCACGTGCGAATGACACGGTGTTCCCAGCTGCTCTGTTCTCTGCCTTGTTTTTTCAGGTGCCTGTCCCTGTTTTCTCTTCCCGCTTTTGAAGAGAAGCTGCCGAGTTAGTGTACGCTGCGGTGAAGTTCTACAAGATGCAGCCCTCAGGAACCGGTTGCTGTGGGGTTGCTCGTGCGGCCAGCTTTTGGTGTCGGTTGTTCCGGCGCTCCGTCGCGGTGTAGAGCCGGCCCCGTACGTAGCGGTGAGGCGTACCGCAGTTCGGTTTGATTCTCGGATAGGCGTCGGCTCTGACTGTGCACTCGAACGCCAAAACCTACAGCGGAAGCTGCGGTGGCTTTAGCGTGCAAGGGGCGCGAGCGCCGTGAAGCCGCCCGTGTGGCCGAGCGTCCCGATCGCGGCGCTGAGCGTTAGACGGACTTGAGCCGCGTGCCGGAATCGTTTTGTTTTGGAGAGGGCGGGATAAACTTGGAGCACAACTTGTGAGGGCGGTACGTCGTGGGCAGGTTTTAGTATTGCCTGTGGAGTGCCGCTAGAAGCGTTCGTAGTTCTTGCTTGTCTCTGTTACAAGATGAGCCGTGTCGTCCTGCGTGACGCGTAACGGGAGGACGGCGCGGTAGCGGTGCTCTGCACAAGAGCCCGTTAGGGGGTATTTTAGCTCGCGGGAAAGGGATTGGGGAACCACCTGGTGGGAATGCGAGGAGAGCAGCCCTGGCGGAATCTGAGGAGCCGAGGCCGTTGTATAAATTGGACAAGGAAGGAAAGGCTGCGGGCACAGCGCGGTGCTGCACCCGGCCGCCCCAACGTGGTGCCGCGGCGCGCCTCGGTGCTGCCGCCCTGTGGCGAAACCCGGGTACTGCAGCGCACGGCAAGGGGGGGGGCAGAGACGCCGATCGAGCCGCGGGGGTTCGCGGTCGGGTCTGTGCGTGCCGGTGTCCGTCCCCCCGACGGGGGTCAGGTCCCCATTGGTGTGCAAACGACACCCCTCCGTCGATGGCTCCTTAGGAGGGTTAATCCCAGTCCTCGTTCTTTTGGCAGCGGTGGGTCTGTGACCTCGCGGGAAGCCCAGGCTGCTGCACAGAGCTCGTCGGGAGCGGGAGCCGCGGAGGCGGGGGGCCTCGACGAGCCAGAGCTGCGGCAGACGGAGGGGGCGCGCGCGCTGCCCGGGGGCCGCGTCCGGCGGAGCCGAAGTGACCTGCGGCGGCAACGAGCGGGAGCCGCTCGGAGCTGGAGCGGCCGTTGGCCGCGCCTTCCCTGGGGAGGTGAGCGCGGGGAGCCCGGCCTCTCTCTCCCTCGGGGATTAAACCCGCGCCCGTCCGCGCCCTTCCCGGGGGCGGCGGCGAGGCGGGTTCCCCCGGCTCTCCCGGGGCGGCCCCGCTGCCGGGGGGCGCGGGCGAGGCGGCGGCAGCGCCTCCTCGGTGCCGGGGGGCGGAGGGGAGAGAGACCTGCCGGCCGGAGCCGCGCGGCCCCTCGGGCAGGGCGCTCCCGGTCTCTGGGCCGCAGGCCGGGGGCGGCAGACGGGTTCAGGTGCTCTGGCCTGCTTTTTAGCCAGCGTGGCCTTCTCCGCGCCGTGAAGAAAATCCCGCGCGGTCGATTCCGCTCGCCGCTCGGGAGATGCCGCGTCTCTGGGGCCGTGGACTGGGGAAGAACGTTTGCGAGTTGGAGGGCGCTACAAGATATTCCGCGGGGAAGCCGGAGAAGAGGCAAATTGGCTGCCAGCGGAGTTGCGTTCCTTCGGTTTAGGACGTTCAGCTTGTCCTTCCAGAGAAGGAGCAGTCGTGGGTAGGGCCGAGAGAGGCTTTTAAGCGCGTGATCGGAATTGGAGCCAAATGGCACTCGACGTTGCCGCCGTGGGTCTTGGCTTTCAGTGGTTTCCCCGCGGCTGCCTGGTGTTGGGGAGCTCGGAGCGGGCGTTTTTTTTCCCCCCAAGGAGAGGCTGTGCTTGAAACAGAACTTGCTTGAAGAAGACAGACGAGGCGGGTGAGGATGCAGAGCGGGCCAATCAGATCGCTCGGGAGGGCTGGAGGGGCGGAGCGCCGATAGGCGGGGAGAATGGCAATTGATGTGCGTAGGCAGCCAATGAGGTTGCCGGGGGGGCGGGCGTTGCGGTGTCCGTACTGCGCATGCCCAACTTGCGCAGTCCTCAGTCAGGTCCGACGCTGAGGCGGGCACCTGGGGGCGGAGCGCGGGAAGGAGCATCCAATAGGAGGACGGCGCGGCGGGGTGGAAAGCAGCCAATCAGAGCGCGCCGTCTCAATCCCGTTTGAACAGCTGCCTCCCTGGCAAACGCGTCCGTGGGGTCCCGGGGCGGGTAGCGGGAGTTAACGGGGAAACGGGGGTCGGGGCGAGGGAGGGGAGGCTGTGGAGCGCTCATTTTGGCCTCTCCGTCCCTTTTGCCTCTCTCTCCCTCTCTCTGTGTCTCCTTGTCTTGCTCCCTGTCCCTGTCTTTCTCTGATAAGCTGACCTGCTCTTTGCCCTTCTTTTTTTGTGGAATCACAGGATCCTTCTGCTTGGAAAAGACACGTGCAGTTTTAAATTTGGGGTTGAATTCTAGGGTTTTTTTCCCCCATTAGCGTAAATGGACGGCACGTTGTCCTGTGGCTCAATCCCCGTTCTGTTCCGTGGAGCCTTCAGTTTAGGATGTTCAGGTAAGACAGTTTGTCCTTCCAGAACAGGAGCAGTCACCGGTAGGACCGAGAGAGGCTTTTAAGCGCGTGATCGGAATTGAAGCCAAATGGCACTTGACGTTGCCGCTGTGGGTCTTGGCTTTCACTGGTTTCTCCGCGGCTGCCTGGTGTTTGGGAGCTCACAGCGGGCACGTTTTTTCCCCGAGGGGAGGCTGTGCTTAAAAAAGAACGTGTTTCCTCAGAGAAGTGCAAGTCCGTGTGCGTAAGACAGACAAAAACCCCAGCCAGCCTAGTCAAGTTCTGAGCGTGCGTCTGTCAGGCGGCTGCTTTACGTTGACGAGCGCACAGCCGTGCAATGGTAAGGGCGAAGGGCAAGGCAAGACAGAAGGGTTTTTCCTGCTGCGGGTGACCAGCCGCCCCCCTTTTCCGCGCGGCCGAAGGTCGCGGGGGGCGGGTCCCGGCAGGGCGGCGAGCCGGCGGGTGAGGATGCAGAGCGGGCCAATCAGATGGCGCGGGAGGGCTGGAGGGCTGGAGGAGCGGAGCGCTGGTTGGCTGCTTAGGCACGTCAGTTACCATTCTGTCTGCCTATCAGATTGCCGGAGGGGCGGGCGTCGAGGGCTGGGTACTGCGCATGCCCCAAAGCGCGAGAGCTGATAGGCGGAGAGATGCTGATTGGCGTGCCGCCCGCAGCCAATGATGTTGCCGAAGGGGCGGGCGTAGTGGTGTCCCTACTGCACATGCCCCACCCGCGAGCGCTGATAGGCGGTGAGAGAGGTGATTGACGTGTCCTGGGGAGCCAACCGGGTTGAGGAAAAGGGGCGGGTGCTGCGGTCTCCCTAGTGCGCATGCTCAATCCGCTAGCGCTGATAGGCGGAGAGGGAGGTGATTGACGTGTCCCGGGGAGCCAAGCGGGATGCGGCAAGGGGCGGGTGCTGCGTTCTCCATACTGCGCAAGCCCCAATCGCGAGCTCTGATAGGCGGCGAGTGAGGTGATTGACGTGTCACGGGGAGCCAACCGGGATGCGGCAAGGGGCGGGTGCTGCGGTCTCCCTAGTGCGCATGCCCAAACCGCGAGCGCTGATAGGTCCGCGGTGTCTCGGTGCCGGGCCGGGGGCGAGACCGGGAGCGAACGGGAACGGGGGTCGGGGCGGCTGCGGAGCGCTCGCTGCGGCCGGCGCCCGGGCATCGGGAGGCGGGCGGCTCAGGGCCGCCCTTCGTGAGGTTTCCCGGAGGCGGCAGAAGGGCGGAGGGGAAGGAGGCGACAGCCGGGGACCTCCCGCCGCGGGCGTCTCCGGGGTGCGGCGGCTGTCGGTGCCCGCGGAGCCCGGCGGGACGGCGGGGGAGCGCGAGGGGAACGGAGCGGCGAAAGAGGCGGCAGGTGAGTGCGGCAGCGGCGAGGGTGACCGTGCCGTTGGAACGGGGGGAGCGGGAGGGGCCGGCGCGGCGCGGCGCGGAGCTGCTGGGAGGCGTGCGGTCCGGAGCCGCGTCTCCCTCCGGCGCAGCGCCCGTGCCCGGTGCGGCAGCCCCTCCGGGAGCGGCGCAGCCCCCTCGGTCGCGGGGACGGTTACAAGCAGAGCTAAGGCGCGGTTGCGGGCGGGCTGGGCGGCGTGGCGAGCGGGGCGCCGCTTCGGCGGGAGCTCGGGGCGAGCCCCGGCGGGTTCCGTGTCCTGCGGGCGCGGCTTTCGCGCCGCGGCTCTTTCTGTGCGCTTTTTGGTTTGGTCGCGTTTGTTTTTTGGGGGTTTTTTGGCGGGATTCCCGCGAAACGCGGCACGAGCGCTCGCCCGGGGCTGCCGCGGCGGGTCTCAGTGGCGCCGTCCTGTGGGCAAAGCGCGGTGCTGCACCCGGCCGCCCCAACGCGGTGCCGCGGCGCGCCTCGGTGCTGCCGCCCTGTGGCGAAACTCGAGTACTGCAGCGCCCGGCAAGGGGGGGGGCAGAGACGCCGATCGAGCCGCGGGGGTTCGCGGTCGGGTCTGTGCGTGCCGGTGTCCGTCCCCCCGACGGGGGTCAGGTCCCCATTTGTGTGAAAACGACATCCCTCCCTCGGTGCCTCCTTAACGATGTAAATATTGCTCCTGCTAACGTTGTCGGCGCGGCTTCTTTCCTCAGTGGATCCGTCCGGCAGTCGGTGGCCCGCGGTTGCTCGGCAACAGCAGAAGCGGATTGAAGGGACCGGCCGCTGGAGGATGCCGAAGCCTCCCGGGTCAGCGATGGGAGCAGCTTTGCGTAAAGCGAGGGGTACGTGAAGCCGGGCGTGCGGTGCCGACCGCCCAGCAGGTAAGGGAAGCTAAAGCTTTACCTCCAGGGACTTCTGCCCAGAAAGCTGAAGCAATTGCTCTCGCGTGAGCTGTAGAGTTACGCAAAGAGAAGAAGATTAGTAGCTGCACTGATTCTAAGCAGGTTTCTTGAAGGGTGCGGGCCCTTGAAGCCGTTTGAAAAGAATAAAGTGTATTAACGGCACAAGGGAGGCAGATGAAATGTGATGCTCCGGTTGCTGGAAGCTGTGCTGTTGCTAGAAGAGTTGCCGTCACGCGTTGCAACGGGCCTCAGAAGGGAAACGCTGCCCGTTGGGGGGTATTTTAGCTCGCGGGAAAGGGATTGGGGAACCACCTGGTGGTAATGCGAGGAGAGCAGCCCTGGCGGAATCTGAGGAGCAGAGGCCGTTGTATAAATTGGACAAGGAAGGAAAGGCTGCGGGCAAAGCGCGGTGCTGCACCCGGCCGCCCCAACGCGGAACTCTAATGTGGAATTCCTGTGTTTCAGAGGGGGAGCTGTGACCGCCCCGTGCTCAGCAGACCCCCCAGCCCGGGTGGGGGGAGCAGCGCCGGAGCGGGAGACGCGGCTCCGTCCTCCGTCCCCAGCGTGCCGGGGGGCGGCTGCCGGCCTGTGGGACGTGGCTGCGGATGTTCGGGGCGCTGCCCCCCCATTTTTGGGCGCTCTGGTATGTACATAGGTAAGTGGCGTTTTAAAGTAACGTGCTGCCCGCTGGGGCTGTTTTCCTTTTCTACCTTTTTTTTTTTTGAGTGAATAAATGGGGGGACTCGGGGGGTGACGATGACGTTACTGGAGGAGCAGGCCAGTGAGAGATGGGGCTTTCAGCCCCAAAATGCCTGAACAATCATGGGTGGGGTGTTTAGTGGTACTGTGGGGAGGAGAAATGTCTCCCTGTCCGTTGCAGAGAAAACAGAACAATCCCACATCAAAGCTGTCCTAGAGAAGTACTTGCTGTTTGTCATTCCGGTTCTAGAGCAGCCCGATGTGCTGTTAAAGGTTGTGGTGGTGCGGGTCAGGGATCCCCAGGCTGTGCCGAGACCGCAGGACGGCTGCTGGTGGAACAAAGTCCGGGACAGCTTCTCAGAGTAAGAACCTCTCTATTTGTTCTCCTCGGGACACATCCCTTTGCCTCTGGACCCCTCACAAGCTCACTCGCCACCTTGTTCCCTCAGAAACCCGTTTCCTCCCAGTTCCTCTGCGATTGCCCTGCCTGCCTTTGGGTCCCTGCAGGCTCGTTGGTGGCATCACGGTGCCTGTTTGACCTTTTGCCCCATTAAATTCCCCTCTTTTCTCTCTTCCCCTCAAAACTTCCCCAGTTGCTCTTGTCACATCCCAGAGGCCTCATTTTCCCCTCTTGTCTCCTCTCAGGACCCCCATCTGTTGGCCCCTGTCGAGGGTTTAGATTGCGGGGTGACAGTAAAACCCTGGCAGATGTATTGTTAACCCCGTCTCCCCCCCACTTCCCCCTTTTGCCCCTCCCTCTCCCCCCTTCCCACTCAGGACAGGCGATCCGGAGGGAAAGAAGGACAGAGAGAAGAGAGTTGGAAAAACTGACAATGTTTTACTAATGCTATATTAAGAGTAGAGAAAATAATACAAAACCAATCCTGAAAGTCTCAGCAACTGCAGAGCCAGCACCTGAAGTCCTGGACTGGACTCTGCAGCCAACCGGAGCTGGATTCAGTCTCTCAGTAGGCCTCAGTTTGCAGGGACGACTAGCAAGGTCCTCTCCTAATGTCACCATAAGCAGAAGGGACGAAAAGGGGCAAAGAGGACAAGATCCTCATGATCTGCCACTTGTATATGAAGTATTCATGTGAAGGGGATGTTATACACGGTTGGTCAGTTTGTTGGTCACCTGTTTCTTGTTGCTCCTCTTGCAAGATGTGAATCTGTCCTATCAACAAGTAAGCATTCCATTGCAATGTTTACCAAAACATGTGTCTGGTTCTCCAGGAAAATGCAGCTAATATGAAGCTTTAGCTGACAGGCAAATTCACTGAAAGAGAAACTTGTTTTTTAATGAAACCAGGACAGCCCCCTCCCCAATCCCCTCAGGACTCCTCTGATTCCCATCTGCTCCTCTCAGGACAGCTGAGCTTGTCTTTTGGGGCCCCTGAGAGCCCCCATTTACCTTCTTTTACCTACCTTTGTTGTTGTTCCCAGCCTGTCCTGGTGTTTTCCATCCTTCAGGACTTCCTTATTACTGTTGTGAGAGTCCGAGAGAAAAGGAGGAGTGTCTGTGACTTACAACTGTCGTTGTTGATCTACAGTGTTTTAGAGACGGATTCTTGCAGGATCTATTTCTGGTTCGTCCTTCACTCCTCCCCAGACCGCAGCGCTGGTCCGAGTTCCCCAGCACACGTGTGTGTGTCCAGCCGGGTACGCTGGGGGAGCGCGCCAGGGCGGGCAGACGGCTGAATGGACGCGCTGTCAGCGACTGCGGAACGAGCTGGGGCTGCTTTGACCGTGTCCAGCCTTGTGCGTGTGGTTTGTTTTCACTTGCAGGCTGAAACAGCAGTTTCCTTAATTAAAAACACCCCAACATGTCCCCCAACCCCCAACAAAAATAACGCCAAAAATGCCACTGAAAGAAACACAGGGAGTTTTTAAAAAATTTCCTTTAGCTTTCTCTCCCCTCCACCCCTACCCTGCTGCGTTCAGTGCAGTGAATGACCGTGAGGAGATGGCTGTGGGTCTGGCTGTTGAAGGGTGTGTGAAGGAGAAGGAGGTGTGTGTAGAGCAGGATTGGTGGTGGAGGTGAGTGCAGCTGGTTCGGGTGTGGGGCTGTAAATTCTTTTTGGAGACTTCCTAGTTTCTGGTGTCACCTGCGGGGTGAAGTGTGACTCTGTGCAGGTTTGAAAGGTGCCACGTGCAGAGCTCCCTCATTTGCCACCAGATCTCCCAATCACAGAGACAGCGTCGCTGTGCAGCTGCTAAGGACAGCGCGTCTCGTGCAGAACAGCATCCTTTGTGCTCCGTGTGCGTGTTCCTCCTTTGAAATGAAGTTGGGCCGCCCGGTGTTCCACGTTACGTGTGGTACCTGCTGGGCTGAGTCTCCTCCCCGCGCTCCGGTCGGTTCCGTCGCGCTGCCGCAGCCCCGGCAGCACCGCGGCGTTCGCTGGACGCGTTGTTGGCGGAGCCGGCACCGACAATCTTGACACGTCGAGGCGCTGCGGTGGGTTTGCCTGGAAATTCCAAGGTCCTGGTGTTCTATTATTTGAACTACTTACTTACTGTAAGACGTTTAGAATTAAAACTTAAATAAGAGCAACCAGAAGAGTCTTTGGGAGTGAATAATGCCTGTCATCTACTCTAGCTGTTACTCAAAACTCTGCAGACAGTAATTATCCCCAATTTATGTAGTAAAATTTAAAAGAGTGGAATATAAATACTGGAGTGCTAATTGGAAGTAATACCTGTAGAGAAAAAAACCTCTAGTTTATATCTACAATAAAAAATAATGTGTGCTAGTAAATCCGCCTGGTAGTAATGTAATGATAAAAATGTTAAAGTGTAAATAGATGAAATTATATAGGCATGAACAAGAAGTAAATTTAATTTCAGCTATTACTTGGTGAACTAGGCAGCAGTTGTTCCCAATCTGAATGCTAGTTTAAAAAACACATTGTTTGGAATTCCTTTTAAATGATAAAGGCAGAAAACTAATGTGGAGTCATTGGTAGCTTCATTTGAACAACCGTTATGAAATAAACCGCAGACACGAATGACTGCATAGGAAACAAAGTGAGGAAGCTTTAGATTTTAAACAGCATTGGAAAGTGATCGGGAGTGTTTAGTATTTAAATTATAACAGAGCCACGAGATGGGAGGCAACAAAGCTCAGAACCAAACAGAGTCAAAACGTTACATTTCTTTTTTTAAAGAGAAGTATAAAGGAACCACGAAGTAGTGGCTGTTTATAAACAGAGGTATTAAAAGGTTCCCAGGTAGTAATGATTCCCAACAGAACACTAAAAGATATTTAGATGTAAAATAATATTAGAAAACAGTTATGACAGTCTGAATTTAACCACAGCTTTTTTGGGGTTGTGCAAAAACATGACCGCTATTAATTACCTCTGAGTTAAAATAAAAAGACATCAAACTAGATGTGATTAACAACAGCTAATTTTAATTTTTCAGTGTGCTATCCAGTCCGGCTTCTCCCTCCAAGGGCGTGGTCTGAGAAAGCCACACCCCCAACTCCACCCCGTCCAAGCTCCGCCCCTGCCAGTCTGTGCCCTCCCCGAGGCGCGTGTCCCTTACAGACCCCTCCCAGCAGCATAATGCATCGAAGCCCCGCCCGCGGCTCCACCCCTAAACTCAGCCCCTGCTAAACCACGCCCCCTCAGAGCACGTGCTGTACAGAGCCCACTCTACTCTCGGCTCCACCCCTCCCTTCCTAAGCTACGCCCTCTTTGGGCGTGTCCTTCTCCCTACCCCAAGCGGCTCCTCCTATGGGGGTGTGACACACGGAGGCCCCACCCCCTGCCCAGTTCCCCCAGGTGGGCCTCCCAATGGGCGTGTCCTCCCAGTCCCCGCCCCTCAGCACGGATCCCACCCCCGTGGGTGGGGCTACACCCAGCTGCGCGCGCGGCCCCCCCACCCATACGTGACCCTCAGTAACCCCATGGCAGCCCTATGGCTGCCCCACAGGTACCGCTACAGCAGCCCTGCTCCTGCCCCGCAAGAGCTCCAGACACGCCTCTGCAGAGCCCCCACAGCAGCCACTCCAGTGCCCCACAGCTATCACCGCAGCCGCCCCATCCCGCCCCACGGCCGCCGCTGCGGGACCCCTGGAGCCCCCGGCCCCACACTCGCCCCGCAGCCCCACAGCGCGCGGTCTCGCAGCCGCGGTGCCGGTGAAGCCACCTGCCGGCCGCGGCCGGAGGAGCCGCCGGTTTTCCCCCCCCACACCCCGATCGCTGCTGCCGCGGCCGGAGGAGCCGCCGGTTTCCCCCCCACACACCCCCCGATCGCTGCTGCTGCCGCGGCCGGAGGAGCCGCCGGTTTCCCCCCCACACACCCCCCGATCGCTGCTGCTGCCGCGGCCGGAGGAGCCGCCGGTTTCCCCCCCCACATCCCCCGATCGCTGCTGCCGCGGCCGGAGGAGCCGCCGGTTTCCCCCCCTCACACCCCCCGATCGCTGCTGCTGCCGCGGCCGGAGGAGCCGCCGGTTTTCCGCCCAGCCCCGACTCTCCTCCTTCCTCCTCAATCGCCGCTGCATGCCGCCACGATGTCTTCTCTTCCGCCATCTTGTTTCCCCCTTCTCCTCTCATTCGCTATTTTATACCGAGGGAGGGAGGAGGCGCTCGCTGATTGGCTGACAGTGTCAGCCTCGGAAGTCGTCCATTGGCTCATCCCCACGAGGGGTTCTCCGAGGGGGTGGGAGAAAGGCGCTGATTGGTCACCGTGTCGCTGATGTGAGGAAGGCACTGATTGGTCACTTTCCGCCGAAGTTCGCCCTCCCAGTAACAGGCGCTGATTCGCTAGCGCCCCTGAGGTAGAAAAGGCGCTAATTGGTCGGCGTTTTCTCGCCGACGTTAGCCCACAGCAACGAAGCGCTGATTGGGCAGCGCGGCTGACGGGGCGGATCGTCCATTGGCAGGAGGGCGGGCGGGGGGCGGGACCGGGCGGGACAACGAGGTAATAAATGGGGCGGCGCAGAACGCGCGCAGGACCAGAAAGGCGGAGGCGGCAGTGGCAGCGCGAGCTCATCGGCCCCCCCCTCCCCCCCCCTCCCCCGCGGCGGGAAACCGGAGAACGGCAGGAACGGCGGCAGGAATCAGTTAACGGGGCGGGTCAGGGCGGTAATTATCGTGCGGGTGTTAATTGGGGCTCGGCGGGTTAATGAGTGACCGGCGGGCTGGGGTGTATCTGGGGGTTTTGATCGGAACTGGGGTTTTAAAGCCGCGGGTTTGTAGGGGGGGGGGCGGGGGCGATTAAGGCTCCCGGAGCCGCTTTAGCGGCTTAAATCGTTGTGTTGAACGCGGGAGGAGCCGGTTCGGGGCTTTTCTCAGCAATCGGGGCTGGTTTGGGTCCAATTCGGCTTTTAAAAGATGTTTTTACGTAATTTTTGGGTGCCGATTTGTGCCAGAAGGCGCCTTTGAAATCTGTTTATTGAGGGTTTATCAGGAGAATTAAAGTTTAAAGCTCGGGGAGATTTGGGGCTTTTCCCCGGGATTTTGAGTCCAAATCGGTTTTTTTAGAGCCCTTATTTATTTAATTTGTTATGTTTAAAGGGTTTATTTGAGGTTTTATTTGGAACATTTTGGGCGGGTCTGACGCTCCTAAGATTTAATTGTTGGTTTATTATTTGATTTATTATTTCACTGCGGTGCGGGGCTCCTGAAGACGCTGAGTTGTTTCAATTATTTAGCGCTGTGAGGACCCGTTTTGGGGCCGTTGGGGTCTAAATCGGCTTTTTGAAAGGTTTATTTAACGCGTTTAAAGTTTGAGGGGCCGATTTGCGACTTTAAAGCTTTTTGAATCTACTTATTGATAAGAATTTATACAATAGATTAATATTTAAAGCCCGGGGGGAGATTTGGGGCTGTTTCCCAGGATTGCGAGTCCAAATGCGTTTTTTTCTGTTAACCGCTTATTAATTTAAATTATTATATTTAAACGGGGCTTTTTGAGGTTTTATGAGGGTTTTTTTGAGCATTTTGGGCGGTTCTGAGGCTCCTAAAGCCGCTTAATTGTTTAAATTATTAATTGTTAAAATAATGTAAGTAGTTGTTGAAATAAGTGTGTAAGTTATTGTATTTAAAGCCGGGAGGGGCATTTCGTTGCTTTTTGGGGGGTTTTAGGGCTGAATTCACTTCATTGAACGTGTCTAGAGCTGGGGGTCCCAGATCTGGTGCTGATTTGGCCCCAAAAAAAGCTTTAAAAATCTATTTATTTATATAATTTACTGAATTAATATTTAAGCGGGAACATGTTCGGCTTTTTTAACCCGCCGCCATTTTGTCTCCCCCGTCCCGCTCTCCCTCAAGCTGAGGGGGCCGAGGAGACGCTCGCTGATTGGCCGGTGCCGTCTGGCGGGAAAGCCTCCCCCGGCTCAGCCCCGCTCGGCTGTCTCCGAGGGAGAGAAAGGCGCTGATTGGTCGCTGCCTCTGAGGAGAGAAAGGCGCTGATTGGTCGCCGCCTCCCTAAACCCACGTAATTGTTTACATTCCATTTTAAAATTTATTTCTATATTTTAATTTAATTTAACTTATTTTTAATTTAATTTAAATTTAAATTATTAAAGTTAATTTTAATTTAATAGTAAATATATAGACTAAATCAGTATAGCAATATGCTACTATAAACGATATAATATGATGACTAGTAGAAATATATAATATATAATCTGATATAATTAACTGATCAACTAATACTCATTGATATTATGTAATGAAATTTATAATTAATATATAATGGCATAATGATATCTATAATATACTATTGTAATGATATTCATTAAATATTAATATATATTATATATATTATGTATAATTACTATGTAATGTATCTAATCTATTTTTACATATATATCGTATTATATAAAGCTGTGAGGGACCATATTTGGGCGGGATTTTGAGATTTTTAAGGCTGTTTGGTCTCAAATTCAATTTACTTCATTTTGGGGCTGTTTTTAGGATAATTTGTGCTCAAAGAAGCTTTCAAGATCCATTTTTTTGGCAGTTAATTTGCTCACTCGGTTAATGTTGAAGCGGGGGGATTTGGGGCTGTTTCGCAGGACTGTGACACAAATAACGGCCCTTTCCTTCCCTTTCCCACTGCAGCTCCTGTGCAGAGAACAGCGAAGGCAGCCTGGCCACGCCCCCTCCGGCTGACCGCTCGTGCCCCCCCCCCCTCCGGCTGACCGCTCGTGCCCCCCCCGCAACTCGGCTGACCGCGTGCCCCCCCCAACTCCGGCTGACTGTGCCCCCCCGCCCCCCGGCTGATCCCGTGCCCCCCCCGCTGCACTCCTGCTGACTGTGCGCCCCCCCCACCTCCTCCGGCTGGCCACATCTGCACTGCACACCATGGCGGGGATGGGGTGGGGGGGGATCACAAGGGTCTATGGGGCGGTGTGGGGGTCAGGGCGGCTGTGGGGTCAATGGGGTTGTTGTGGGGTGAAACACCCCTGAAGAGGCTGAACACCCTGCAGGTGAGTGACCCACACAGTGCCCCACAGTGCCCCATAGCACCTCCACTCTGCCCTATGGATCCACAACACTGCCCCACAGCACCCTATAGCTCCTGCTTGCTATCCCACAGCACCCCATGGCTTCTCCACTCTGCCCCATATGTCTACAGCAGTGCCACAGAGTACCTCATATGTCTTCCACTCTGCCCCATGGGTGCAGAGTGCTGCCCTACAGCACCCTGTAGCTCCTGTACTCTGCCCCACAGATCCACAGTGCTGTCCCACAGCACCCTATAGCTCATCTGGCCTATAGACCCACTGTACTGCCCTACAATGCCCCATGGCTCCTACACTCTGCCCCATAGACCCACAACACTGCCTCACAACACCCCATTGCTCCTGCACTCTGCCCCATGGATGCCCAGTACTGCCCCACAGCACCATATAGGTCCTGTACTCTGCCCCATATATCCACAGGAGTGCCCTACAGCACCCCATGGCTCCTGCACTCTGCCCCATTGATGCCCAGTACTGCCCAACAGCACCATATAGGTCCTGTACTCTGCCCCATACATCCACAGGAGTGCCCCCCAGCACCCTATGGCTCCTGCATTCTGACCCATGGATGCCCAGTACTGCCCCACAGCACCATATAGGTCCTGTACTCTGCCCCATACATCCACAGGAGTGCCCCCCAGCACCCCATGGCTCCTGCACTCTGCCCCATGGATGCCCAGTACTGCCCCACAGCACCGTATAGCTCTTGTACTCTGCCCCATACATCCACAGGAGTGCCCCACAGCACCCCATAGTGACTCTACCCCATAGACCCACAGTGCTGCCCCACAGGATTCTACTCTGCCCCTTAGACCCAGAGAGCTGCCCCACAGCAGCCTGTAGGTGCTGCGTTCTGCCCCATTGGTGCAAAGTGCTGCCCCACAGCGCCCCACACCTCTGTCCACCTGACCACCCTTCCCTCCTGACTGCACCTGCACTGCCCACTATGGGTGGGTCACAAGGGTCTATGGGGCGGTGTGGGGGTCAGGGGGGCTGTGGGGTCAATGGGGTTGTGGTGTGAAACACCCCTGAAGAGGCTGAACCCCCTACAGGTGAGTGACCCACACAGTGACCCACAGCAGCCCATAGCCCCTCTGCCCTATAGAGTCACTGCACCCCATAGCTGCTTTTACTCTGCACCATAAATGGACAGCATTGCTCTACAGCACCCTAAGTCTCCACTGTGCCCCATAGACACACAGTGCTGTCCCACAGCACCCCATATCTTGTTCACTCTGCCCTATAGACCCACAGTGTAACCCTACAGCACCCCATAGTTCCTCTGCCCTATAGATCAACAGCACTGTCCCAGAAGACACCATAGCTTCTTCCCACTAGCCCATAGGCCAGCAATTCTGCCCTACAGCGCACTAGCTCCTGCACCCTATCCCATAGACCCATGGGTGCCCCAGCAGTGCCCCACAGATCCAGTCTGCCCTATACAGCCGCAGCACTGCTCTGCAGCACCATATACTTCCAGCACTCTGCCCCACTGATATGTAGCACCCCACAGCTTCTGCATTCCACCCATAGATCGACGTTCCTGGGTCCCCTCACCCCACCAGCTGTCCTGGGTTGCGATGCTGCACGGGGCCCTGTGCACAACAAAATGAGGACAGCATGGCTGCTGGGCGCCACCCTGCTTGGAATCCAAGATGGCTGGGGGGGGAGGGCTGGCAGCCATGCTGGCACTGCCGGAGGGGCTGTTGGTCTGCGCCGTGCTCAGGCGGCAGCTCCTGGCTGTATCAGCTGCCCCTGCACCCTGCCCATGGGAACAAGGTGGCTGCCCTGATGGGCGTGGCCATCTCGGCTGCTGTGTCCCTGCTGGTGGGCGGGGCCATGGCTGTCATGGCTGCCAAGCCTGTGCTGGAAGGGTGGGGCTGAGGTGGGCGGGGCCTGCCTAGGGTGGCCATTTTGGGGTGGGGCCCAAGGTGGGTCGTGGGGCCTGTGACTCTGTTTACCCCTGACGGCCATCTTGGAAAAGGGCAGCGCTGTGCCGCTGCCATCCTGACGTTGCTCCCCCAGGGCCATGTTGGGGGATTTTTAACCTGGTTTTGGGGCCAATTCTCACCCAAAAAAAATAAATAATGTAAAAAAACCTTAAGCATTTGGTTTCTTCCATTTCCAGTGAAGGATTTGGGGGTGGGGTTTAGGGTTGAGGGTGGGGCTGAAGATGTGGGCGGGGCCACTGCCAACCCCACCTCCCTGCCAAGCTCTCCCCAATGTGCCTTCTTGAAGGCGTGTGCCCCAACCAGGCCCCTCTCCCTTTCCAAGTACCCCACCCTCCCAGCTGGGCTCCTCCCCCTTGACCCACACTTCCACCCCCATTGGTGGGCTCCCTGCAGGGGGTGTGGCCTACAGACCTACAACTCCTTCCCCTCCCCTGCTGAGCCATGTACCCAACAGGGCATGACAGGGGCAGACAAAGCTCAAGAAAGACCAACAGAGCCAGGCAGGGCCTGAGAGAGCTTGAGAAAGTCCAACAGAGCCCGACAGGGCCCGAGAGAGCTTGACGGATCCTCACAGAGCCTGACAAAGCTTGGCAGAGCCCAACAGGACCCGTCAGGGCCTGACAAATCTTGTCAGTTCCTGATAGAGCCTCAATGTGTATGACAGAGCCCTGGGGGTCTCAACAGAGCCTGAGAAATCTTGACAGGGCTCAGCAGACCCCAAGAGGTCTCACAGGGCCCTACAGAGCCCATCAAAACCTGACAGAGCCTGACAGACCCCAAGAGGTCTCGAAAAGGCTTCACAAAAACCAACAGTGTCTGACAGAGCCCAACAGGAGTGCAGGTGCTGTCACTTCCAGTGAGGGTCCAGGTGATTTGATAAGGGTGGTGTGTGGGGCCTGGGGTGATTGACCCCTCCCCTTTCCCAGGGGATTGTGGGAAGGGGTGGGCGGGGCTCAGGGTATTTGAGCCCCAGTCCCCAGGTGGGGAGCTCATTCTGCTGCTGGGCTGCTTGGGTGCTGGTTCTCTGCTGCTCCTTTAGCAGTCGGCAGCTTTTGAGCTGTTTAAGCTGCATGGACAGATGTGTTTGGAGAAGTGGAGATGTCTGCTTGAGGTAGGACCTTCAGGAGCAGAAGAGTTTCAATTGCAGCTGTAGTTGAAAGTATGTTTGTAACTATTTTTCATTTATTGCATCAATTCCTGGTACTTGGTGTTTTCCATAAATTCCTGATTGCAATGAAGATGGGGTGTTAATTCTTGGTTTGTATTGGTGTGTAACAAGTTGCTGATACAATCTCTACTCCTAGGATGCTCAGGTTATCTACCAGGGGTTAGGATGAGCATCTCGTTTCTGTAGGTGGAGTTTTAGCATTTCTGAAGGAAGCAGCAGGACCATAAGGCAGAGTGTCTTTCAAGCTACGGGGTGGCTCATGGCCTCCCTGATCACCCACAGAACAGTGTGTTGTCCACAGACCCTTTGCAGTGTGCGGTGGACCCCGGTAGATCTTTCAAATGTAACTCCCAGAACTCAGTCAAGGTGAACGATGGCTAGGGAACTAGTATGGACAACCGCTATCTGAGTGCTTATTATTGTGTATGTCTTTTCGTATTGTGGGTGATTGTCGAGGGTTAAGATTGCGGGGTGACAATAAAACCCTGGCAGATGTATTGCTAACCCCCTCTCCCCCCCTCCCCACACTTCCCCCTCCCTCTCCCCCCTTTTCACTAAGGAGAGGCGATTGGGAGGAAAAGAAGCACAGAGTGAAGAGAGTTGGAAAAAAATTAACGATGTTTTACTAATGCTACTAATAAGAATAGAGAAAATAATACAAAATATACAAAACCAATCCTGAAAGTCTCAGCAACTGCAGAGCCGGCAACCAAAGTCCTGGACTGGACTCTGCAGCCAACCGGAGCTGGATTCAGTCTGTCACTGGCCTCAGTTCGCAGGGATGACTAGCAAGGTCCTCTCCTAACGTCGGCCATAAGCAGAAGGGAAAAGGGAAAAGCACATGAGATCCTCGTGATCTCCCACTTTTATATGCAGTATTCACGTGAAATGGATGTTATACACAGTTGGTCAGTTTCTTGCTCACTTGTTTCTCATCGCCCCTCTCACGAGATGTCCATCTGTGCTTATCAATAAGTTTGCATTCCATTGCTAGGTTTACCAAAACATGTATCTGGTTCTCCAGGAAAATGCAGTTAATATGAAGCTTTAGCTGACAGGCAAATTCACTGAAACTTGTTTTTAGCAAAACCAGGACATTCCACCCCTTATAATATGCCATTCACTGAATGCTTAAACCTTAGCAGTACAATCTATCAATACAATCTAATTACTCACTACTACTATATATATACACATATGTACATATATACACAGGAGTAATTAATCAGTGGACCATCCTTTAAAAAGTTCATTAAGTTCATTTTGTCACGACAGTCTCCCAGGGCAGGAAAAATGGTACAAGTGCATCTCATGACCACTGTTTGTGGATTAAAGACATCAACTTCGATGAAGTTGTCACTGTTTTGATCTGAAAAACACTTATTAAACATTGTTAGCATGGCAATTCACATCATGCAGTTCAGTATTGCGTATTTTCACCTAAACTCAAATCCCCTTGAGGTACACACCGAACTTCTTCATCCTTAAGCATCACCCACCAGGTGCTCCCAGGTCCCTGGGCAAAAACAATCCCACGAATGGGCTTGCCTTTGCCTGAGCCAGGATTAACCCAGACTGCCTTTCCTAACATGTTTTTCATGTGTACTACAGGGACTTTATCTCCTTCTACAGTCCGTAGGATTTCTGACTGGGCAGGCCCGGCTCGATTGGTTGATCCCCTGGTGTTGACCAACCAAGTGGCTTTTGCTAAATGTGAATCCCAGTTTTTAAAGGTTCCACCACCAAGTGCCTTTAGTGTAGTTTTTAGCAAACCATTGTACCTTTCAATTTTCCCAGAGGCTGGTGCATGATATGGAATATGATACACCCACTCAATACCATGTTCTTTGGCCCAATTGTCTATAATACTGTTTTTGAAATTAGTACCATTGTCTGATTCAATTCTTTCTGGCGTACCGTGTCGCCAAAGGACTTGCTTTTCAAGGCCCAAGATAGTATTTCGGGCTGTAGCATGAGGTACGGCATATGTTTCCAACCATCCAGTGGTTGCTTCCACCATTGTAAGTACATAACGCTTACCTTGACGTGTTTGTGGAAGTGTAATATAATCAATCTGCCAAGCTTCTCCATACTTATACTTTAACCATCGCCCCCCATACCATACAGGCTTTAACCGTTTCGCTTGTTTGATTTCGGCGCAAGTCTCACATTCATGAATAACCTGTGAAATAGTGTCCATAGTTAAATCCACCCCTCGATCGCGAGCCCATTTATATGTTGCATCTCTACCTTGATGCCCTGAAGCATCATGGGCCCACTGAGCTAGGAAAAGTTCACCTTTATGTTGCCAGGCAAGTCCACCTCAGCTACTTTAATCTTAGCAGCTTGATCTGCTTGTTGGTTGTTTCGATGTTCCTCGGTGGCTCGACTTTTAGGCACATGAGCATCTACGTGCCGAACTTTCACAGGCAGGCTCTCTAGCCGAGCAGCAATGTCTTGCCACAGTGTGGCAGCCCAAATGGGTTTACCTCTGCGCTGCCAGTTGCTTTTCTTCCATTGCTGTAGCCACCCCACAAGGCATTTGCTACCATCCATGAGTCAGTATAGAGGTAAAGTATTGGCCACTTCTCTCGTTCAGCAATGTCCAAAGCCAGCTGGATGGCTTTCACTTCTGCAAATTGACTAGATTCACCTTGTCCTTCAGTGGCTTCTGTAACTTGTCGTGTGGGACTCCACACAGCAGCTTTCCACCTTCGATGTTTTCCTACAAGACGACAGGATCCATCTGTGAACAGTGCATACTGCTTATCAGTCTCTGAAAGGGTATTATACGGTGGTGCTTCTTCAGCACGTTTTACTTCCTCATCATCTGGAGACATCCCAAAGTCTTTGCTTTCTGGCCAGTCTGTAATCACTTCTAAGATCCCTGGGCGATTGGGATTTCCAATTCGAGCTCGTTGCGTGATCAATGCAATCCATTTACTCCACGTAACTTCGGTTGCATGATGTGGAGAGGGAACCGTCCCTTTGAACATCCAACTCAGCACTGGCAGTCGAGGTGCCAGGAGGAGCTGTGCTTCAGTACCGATCACTTCTGAAGCAGCTCGAACTCCTTCGTATGCTGCTAGTATCTCTTTTTCAGTTGGAGTATAGTTGGCCTCAGATCCTTTGTATCCTCGACTCCAAAAACCTAAGGGTCGACCTCGCGTTTCTCCTGGTGCTTTCTGCCAGAGGCTCCAGGTAAGTCCATTATCTCCGGCTGCAGTGTAGAGCACATTTTTAACATCTAGTCCAGTCCGAACTGGTCCAAGGGCCACCGCATGAGTTATCTCACGCTTAATTTGTTCAAAGGCTTGTCGTTGTTCAGTCCGTGTCTCCTTTTTATTAGTAGGTGGAGACATTGCTGCAATTTTGTTGATCACATCTATTGGGATCTGACGACGGCCATTGTGCCATTTTATTCCTAAAAACTGGATCTCTCGTGCAGGTCCCTTGACCTTGCTTCGTTTTATGGCAAAACCAGCATCCAGAAGAATCTGAATTATTCTCTCACCTTTCTCGAAGACTTCTTTCGCTGTGTCACCCCATACGATGATGTCATCAATATATTGCAAGTGTTCTGGAGCTTTACCTTGCTCCAGCGTGGTCTGGATCAGTCCATGGCAGATGGTAGGACTGTGTTTCCACCCCTGGGGCAAGCGATTCCACGTGTACTGGATGCCTCTCCAGGTGAAAGCAAACTGCGGCCTGCACTCTGCTGCTACAGGAATAGAGAAAAATGCATTAGCAATGTCAATTGTAGCATACCACTTAGCTGCCTTTGACTCCAGTTCAAATTGCAGTTCTAGCATGTCCGGCACAGCAGCACTCAGTGGTGGTGTAACTTCATTCAGGCCACGATAGTCTACAGTTAGTCTCCACTCGTCACTAGACTTACGCACTGGCCAGATTGGGCTGTTAAAAGGTGAGCGAGTCTTACTGATCACACCCTGGCTTTCCAATTGACGGATCAACTTCTGAATAGGAATCAAAGAGTCTCGGTTGGTGCAATATTGCCGGCGATGCACTGTTGTGGTAGCAATTGGCACCTGCTGATCGTCAACCATCAGCAGTCCTACAACAGAAGGATCATCTGAAAGACCAGGCAAATCAGACAGCTGTTCAATTTTCTCAGTGTCCACAGCTGCTATACCAAATGCCCACCTATACCCTTTTGGGTCCTTAAAATACCCTCTCTTGAGGTAGTCTATGCCAAGGATGCACGGAGCATCTGGACCAGTCACAATGGGATGCTTTTGCCAGTTTTTTCCAGTTAGGCTCATTTCAGCCTCTACAACAGTCAGTTCCTGGGATCCCCCAGTCACTCCAACAATATTGATGGATTGCGTTCCTTTATAATTAGAAGGAATTATTGTGCACTGAGCACCAGTGTCCACTAAAGCTTTGTACTCCTGGGGGTGTGTTGTACCAGGCCATAGTATTTGTACAGTCCAATATACTCTGTTATCCCTTTCCTCCACCTGGTTGGAGGCAGGGCACCTCTAATTTCTGTTTTGCACAGTCTCTGGGTGTGAATTAGAGGTTCCTTCAAGAGCATCAGAATCTCTTCTGCTCCTTTTGTAAACTGGAGCAGCCACCTTCCTAGGAGTTTTTCCTTTTATCTCACGTACTCGTTCCTGAAGTTCTGAGGTCGGTCTTCCATGCCACTTATTCATGTTTTCTCCCTGCTCATGTAGGAAGAACCACAGTGAACCTCTTTTTGTGGGCTGCCTCTGTCCTCTCTCTTGAGATTGGAAATGCCTTTTCCTAATAGCTGAAACATAGGTTTGTGCAGGTCGTGAATGGTATGTGTCTTCGCTGAGTTCTTTGATTTCTTGCAATATCTTTTCAAACCGGTCATCAGATTTTTCACACAGTTTCTCTACAGCGGAGACACAAGCCCGTAGAGAACCAGCAAGGCTGTCCTCAAAGTTCCGAAGCTGCTCAATCACTTCATTAATCTCTTGTTGACCTCTAGCTGACCAGACCATTCCTGCCAATGACTTAGCATATGCAGGGGGTGCACTTTGTACAAATCTGCGCCACAGAGATCGTGTACAATTGATTCTATCTGGGTCTGTCCCCTCTTGGTTGTCTGATCCAAAATAGATGATCTCTCGCACAGCTAATTCTCTCAGGAACTGAATACCTCTCTCCATAGTATTCCATTTCCCTAACTTGGATATACAATCTTCCTTGTAGGGAAATCTTACTTTCATAGCTGCCAGGAGTCGGGTCCAGAGACTAGTGGCATTAGACCCTCTTGAAATTGCCCTACCAATGGTGGAATCTCTTGACAGAGATCCCAGCTGCCTGGCTTCACCACCTTCCAATTCAATTGTTTCTGCCCCATTGTCCCAGCATCGGAGCAGCCAGGTTAAAATATTCTCGCCTTCACGACGACTAAAGTCTTTTCTCATATCTCTCAGCTCACCTGGAGAAAAGGACCGAGTGGTGGTCACTTCATCTCCTCCCTGTCCTGATGGTGCACCTTGGGTTGATGTTGGCCCTGTGCCATCATCTGCTGCACGGGTAGTCTTTC
Organism: Columba livia; assembly: GCF_036013475.1. NCBI lineage: Eukaryota > Metazoa > Chordata > Aves > Columbiformes > Columbidae > Columba > Columba livia. The sequence goes on along the minus strand of NC_088609.1, from coordinate 168,865 downwards.
TAGTGACTTTCTTACAACCAGCAACTGATGCTGATATGGGTTCACCATCATTTGATTTATTTCCAGAGTCTGAATGACTGTCACAGTGGTTACAGCAGCAACAGTGCCCAGTGTGTGAAGAAGGGGGGGCTGCCTTGTTAGCCTTTGAGGCTGGAGAAGTAATGTTATCTGCAGCGCCCTTGGCAGAGGAGCTCTGTGGAGGAGCTGTAGCTTCAGCCTGCGAAGCCGCCGTTGGGGGGGCAGTGGCTGCAGCGGCAGCTTTGGCTGTTTTGCTCTTTCTCGAGCGGCTCGGAGTGCTTTTTGCTAAAGCTTCCGAAGACGCACCGCAAATCTCAGGACAACAAAGAGACGCAAACCTCCTGTTGAACGCCATTTCTCTTAACAGAAGCACAAACTGACACACATTCAGCAAACCAGATAACACCATCACAGTTCTATCAAAACTCCAAGGATATTCAAAGTTCTCTAAAACATTTGTGAACTGTCCTAGCGAAAAAACGAAAGTATTGTTAGTCAGCCTTTCTAAAGATTCGCCTGACCAATTAGCAAACACAGAGCCGTACTGCTCTTTAATCTCTCCTGGAGGCTTTTCAAGGTAAAGCAGAAGCGAGTAGAAATTCATTAGCGGCTGCAGTATAATGAAATAAACCAGTGACAAACCACACAGTATCATCATGACCATTGTCCAGTTCCTTGTTGTTATATAATGAATACTTCGATTTAAAAAGAAAGCCCAACACAGATATGGAATCAGTGAGCACAGTGTAGAAAATAACTGATACAACTTATGCCATAACATCTTTAAATCAGTGTAATTCACTTTGCCTTAATACAACTAAATAATATCCAAAGCAAACAGACGCCCGAGTATCACAACTCTATGAGTTGGCACCGTGCCAAGAAAACTGAAAGGTACGTCAGAGCAGTAGAAAAGCCAAAAATCTTCAAATTTACCCCTTTCTCGTGCCCCACGTTGGGCGCCAATTTATCTGTCGAGGGTTTAGATTGTGGGGTGACAATAAAACCCTGGCAGATGTATTGCTAACCCCCTCTCCCCCCCTCCCCACACTTCCCCCTCCCTCTCCCCCCTTTTCACTAAGGAGAGGCGATTGGGAGGAAAAGAAGCACAGAGTGAAGAGAGTTGGAAAAAAATTAAAGATGTTTTACTAATGCTACTAATAAGAATAGAGAAAATAATACAAAATATACAAAACCAATCCTGAAAGTCTCAGCAACTGCAGAGCCGGCACCTGAAGTCCTGGACTGGACTCTGCAGCCAACCGGAGCTGGATTCAGTCTCTCAGTAGGCCTCAGTTCGCAGGGACGACTAGCAAGGTCCTCTCCTAATGTCGGCCATAAGCAGAAGGGAAAAGGGAAAAGCACACGAGATCCTCGTGATCTCCCGCTTTTATATGAAGTATTCACATGAATGGGATGTTATACACAGTTGGTCAGTTTCTTGCTCACTTGTTTCTCGTTGCCCCTCTCACGAGATGTCCATCTGTGCTTATCAATAAGTTTGCATTCCATTGCTAGGTTTACCAAAACATGTGTCTGGTTCTCCAGGAAAATGCAGTTAATATGAAGCTTTAGCTGACAGGCAAATTCACTGAAAGAGAAATTTTTTTTTTAGCAAAACCAGGACAGTGATGAAGGGGAAAGTGGCAACTTCCTGGTTTGTCCCAAGCACTACAGTTCTTTTGCTTCTCGCCGTCGTAGGCGTCACCAGCGCTGAGGGTTTGTGACCGCGCCAGCGGCAGGACACGCCGACCGGACCACCCTGGAGCTCAGCAGGAGGTGGGTGTCGCGGACGGACTCGGCGTTTGCCCCGCGGCGCCGTGTGCCGGCGTGGCTTAGCGAGCGCGTGCTTTCTCGTGCTCCTGCAGGCGCTGAAGAGGAACCCGGCGACGCGGGAAGACGGCCGTTGGCGCACGTGGCGTTTTCCTCTGCCGAAGATGGGTTCGGTCCCTCGGCCCTCTGAAAGCTAAGTGGAGGCGCGAGGGCTGGGAAGGGGCCGGGAATGGCAGGGACGGGGGGTTTAGCTCTGCTAAGGGCAAGGGCCGTCCAGGAACCGCGCCCTTGGCGCGGGTCAAGGGCCCGGGGACCTTTACGGTGCGATGCCAGCGTGTGCCGGGCAAGGCAGCTCCAGCCTGCGTCTGCGTTGTGGTGTAGTTCGGGAAGCCTGCCTTGCGCCTGTCAGCCGATCCTATTTTAGCTCGCGGGAAAGGGATTGGGGAACCACCTGGTGGGAATGCGAGGAGAGCAGCCCTGGCGGAATCTGATGAGCAGAGGCCATTGTATAAATTGGACAAGGAAGGAAAGGCTGCGGGCAAAGCGCGGTGCTGCACCCGGCCGCCCCAGTGCGGTGCCGCGGCGCGCCTCGGTGCTGCCGCCCTGTGGCGAAACTCGGGTACTGCAGCGCACGGCAAGGGGGGGGGCAGAGACGCCGATCGAGCCGCGGGGGTTCGCGGTCGGGTCTGTGCGTGCCGGTGTCCGTCCCCCCGACGGGGGTCAGGTCCCCATTGGTGTGCAAACGACACCCCTCCCTCGATGGCTCCTTAGGAGGGTTAATCCCAGTCCTCGTTCTTTTGGCAGCGGCGGGTCTGTGACCTCGCGGGAAGCCCAGGCTGCTGCACAGAGCTCGTCGGGAGCGGGAGCCGCGGAGGCGGGGGGCCTCGACGAGCCAGAGCTGCGGCAGACGGAGGGGGCGCGCGCGCTGCCCGGGGGCCGCGTCCGGCGGAGCCGAAGTGACCTGCGGCGGCAACGAGCGGGAGCCGCTCGGAGCTGGAGCGGCCGTTGGCCGCGCCTTCCCTGGGGAGGTGAGCGCGGGGAGCCCGGCCTCTCTCTCCCTCGGGGATTAAACCCGCGCCCGTCCGCGCCCTTCCCGGGGGCGGCGGCGAGGTGGGGTCCCCCGGCCCTCCCGGGGCGGCCCCGCTGCCGGGGGGCGCAGGCGAGGCGGCGGCAGTGCCTCCTCGGTGCCGGGGGGCGGAGGGGAGAGAGACCTGCCGGCCGGAGCCGCGGGGCGCGCGGCCCCTCGGGCAGGGCGCTCCCGGTCTCTGGGCCGCAGGCCGGGGGCGGCAGACGGGTTCAGGTGCTCTGGCCTGCTTTTTAGCCAGCGTGGCCTTCTCCGCGCCGTGAAGAAAATCCCGCGCGGTCGATTCCGCTCGCCGCTCGGGAGATGCCGCGTCTCTGGGGCCGTGGACTGGGGAAGAACGTTTGTGAGTTGGAGGGCGCTACAAGATATTCCGCGGGGAAGCCGGAGAAGAGGCAAATTGGCTGCCAGTGGAGTTGCGTTCCTTCGGTTTAGGACGTTCAGCTTGTCCTTCCAGAGAAGGAGCAGTCGTGGGTAGGGCCGAGAGAGGCTTTTAAGCGCGTGATCGGAATTGGAGCCAAATGGCACTCGACGTTGCCGCCGTGGGTCTTGGCTTTCAGTGGTTTCCCCGCGGCTGCCTGGTGTTGGGGAGCTCGGAGCGGGCGTTTTTTTTTCCCCCAAGGAGAGGCTGTGCTTGAAACAGAACTTGCTTGAAGAAGACAGACGAGGCGGGTGAGGATGCAGAGCGGGCCAATCAGATCGCTCGGGAGGGCTGGAGGGGCGGAGCGCCGATAGGCGGGGAGAATGGCAATTGATGTGCGTAGGCAGCCAATGAGGTTGCCGGGGGGGCGGGCGTTGCGGTGTCCGTACTGCGCATGCCCAACTTGCGCAGTCCTCAGTCAGGTCCGACGCTGAGGCGGGCACCTGGGGGCGGAGCGCGGGAAGGAGCATCCAATAGGAGGACGGCGCGGCGGGGTGGAAAGCAGCCAATCAGAGCGCGCCGTCTCAATCCCGTTTGAACAGCTGCCTCCCTGGCAAACGCGTCCGTGGGGTCCCGGGGCGGGTAGCGGGAGTTAACGGGGAAACGGGGGTCGGGGCGAGGGAGGGGAGGCTGTGGAGCGCTCATTTTGGCCTCTCCGTCCCTTTTGCCTCTCTCTCCCTGTCTCTGTGTCTCCTTGTCTTGCTCCCTGTCCCTGTCTTTCTCTGGTAAGCTGACCTGCTCTTTGCCCTTCTTTTTTTGTGGAATCACAGGCTCCTTCTGCTTGGAAAAGACACGTGCAGTTTTAAATTTGGGTTTGAATTCTAGGGTTTTTTTTTCCCCCATTAGCGTAAATGGACGGCACGTTGTCCTGTGGCTCAATCCCCGTTCTGTTCCGTGGAGCCTTCAGTTTAGGATGTTCAGGTAAGAAAGTTTGTCCTTCCAGAACAGGAGCAGTCACCGGTAGGACCGAGAGAGGCTTTTAAGCGCGTGATCGGAACTGAAGCCAAATGGCACTCGACGTTGCCGCTGTGGGTCTTGGCTTTCACTGGTTTCCCCGCGGCTCCCTGGTGTTGGGGAGCTCGGAGCGGGCACGTTTTTTTTCCCCGAGGGGAGGCTGTGCTTAAAAAAGAACGTGTTTCCTCAGAGAAGTGCAAGTCCGTGTGCGTAAGACAGACAAAAACCCCAGCCAGCCTAGTCAAGTTCTGAGCGTGCGTCTGTCAGGCGGCTGCTTTACGTTGAGGAGCGCACGGCCGTGCAATGGTAAGGGCGAAGGGCAACGCAAGACAGAAGGGTTTTTCCTGCTGCGGGTTGTAATAAGTGATGGTCAAAATTTTTAATGTTGAACAAATCGAGTGGGATTCAATTGTATTATGCATATTATTGTAAGCAGTAACTGTGCTTGTGCGAGTTTGATTATGTTTTGTAGAACCTTGTAGTAGTAGTTAAAGACAATGCCATAAATAACAGGACTACCAGGTGGTGCCATAAATAACAGGACTACCGGATGGTGTCATAGATAACAGGACTCCCGGATGGTGCCACAGATAATAGGACTCCCAGATGGTGTTACAGATAACAAAGCGCTCGGATGTTGCAACAGATAACTAAAGTTCCAGAGGTGGAAATTCCCAGCACGTAAACGAACGCATAACGTATATAAGCACATACGAAAGGTTGATTTGGTGTGCCTGTTGGTGGAACTGAGCTTCCCCCGGTCACCCAGCGCTGTTTTGCCTAATTACCGCTTGCTAAATAAAATCGATTGATTGCGCAGAATCGATTTATTGGCTCTTATTTATAACAGGGTGACCAGCCGCCCCCCTTTTCCGCGCGGCCGAAGGGCGCGGGGGGGGGGTCCCGGTAGGGCGGCGAGCCGGCGGGTGAGGATGCAGAGCGGGCCAATCAGATGGCGCGGGAGGGCTGGAGGGCTGGAGGAGCGGAGCGCTGGTTGGCTGCCTCGGCACGTCAGTTGCCTTTCTGTCTGCCAATCAGATTGCCGGGGGGCGGGCGTCGAGGGCTGGGTACTGCGCATGCCCCAAAGAGGAAGCGCTGATAGGCGGAGATATGCTGATTGGCGTGCCGCCCGCAGCCAATGATGTTGCCGAAGAGGCGGGCGTAGTGGTGTCCCTACTGCGCATGCCCCAGCCGCGATCGCTGATAGGCGGCGAGAGAGGTGATTGACGTGTCCCGGGGAGCCAACCGGGATGCTGCAAGGGGCGGGTGCTGCTGTCTCCCTAGTGCGCATGCCCAAACCGCGAGCGCTGATAGGTCCGCGGTGTCTCGGTGCCGGGCCGGGGGGGGGGGGGGGGGGGGGAGAGACCGGGAGCGAACGGGAACGGGGGTCGGGGCGGCTGCGGAGCGCTCGCTGCGGCCGGCGGAGCCCGGCGGGACGGCGGGGGAGCGCGAGGGGAACGGAGCGGCGAAAGAGGCGGCAGGTGAGTGCGGCAGCGGCGAGGGTGACCGTGCCGTTGGAACGGGGGGAGCGGGAGGGGCCGGCGCGGCGCGGCGCGGAGGCGTTCGGTTCCGGTTCCCCCCCCCCGCCCCCCCCCCGCCCTTACGGCCGCGCTGGCGAAGCTGCTGGGAGGCGTGCGGTCCGGAGCCGCGTCTCCCTCCGGCGCAGCGCCCGTGCCCGGTGCCCGGTGCGGCAGCCCCTCCGGGAGCGGCGCAGCCCCCGTCGGTCGCGGGGACGGTTACAAGCAGAGCTAAGGCGCGGTTGCGGGCGGGCTGGGTGGCGTGGCGAGCGGGGCGCCGCTTCGGCGGGAGCTCGGGGCGAGCCCCGGCGGGTTCCGTGTCCTGCGGGCGCGGCTTTCGCGCCGCGGCTCTCTCTGTGCGCTTTTTTGTTTGGTCGCGTTTGTTTTTTGGGTTTTTGTTGGCGGGATTCCCGCGAAACGCGGCACGACCGCTCGCCCGGGGCTGCCGCGGCGGGTCTCAGTGGCGCCGTCCTGTGGGCAAAGCGCGGTACTGCACCCGGCCGCCCCAACGCCGTGCCGCGGCGCGCCTCGGTGCTGCCGCCCTGTGGCGAAACTCGGGTACTGCAGCGCACGGCAAGGGGGGGGGCAGAGACGCCGATCGAGCCGCGGGGGTTCGCGGTCGGGTCTGTGCGTGCCGGTGTCCGTCCCCCCGACGGGGGTCAGGTCCCCATTGGTGTGCAAACGACATCCCTCTCTCGGGGCCTCCTTAAACGTTTAATGACATAAATATTGCTCCTGCTAACGTTTTCGGCGCGGCTTCTTTCCTCAGGGGATCCGTCCGGCAGTCGGTGGCCCGCGGTTGCTCGGCAACAGCAGAAGCGGATTGAAGGGACCGGCCGCTGGAGGATGCCGAAGCCTCCCGGGTCAGCGGTGGGAGCAGCTTTGCGTAAAGCGAGGGGTACGTGAAGCCGGGCGTGCGGTGCCGACCGCCCAGCAGGTAAGGGAAGCTAAAGCTTTACCTCCAGGGACTTCTGCCCAGAAAGCTGAAGCAATTGCTCTCGCGTGAGCTGTAGAGTTACGCAAAGAGAAGAAGATTAGTAGCTGCACTGGTTCTAAGCAGGTTTCTTGAAGGGTGCGGGCCCTTGAAGCCGTTTGAAAAGAATAAAGTGTATTAACGGCACAAGGGAGGCAGATTAAACGTGATGCTCCGGTTGCTGGAAGCTGTGCTGTTGCTAGGAGAGTTGCCGTCACGCGTTGCAACGGGCCTCAGAAGGGAAACGCTGCTCAGGAAACTGGCAATAAATTGGCAGGCGCCGCTGTAAAACCAGCCACCGAGAGGACAGAGACCGGTACGGAAGCCGCGTCTCTGAGCCCAGGTGGCCGTGTCCTCCAGCCAACGTCAGGAAACTGTAACAAAGAGGATAAGCAATTAATAGGAGATTAATAGCCCGATCAGAATTAGGGTCCAAAGGAGCCGTCACCGGCGACGGGAGAGCAGCGGCGCCTCGCGGCGCGAGGAGCTGACGCGCTCTGTCGAGATCGGACGAACAGGTAAGAGCGAATTTAGAAGCTCTGTGCGAACGAGGCAATGGGAAACGTGCCTAGAAAACCATCTTGATGGTGCACGCGGGGTACAGACAAGAGCAGCCGGACGAGGGAAACGTACCGGGACAACGCTGGCAAAGGGAGTTCCCCGAGCTGCCTGGAAAAGGGGGGTGTCGATACCGGCCGGCACGAACGGCTCCCTTCTCGGGTCGGCCGGAAGCGTTGCCGTGCCGGGGGGCGGCTGCCGGCCTGCGGGCCGGGGCTGCGGCTGTTTGGGGCGCTGCCCCCGCTTTGTTTTCCTCGGGGAGCCCCCCCACGTTCGGGGGCTTGTGGTACGTGCACGTGCAAATGACACGGTGTTCCCAGCTGCTCTGTTCTCTGCCTTGTTTTTTCAGATGCCTGTCCCTGTTTTCTGTTCCCGCTTTTGAAGAGAAGCTGCCGAGTGAGCGTACGCTGCGGTGAAGTTCTACAAGATGCGGCCCTCAGGAACCGGTTGACGTGAGGGAAATGCTTTCTGACCGCCTGCGCGGTGAGGGGACGTTTTTCACCTTTTAGCTCCTTCTGCACGACAAGAGGGAGACGGAAGGTTAAGTAACACGTTGTTTAGGAGCTGAGAGCTTAGTTTGTATTTAACTAATAATTAAGAGACGTGTTGTCAGCGAGAAACTAAACGATTACAACTAACCTCATCAAATGAAGTAAAGACAGGCCAGCCAGGCGTGGTGGTGGAGTTGCTCTCTATGTGAGAGAGCAGCTACAGTGTACTAAATTCTGCCCAGGAGCGGATGAGGAGCGAGTTGAGAGTGTATGGGTCAGGATCAAGGGTCAGGCTGGCAGGGGTGACACTGCTGTGGGCGTCTGTTGCAGGCCACCAGATCAGGCTGAGGAAGCTGATGAGGCCTTCTATGGGCAGCTGAGAGCGGCCTCACGGTCACAGGCCCTGGTTGTTGTGGGGGATTTTAAGTTCCCTGGTGTTTGCTGGAAGGACCGTTCAGCCAGCCAGCCACAGTCCAGGAGGTTCCTGCCGTGCGTCGGTGAGAACCGCCTCATGCAGGTGGTGGAGGAGCCGACTGGGAGAGGTGCACTGCTGGATCTCATCCTCGCTAGCAAGGAGGGTCTGGTCGAAGCAGGAAAGGTTGAGGGCTGCCTGGGCTGCAGTGACCACGAGAAGGTGGAGTTCAGCATCTTGGGCGGCAGGAACAGAACAGCAAGTAGAATTGCAGCCCTGGACTTTAGCAGGGCCAACTTTGGCCTTTTCAAGCAATTGCTGGGGGAAATCCCACGGGCAAGACTGCTTGAAGGAAAAGGGGCCCGAGATAGCTGGGTTGCATTCAGAGATTGCTTCTTCCACGCTCAGGATCAGAGCATCCCCACACGAAGGGAGTCAAGGAAGGGAGCCAGGAGGCCTGCGTGGTTGAACAGGGACCTGTTGGGTATGCTCAAGCAGAAGAGGAGAGTTTGCAGGTCATGGAGGCAGGGGCTGGCCACTTGGGAGGAATATAAGGCTGCTGTTAGAGGATGCAGGAAGGCAGCTAGGATAGCCAAGGCCCCCTAGAATTACAGCTGGCGAGAGGGGTCAAGGACAGCAAAAAGAGCTTTTTCAAATCCATAGCAGATAAAACTAACACCAGAGGCAATGTAGGCCCACTGATGAACGGGGTGGGTGCCCTGGTGGCAGAAGATACAGAGGAGGCAGAATTCCTGAATGCCTTCTTTGTCTCTGTCTACTCTGCCGGAGGCCGTCCTGGGGAGCCCTGTACCCCTGAGACCCCGGATGAAGCCAGGTCAGTGGAGGAGTTTGCTTTAGTCGATGAGGACTGGGTTAGGGAGCAATTAAATAGTCTGGACATCCATAAATCCACGGGTCCGGATGGGATGCACCCGCGGGTGCTGAGGGAGCCGGCTGAAGTCACTGCTGGACCGCTCTCCGTCATCTTTGCCAAGTCTTGGGAAACGGGGGAGGTGCCCGAGGACTGGAGGAAAGCAAATGTCACTGCAGTCTTCAAAAAGGGCAAGAAGGAGGACCCGGGTAATTAGAGACCGGTCAGCCTCACCTCTGTCCCTGGGAAAGTAATGGAACAGCTTCGCCTAGACAATAGAGCAGTGAGGTGGGTTGCAAACTGGCTTAAGGAGAGAAGCCAGAGAGCGGTAGTCAATGGTGCGGAGTCCAGCTGGAGGCCAGTATCCAGTGCAGTGCCTCAGGGGTCAGCGCTGGGGCCAATGTTGTTCAATATATACATTAACGATTTGGACGAGGGAATAGAGTGCACTATCGGCAAGTTTGCTGATGACACCAAGCTGGGAGGGGTGGCTGACACGCCAGAGGCTGTGCTGCCATCAGAGACCTGGACAGGCTGGAGAGTTGGGCGGGGAATAACCTGATGAAATTTGACAAGGGCAAGTGTAGAGTCCTGCACCTGGGCAGGAACAACCCCAGGTTCCAGTATAGGTTGGGAAATTACGTATTAGAGAGCAGTGTAGGGGAAAGGGACCTGGGGGTCCTGGTGGACAACAGGGTGACCATGAGCCAGCCCTGTGCCCTTGTGGCCAGGAAGCCAATGGTACCTGGGGTGGGTTAGAAGGGGGTGGTCAGTAGATCGAGAGAGGTCCTCCTGCCCCTCTGCTCCGCCCTGGTGAGACCGCATCTGGAATATTGTGTCCAGTTCTGGGCCCCTCAGTTCCAGCAGGACAGGGAACTGCTGGAGAGGGTCCAGCGTAGGGCAACCAAGATGATTAAGGGAGTGGAGCATCTCCCTTATGAAGAAAGGCTGAGGGAGCTGGGTCTCTTTAGTTTGGAGAAGAGGAGACTAAGGGGGGACCTTATCAATGTTTATAAATACATAAAGGGTGAGTGCCATGAGGATGGAGCCAGGCTCTTCTCGGTGGCAAACAACGATAGGACAAGGGGTAATGGGATCAAGCTGGAACACAAGAGGTTCCGCTTAAATTTGAGAAGAAACTTCTTCTCAGTGAGGGTGGCAGAGCCTGGCCCAGGCTGCCCAGGGGGTTTGTGGAGCCTCCTTCTCTGGAGACATTCAAAACCCGCCTGGACGTGCTCCTGTGCGACCTCACCTGGGCGTTCCTGCTCCACGGGGGGATTGGACTGGATGATCTTTTGAGGTCCCTTCCCGTCCCAAACATACTGTGATACTGTGAAGAATGCGGCTTAGCAGCGCTGCTGACTCTGCCGTCCCGTTCCCTTCCCCGTTTCAGCCGGGGAGGCGGCCGGAGGACCCGCTCTGTGCGGCCGCGGGGCCCGCGGAGTCGAGGGCTCTGTCGGCGCGCCCCGGGGGTTTCTCTGGAGAGACTCCTCGTCTCGGTCGCGTCGCGGCGGGGACGGACGAGGACCTCTGGCGAGGGGTCTTTCTGCGCTGGGAGCCGGGACCGGGCACGCGCTCGCGGGGCGTCCGTAAGTCGCGGTACGGAATTTAGGCAGGATAGCGCGCACGGGCTTGCGAGCGCCTTACAGGCGTGCGGTGGTTGCTCGTGCGGCCAGCTTTTGGTGTCGGTTGTTCCGGCGCTCCGTCGTGGTGTAGAGCCGGCCCCGTACGTAGCGGTGAGGCGTACCGCAGTTCGGTTTGATTCTCGGATAGGCCTCGGCTCTGACTGTGCACTCGAACGCCAAAACCTACAGCGGAAGCTGCGGTGGCTTTAGCGTGCAAGGGGCGCGAGCGCCGTGAAGCCGCCCGTGTGGCCGAGCGTCCCGATCGCGGCGCTGAGCGTTAGACGGACTTGAGCCGCGTGCCGGAATTGTTTTGTTTTGGAGAGGGGGGGATAAACCTGGAGCACAACTTGTGAGGGCGGTACGTCGTGGGCAGGTTTTAGTATTGCCTGTGGAGTGCCGCTAGAAGCGTTCGTAGTTCTTGCTTGTCTCTGTTACAAGATGAGCCGTGTCGTCCTGCGTGACGCGTAACGGGAGGACGGCGCGGTAGCGGTGCTCTGCACAAGAGCCCGTTGTGGGTATTTTAGCTCGCGGGAAAGGGATTGGGGAACCACCTGGTGGTAATGCGAGGAGAGCAGCCCTGGCGAAACCTGAGGAGCCGAGGCCGTTGTATAAATTGGACAAGGAAGGAAAGGCTGCGGGCACAGCGCGGTGCTGCACCCGGCCGCCCCAATGCAGAACTCTAATGTGGAATTCCTGTGTTTCAGAGGGGGAGCTGTGACCGCCCCGTGCTCAGCAGACCCCCCAGCCCGGGTGGGGAGAGCAGCGCCGGAGCGGGAGACGCGGCTCCGTCCTCCGTCCCCAGCGTGCCGGGGGGCGGCTGCCGGCCTGTGGGACGTGGCTGCGGCTGTTCGGGGCGCTGCCCCCCCATTTTTGGGCGCTCTGGTATGTACATAGGTAAATGGCGTTTTAAAGTAATGTGCTGCCCGCTGGGGCTGTTTTCCTTTTCTACCTTTTTTTTTTTGAGTGAATAAATGGGGGGACTCGGGGGGTGACGATGACGTTACTGGAGGAGCAGGCCAGTGAGAGATGGGGCTTTCAGCCCCAAAATGCCTGAACAATCATGGGTGGGGTGTTTAGTGGTACTGTGGGGAGGAGAAATGTCTCCCTGTCCGTTGCAGAGAAAACAGAACAATCCCACATCAAAGCTGTCCTAGAGAAGTACTTGCTGTTTGTCATTCCGGTTCTAGAGCAGCCCCATGTGCTGTTAAAGGTTGTGGTGGTGCGGGTCAGGGATCCCCAGGCTGTGCCGAGACCGCAGGACGGCTGCTGGTGGAACAAAGTCCGGGACAGCTTCTCAGAGTAAGAACCTCTCTATTTGTTCTCCTCGGGACACATCCCTTTGCCTCTGGACCCCTCACAAGCTCACTCGCCACCTTGTTCCCTCAGAAACCCGTTTCCTCCCAGTTCCTCTGCGATTGCCCTGCCTGCCTTTGGGTCCCTGCAGGCTCGTTGGTGGCATCACGGTGCCTGTTTGACCTTTTGCCCCATTAAATTCCCCTCTTTTCTCTCTTCCCCTCAAAACTTCCCCAGTTGCTCTTGTCACATCCCAGAGGCCTCATTTTCCCCTCTTGTCTCCTCTCAGGACCCCCCATCTGTTGGCCCCTGTCGAGGGTTTAGATTGCGGGGTGACAGTAAAACCCTGGCAGATGTATTGTTAACCCCGTCTCCCCCCCACTTCCCCCTTTTGCCCCTCCCTCTCCCCCCTTCCCACTCAGGACAGGCGATCCGGAGGGAAAGAAGGACAGAGAGAAGAGAGTTGGAAAAACTGGCAATGTTTTACTAATGCTATATTAAGAGTAGAGAAAATAATACAAAACCAATCCTGAAAGTCTCAGCAACTGCAGAGCCGGCACCTGAAGTCCTGGACTGGACTCTGCAGCCAACCGGAGCTGGATTCAGTCTCTCAGTAGGCCTCAGTTTGCAGGGACGACTAGCAAGGTCCTCTCCTAATGTCACCATAAGCAGAAGGGACGAAAAGGGGCAAAGAGGACAAGATCCTCATGATCTGCCACTTCTATATGAAGTATTCATGTGAAGGGGATGTTATACACGGTTGGTCAGTTTGTTGGTCACCTGTTTCTTGTTGCTCCTCTTGCAAGATGTGAATCTGTCCTATCAACAAGTAAGCATTCCATTGCAGTGTTTATCAAAACATGTATGTATCTGGTTCTCCAGGAAAAGGCAGCTAATATGAAGCTTTAGCTGACAGGCAAATTCATGCTGTCTGCCTATCAGATTGCCGGAGGGGCGGGCGTCGAGGGCTGGGTACTGCGTGCCGCCCGCAGCCAATGATGGTGCGGAAGAGGCGGGCGTTGCGGTGTCCCTACTGCGCATGCCCCAGTCGCGAGCTCTGATAGGCGGAGAGGGAGATGATTGACGTGTCCCGGGGAGCCAACCGGGATGCGGCAAGGGGCGGGTGCTGCAGTCTCCCTAGTGCGCATGCCCAAACCGCGAGCGCTGATAGGTCCGCGGTGTCTCGGGGCCGGGGCCGGGGCCGGGGGGGGAGACCGGGAGCGAACGGGAACGGGGGTCGGGGCGGCTGCGGAGCGCTCGCTGCGGCCGGCGCCCGGGCATCGGGAGGCGGGCGGCTCAGGGCCGCCCTTCGTGAGGTTTCCCGGAGGCGGCAGGAGGGCGGAGGGGAAGGAGGGGACAGCCGGGGACCTCCCGCCGCGGGCGTCTTCGGGGCGCGGCGGCTGTCGGTGCCCGCGGAGCCCGGCGGGACGGCGGGGGAGCGCGAGGGGAACGGAGCGGCGAAAGAGGCGGCAGGTGAGTGCGGCAGCGGCGAGGGTGACCGTGCCGTTGGAACGGGGGGAGCGGGAGGGGCCGGCGCGGCGCGGCGCGGAGGCGTTCGGTTCCGGTTCCCCCCCCCCGCCCCCCCCCGCCCTTACGGCCGCGCTGGCGAAGCTGCTGGGAGGCGTGCGGTCCGGAGCCGCGTCTCCCTCCGGCGCAGCGCCCGTGCCCGGTGCGGCAGCCCCTCCGGGAGCGGCGCAGCCCCCGTCGGTCGCGGGGACGGTTACAAGCAGAGCTAAGGCGCGGTTGCAGGCGGGCTGGGTGGCTTGGCGAGCGGGGCGCCGCTTCGGCGGGAGCTCGGGGCGAGCCCCGGCGGCTTCCGTGTCCTGCGGGCGCGGCTTTCGCGCCGCGGCTCTCTCTGTGCGCTTTTTTGTTTGGTCGCGTTTGTTTTTTGGGTTTTTTTTGGCGGGATTCCCGCGAAACGCGGCACGACCGCTCGCCCGGGGCTGCCGCGGCGGGTCTCAGTGGCGCCGTCCTGTGGGCAAAGCGCGGTACTGCACCCGGCCGCCCCAACGCGGTGCCGCGGCGCGCCTCGGTGCTGCCGCCCTGTGGCGAAACTCGAGTACTGCAGCGCCCGGCAAGGGGGGGGGCAGAGACGCCGATCGAGCCGCGGGGGTTCGCGGTCGGGTCTGTGCGTGCCGGTGTCCGTCCCCCCGACGGGGGTCAGGTCCCCATTGGTGTGCAAACGACATCCCTCCCTCGGGGCCTCCTTAAACGTTTAATGACATAAATATTGCTCCTGCTAACGTTTTCGGCGCGGCTTCTTTCCTCAGTGGATCCGTCCGGCAGTCGGTGGCCCGCGGTTGCTCGGCAACAGCAGAAGCGGATTGAAGGGACCGGCCGCTGGAGGATGCCGAAGCCTCCCGGGTCAGCGATGGGAGCAGCTTTGCGTAAAGCGAGGGGTACGTGAAGCCGGGCGTGCGGTGCCGACCGCCCAGCAGGTAAGGGAAGCTAAAGCTTTACCTCCAGGGACTTCTGCCCAGAAAGCTGAAGCAATTGCTCTCGCGTGAGCTGTAGAGTTACGCAAAGAGAAGAAGATTAGTAGCTGCACTGATTCTAAGCAGGTTTCTTGAAGGGTGCGGGCCCTTGAAGCCGTTTGAAAAGAATAAAGTGTATTAACGGCACAAGGGAGGCAGATTAAACGTGATGCTCCGGTTGCTGGAAGCTGTGCTGTTGCTAGGAGAGTTGCCGTCACGCGTTGCAACGGGCCTCAGAAGGGAAACGCTGCTCAGGAAACTGGCAATAAATTGGCAGGCTCCGCTGTCAAACCAGCCACCGAGAGGACAGAGACCGGTACGGAAGCCGCGTCTCTGAGCCCAGGTGGCCGTGTCCTCCAGCCAACGTCAGGAAACTGTAACAAAGAGGATAAGCAATTAATAGGAGATTAATAGCCCGATCAGAATTAGGGTCCAAAGGAGCCGTCACCGGCGACGGGAGAGCAGCGGCGCCTCGCGGCGCGAGGAGCTGACGCGCTCTGTCGAGATCGGACGAACAGGTAAGAGCGAATTTAGAAGCTCTGTGCGAACGAGGCAATGGGAAACGTGCCTAGAAAACCATCTTGATGGTGCACGCGGGGTACAGACAAGAGCAGCCGGACGAGGGAAACGTACCGGGACAACGCTGGCAAAGGGAGTTCTCCGAGCTGCCTGGAAAAGGGGGGTGTCGATACCGGCCGGCACGAACGGCTCCCTTCTCGGGTCGGCCGGAAGCGTTGCCGTGCCGGGGGGCGGCTGCCGGCCTGCGGGCCGGGGCTGCGGCTGTTTGGGGCGCTGCCCCCGCTTTGTTTTCCTCGGGGAGCCCCCCCACGTTCGGGGGCTTGTGGTACGTGCACGTGCAAATGACACGGTGTTCCCAGCTGCTCTGTTCTCTGCCTTGTTTTTTCAGATGCCTGTCCCTGTTTTCTGTTCCCGCTTTTGAAGAGAAGCTGCCGAGTGAGCGTACGCTGCGGTGAAGTTCTACAAGATGCGGCCCTCAGGAACCGGTTGACGTGAGGGAAATGCTTTCTGACCGCCTGCGCGGTGAGGGGACGTTTTTCACCTTTTAGCTCCTTCTGCACGACAAGAGGGAGACGGAAGGTTAAGTAACACGTTGTTTAGGAGCTGAGAGCTTAGTTTGTATTTAACTAATAATTAAGAGACGTGTTGTCAGCGAGAAACTAAACGATTACAACTAACCTCATCAAATGAAGTAAAGACAGGCCAGCCAGGCGTGGTGGTGGAGTTGCTCTCTATGTGAGAGAGCAGCTACAGTGTACTAAATTCTGCCCAGGAGCGGATGAGGAGCGAGTTGAGAGTGTATGGGTCAGGATCAAGGGTCAGGCTGGCAGGGGTGACACTGCTGTGGGCGTCTGTTGCAGGCCACCAGATCAGGCTGAGGAAGCTGATGAGGCCTTCTATGGGCAGCTGAGAGCGGCCTCACGGTCACAGGCCCTGGTTGTTGTGGGGGATTTTAAGTTCCCTGGTGTTTGCTGGAAGGACCGTTCAGCCAGCCAGCCACAGTCCAGGAGGTTCCTGCCGTGCGTCGGTGAGAACCGCCTCATGCAGGTGGTGGAGGAGCCGACTGGGAGAGGTGCACTGCTGGATCTCATCCTCGCTAGCAAGGAGGGTCTGGTCGAAGCAGGAAAGGTTGAGGGCTGCCTGGGCTGCAGTGACCACGAGAAGGTGGAGTTCAGCATCTTGGGCGGCAGGAACAGAACAGCAAGTAGAATTGCAGCCCTGGACTTTAGCAGGGCCAACTTTGGCCTTTTCAAGCAATTGCTGGGGGAAATCCCACGGGCAAGACTGCTTGAAGGAAAAGGGGCCCGAGATAGCTGGGTTGCATTCAGAGATTGCTTCTTCCACGCTCAGGATCAGAGCATCCCCACACGAAGGGAGTCAAGGAAGGGAGCCAGGAGGCCTGCGTGGTTGAACAGGGACCTGTTGGGTATGCTCAAGCAGAAGAGGAGAGTTTGCAGGTCATGGAGGCAGGGGCTGGCCACTTGGGAGGAATATAAGGCTGCTGTTAGAGGATGCAGGAAGGCAGCTAGGATAGCCAAGGCCCCCTAGAATTACAGCTGGCGAGAGGGGTCAAGGACAGCAAAAAGAGCTTTTTCAAATCCATAGCAGATAAAACTAACACCAGAGGCAATGTAGGCCCACTGATGAACGGGGTGGGTGCCCTGGTGGCAGAAGATACAGAGGAGGCAGAATTCCTGAATGCCTTCTTTGTCTCTGTCTACTCTGCCGGAGGCCGTCCTGGGGAGCCCTGTACCCCTGAGACCCCGGATGAAGCCAGGTCAGTGGAGGAGTTTGCTTTAGTCGATGAGGACTGGGTTAGGGAGCAATTAAATAGTCTGGACATCCATAAATCCACGGGTCCGGATGGGATGCACCCGCGGGTGCTGAGGGAGCCGGCTGAAGTCACTGCTGGACCGCTCTCCGTCATCTTTGCCAAGTCTTGGGAAACGGGGGAGGTGCCCGAGGACTGGAGGAAAGCAAATGTCACTGCAGTCTTCAAAAAGGGCAAGAAGGAGGACCCGGGTAATTAGAGACCGGTCAGCCTCACCTCTGTCCCTGGGAAAGTAATGGAACAGCTTCGCCTAGACAATAGAGCAGTGAGGTGGGTTGCAAACTGGCTTAAGGAGAGAAGCCAGAGAGCGGTAGTCAATGGTGCGGAGTCCAGCTGGAGGCCAGTATCCAGTGCAGTGCCTCAGGGGTCAGCGCTGGGGCCAATGTTGTTCAATATATACATTAACGATTTGGACGAGGGAATAGAGTGCACTATCGGCAAGTTTGCTGATGACACCAAGCTGGGAGGGGTGGCTGACACGCCAGAGGCTGTGCTGCCATCAGAGACCTGGACAGGCTGGAGAGTTGGGCGGGGAATAACCTGATGAAATTTGACAAGGGCAAGTGTAGAGTCCTGCACCTGGGCAGGAACAACCCCAGGTTCCAGTATAGGTTGGGAAATTACGTATTAGAGAGCAGTGGAGGGGAAAGGGACCTGGGGGTCCTGGTGGACAACAGGATGACCATGAGCCAGCCCTGTGCCCTTGTGGCCAGGAAGCCAATGGTACCTTGGGTGGGTTAGAAGGGGGTGGTCAGTAGATCGAGAGAGGTCCTCCTGCCCCTCTGCTCCGCCCTGGTGAGACCGCATCTGGAATATTGTGTCCAGTTCTGGGCCCCTCAGTTCCAGCAGGACAGGGAACTGCTGGAGAGGGTCCAGCGTAGGGCAACCAAGATGATTAAGGGAGTGGAGCATCTCCCTTATGAAGAAAGGCTGAGGGAGCTGGGTCTCTTTAGTTTGGAGAAGAGGAGACTAAGGGGGGACCTTATCAATGTTTATAAATACATAAAGGGTGAGTGCCATGAGGATGGAGCCAGGCTCTTCTCGGTGGCAAACAACGATAGGACAAGGGGTAATGGGATCAAGCTGGAACACAAGAGGTTCCGCTTAAATTTGAGAAGAAACTTCTTCTCAGTGAGGGTGGCAGAGCCTGGCCCAGGCTGCCCAGGGGGTTTGTGGAGCCTCCTTCTCTGGAGACATTCAAAACCCGCCTGGACGTGCTCCTGTGCGACCTCACCTGGGCGTTCCTGCTCCACGGGGGGATTGGACTGGATGATCTTTTGAGGTCCCTTCCCGTCCCAAACATACTGTGATACTGTGAAGAATGCGGCTTAGCAGCGCTGCTGACTCTGCCGTCCCGTTCCCTTCCCCGTTTCAGCCGGGGAGGCGGCCGGAGGACCCGCTCTGTGCGGCCGCGGGGCCCGCGGAGTCGAGGGCTCTGTCGGCGCGCCCCGGGGGTTTCTCTGGAGAGACTCCTCGTCTCGGTCGCGTCGCGGCGGGGACGGACGAGGACCTCTGGCGAGGGGTCTTTCTGCGCTGGGAGCCGGGACCGGGCACGCGCTCGCGGGGCGTCCGTAAGTCGCGGTACGGAATTTAGGCAGGATAGCGCGCACGGGCTTGCGAGCGCCTTACAGGCGTGCGGTGGTTGCTCGTGCGGCCAGCTTTTGGTGTCGGTTGTTCCGGCGCTCCGTCGTGGTGTAGAGCCGGCCCCGTACGTAGCGGTGAGGCGTACCGCAGTTCGGTTTGATTCTCGGATAGGCCTCGGCTCTGACTGTGCACTCGAACGCCAAAACCTACAGCGGAAGCTGCGGTGGCTTTAGCGTGCAAGGGGCGCGAGCGCCGTGAAGCCGCCCGTGTGGCCGAGCGTCCCGATCGCGGCGCTGAGCGTTAGACGGACTTGAGCCGCGTGCCGGAATTGTTTTGTTTTGGAGAGGGCGGGATAAACCTGGAGCACAACTTGTGAGGGCGGTACGTCGTGGGCAGGTTTTAGTATTGCCTGTGGAGTGCCGCTAGAAGCGTTCGTAGTTCTTGCTTGTCTCTGTTACAAGATGAGCCGTGTCGTCCTGCGTGACGCGTAACGGGAGGACGGCGCGGTAGCGGTGCTCTGCACAAGAGCCCGTTGTGGGTATTTTAGCTCGCGGGAAAGGGATTGGGGAACCACCTGGTGGTAATGCGAGGAGAGCAGCCCTGGCGAAACCTGAGGAGCCGAGGCCGTTGTATAAATTGGACAAGGAAGGAAAGGCTGCGGGCACAGCGCGGTGCTGCACCCGGCCGCCCCAATGCAGAACTCTAATGTGGAATTCCTGTGTTTCAGAGGGGGAGCTGTGACCGCCCCGTGCTCAGCAGACCCCCCAGCCCGGGTGGGGGGAGCAGCGCCGGAGCGGGAGACGCGGCTCCGTCCTCCGTCCCCAGCGTGCCGGGGGGCGGCTGCCGGCCTGTGGGACGTGGCTGCGGCTGTTCGGGGCGCTGCCCCCCCATTTTTGGGCGCTCTGGTATGTACATAGGTAAATGGCGTTTTAAAGTAATGTGCTGCCCGCTGGGGCTGTTTTCCTTTTCTACCTTTTTTTTTTTGAGTGAATAAATGGGGGGACTCGGGGGGTGACGATGACGTTACTGGAGGAGCAGGCCAGTGAGAGATGGGGCTTTCAGCCCCAAAATGCCTGAACAATCATGGGTGGGGTGTTTAGTGGTACTGTGGGGAGGAGAAATGTCTCCCTGTCCGTTGCAGAGAAAACAGAACAATCCCACATCAAAGCTGTCCTAGAGAAGTACTTGCTGTTTGTCATTCCGGTTCTAGAGCAGCCCCATGTGCTGTTAAAGGTTGTGGTGGTGCGGGTCAGGGATCCCCAGGCTGTGCCGAGACCGCAGGACGGCTGCTGGTGGAACAAAGTCCGGGACAGCTTCTCAGAGTAAGAACCTCTCTATTTGTTCTCCTCGGGACACATCCCTTTGCCTCTGGACCCCTCACAAGCTCACTCGCCACCTTGTTCCCTCAGAAACCCGTTTCCTCCCAGTTCCTCTGCGATTGCCCTGCCTGCCTTTGGGTCCCTGCAGGCTCGTTGGTGGCATCACGGTGCCTGTTTGACCTTTTGCCCCATTAAATTCCCCTCTTTTCTCTCTTCCCCTCAAAACTTCCCCAGTTGCTCTTGTCACATCCCAGAGGCCTCATTTTCCCCTCTTGTCTCCTCTCAGGACCCCCATCTGTTGGCCCCTGTCGAGGGTTTAGATTGCGGGGTGACAGTAAAACCCTGGCAGATGTATTGTTAACCCCGTCTCCCCCCCACTTCCCCCTTTTGCCCCTCCCTCTCCCCCCTTCCCACTCAGGACAGGCGATCCGGAGGGAAAGAAGGACAGAGAGAAGAGAGTTGGAAAAACTGGCAATGTTTTACTAATGCTATATTAAGAGTAGAGAAAATAATACAAAACCAATCCTGAAAGTCTCAGCAACTGCAGAGCCGGCACCTGAAGTCCTGGACTGGACTCTGCAGCCAACCGGAGCTGGATTCAGTCTCTCAGTAGGCCTCAGTTTGCAGGGACGACTAGCAAGGTCCTCTCCTAATGTCACCATAAGCAGAAGGGACGAAAAGGGGCAAAGAGGACAAGATCCTCATGATCTGCCACTTCTATATGAAGTATTCATGTGAAGGGGATGTTATACACGGTTGGTCAGTTTGTTGGTCACCTGTTTCTTGTTGCTCCTCTTGCAAGATGTGAATCTGTCCTATCAACAAGTAAGCATTCCATTGCAATGTTTATCAAAACATGTGTGTATCTGGTTCTCCAGGAAAAGGCAGCTAATATGAAGCTTTAGCTGACAGGCAAATTCATGCTGTCTGCCTATCAGATTGCCGGAGGGGCGGGCGTCGAGGGCTGGGTACTGCGTGCCGCCCGCAGCCAATGATGGTGCGGAAGAGGCGGGCGTTGCGGTGTCCCTACTGCGCATGCCCCAGTCGCGAGCTCTGATAGGCGGAGAGGGAGATGATTGACGTGTCCCGGGGAGCCAACCGGGATGCGGCAAGGGGCGGGTGCTGCAGTCTCCCTAGTGCGCATGCCCAAACCGCGAGCGCTGATAGGTCCGCGGTGTCTCGGGGCCGGGGCCGGGGGGGGAGACCGGGAGCGAACGGGAACGGGGGTCGGGGCGGCTGCGGAGCGCTCGCTGCGGCCGGCGCCCGGGCATCGGGAGGCGGGCGGCTCAGGGCCGCCCTTCGTGAGGTTTCCCGGAGGCGGCAGGAGGGCGGAGGGGAAGGAGGGGACAGCCGGGGACCTCCCGCCGCGGGCGTCTTCGGGGCGCGGCGGCTGTCGGTGCCCGCGGAGCCCGGCGGGACGGCGGGGGAGCGCGAGGGGAACGGAGCGGCGAAAGAGGCGGCAGGTGAGTGCGGCAGCGGCGAGGGTGACCGTGCCGTTGGAACGGGGGGAGCGGGAGGGGCCGGCGCGGCGCGGCGCGGAGGCGTTCGGTTCCGGTTCCCCCCCCCCGCCCCCCCCCCGCCCTTACGGCCGCGCTGGCGAAGCTGCTGGGAGGCGTGCGGTCCGGAGCCGCGTCTCCCTCCGGCGCAGCGCCCGTGCCCGGTGCGGCAGCCCCTCCGGGAGCGGCGCAGCCCCCGTCGGTCGCGGGGACGGTTACAAGCAGAGCTAAGGCGCGGTTGCAGGCGGGCTGGGTGGCTTGGCGAGCGGGGCGCCGCTTCGGCGGGAGCTCGGGGCGAGCCCCGGCGGCTTCCGTGTCCTGCGGGCGCGGCTTTCGCGCCGCGGCTCTCTCTGTGCGCTTTTTTGTTTGGTCGCGTTTGTTTTTTGGGTTTTTTTTGGCGGGATTCCCGCGAAACGCGGCACGACCGCTCGCCCGGGGCTGCCGCGGCGGGTCTCAGTGGCGCCGTCCTGTGGGCAAAGCGCGGTACTGCACCCGGCCGCCCCAACGCGGTGCCGCGGCGCGCCTCGGTGCTGCCGCCCTGTGGCGAAACTCGAGTACTGCAGCGCACGGCAAGGGGGGGGGCAGAGACGCCGATCGAGCCGCGGGGGTTCGCGGTCGGGTCTGTGCGTGCCGGTGTCCGTCCCCCCGACGGGGGTCAGGTCCCCATTGGTGTGCAAACGACATCCCTCCCTCGGGGCCTCCTTAAACGTTTAATGACATAAATATTGCTCCTGCTAACGTTGTCGGCGCGGCTTCTTTCCTCAGTGGATCCGTCCGGCAGTCGGTGGCCCGCGGTTGCTCGGCAACAGCAGAAGCGGATTGAAGGGACCGGCCGCTGGAGGATGCCGAAGCCTCCCGGGTCAGCGATGGGAGCAGCTTTGCGTAAAGCGAGGGGTACGTGAAGCCGGGCGTGCGGTGCCGACCGCCCAGCAGGTAAGGGAAGCTAAAGCTTTACCTCCAGGGACTTCTGCCCAGAAAGCTGAAGCAATTGCTCTCGCGTGAGCTGTAGAGTTACGCAAAGAGAAGAAGATTAGTAGCTGCACTGATTCTAAGCAGGTTTCTTGAAGGGTGCGGGCCCTTGAAGCCGTTTGAAAAGAATAAAGTGTATTAACGGCACAAGGGAGGCAGATTAAACGTGATGCTCCGGTTGCTGGAAGCTGTGCTGTTGCTAGGAGAGTTGCCGTCACGCGTTGCAACGGGCCTCAGAAGGGAAACGCTGCTCAGGAAACTGGCAATAAATTGGCAGGCTCCGCTGTCAAACCAGCCACCGAGAGGACAGAGACCGGTACGGAAGCCGCGTCTCTGAGCCCAGGTGGCCGTGTCCTCCAGCCAACGTCAGGAAACTGTAACAAAGAGGATAAGCAATTAATAGGAGATTAATAGCCCGATCAGAATTAGGGTCCAAAGGAGCCGTCACCGGCGACGGGAGAGCAGCGGCGCCTCGCGGCGCGAGGAGCTGACGCGCTCTGTCGAGATCGGACGAACAGGTAAGAGCGAATTTAGAAGCTCTGTGCGAACGAGGCAATGGGAAACGTGCCTAGAAAACCATCTTGATGGTGCACGCGGGGTACAGACAAGAGCAGCCGGACGAGGGAAACGTACCGGGACAACGCTGGCAAAGGGAGTTCTCCGAGCTGCCTGGAAAAGGGGGGTGTCGATACCGGCCGGCACGAACGGCTCCCTTCTCGGGTCGGCCGGAAGCGTTGCCGTGCCGGGGGGCGGCTGCCGGCCTGCGGGCCGGGGCTGCGGCTGTTTGGGGCGCTGCCCCCGCTTTGTTTTCCTCGGGGAGCCCCCCCACGTTCGGGGGCTTGTGGTACGTGCACGTGCAAATGACACGGTGTTCCCAGCTGCTCTGTTCTCTGCCTTGTTTTTTCAGATGCCTGTCCCTGTTTTCTGTTCCCGCTTTTGAAGAGAAGCTGCCGAGTGAGCGTACGCTGCGGTGAAGTTCTACAAGATGCGGCCCTCAGGAACCGGTTGACGTGAGGGAAATGCTTTCTGACCGCCTGCGCGGTGAGGGGACGTTTTTCACCTTTTAGCTCCTTCTGCACGACAAGAGGGAGACGGAAGGTTAAGTAACACGTTGTTTAGGAGCTGAGAGCTTAGTTTGTATTTAACTAATAATTAAGAGACGTGTTGTCAGCGAGAAACTAAACGATTACAACTAACCTCATCAAATGAAGTAAAGACAGGCCAGCCAGGCGTGGTGGTGGAGTTGCTCTCTATGTGAGAGAGCAGCTACAGTGTACTAAATTCTGCCCAGGAGCGGATGAGGAGCGAGTTGAGAGTGTATGGGTCAGGATCAAGGGTCAGGCTGGCAGGGGTGACACTGCTGTGGGCGTCTGTTGCAGGCCACCAGATCAGGCTGAGGAAGCTGATGAGGCCTTCTATGGGCAGCTGAGAGCGGCCTCACGGTCACAGGCCCTGGTTGTTGTGGGGGATTTTAAGTTCCCTGGTGTTTGCTGGAAGGACCGTTCAGCCAGCCAGCCACAGTCCAGGAGGTTCCTGCCGTGCATCGGTGAGAACCGCCTCATGCAGGTGGTGGAGGAGCCGACTGGGAGAGGTGCACTGCTGGATCTCATCCTCGCTAGCAAGGAGGGTCTGGTCGAAGCAGGAAAGGTTGAGGGCTGCCTGGGCTGCAGTGACCACGAGAAGGTGGAGTTCAGCATCTTGGGCGGCAGGAACAGAACAGCAAGTAGAATTGCAGCCCTGGACTTTAGCAGGGCCAACTTTGGCCTTTTCAAGCAATTGCTGGGGGAAATCCCACGGGCAAGACTGCTTGAAGGAAAAGGGGCCCGAGATAGCTGGGTTGCATTCAGAGATTGCTTCTTCCACGCTCAGGATCAGAGCATCCCCACACGAAGGGAGTCAAGGAAGGGAGCCAGGAGGCCTGCGTGGTTGAACAGGGACCTGTTGGGTGTGCTCAAGCAGAAGAGGAGAGTTTGCAGGTCATGGAGGCAGGGGCTGGCCACTTGGGAGGAATATAAGGCTGCTGTTAGAGGATGCAGGAAGGCAGCTAGGATAGCCAAGGCCCCCTAGAATTACAGCTGGCGAGAGGGGTCAAGGACAGCAAAAAGAGCTTTTTCAAATCCATAGCAGATAAAACTAACACCAGAGGCAATGTAGGCCCACTGATGAACGGGGTGGGTGCCCTGGTGGCAGAAGATACAGAGGAGGCAGAATTCCTGAATGCCTTCTTTGTCTCTGTCTACTCTGCCGGAGGCCGTCCTGGGGAGCCCTGTACCCCTGAGACCCCGGATGAAGCCAGGTCAGTGGAGGAGTTTGCTTTAGTCGATGAGGACTGGGTTAGGGAGCAATTAAATAGTCTGGACATCCATAAATCCACGGGTCCGGATGGGATGCACCCGCGGGTGCTGAGGGAGCCGGCTGAAGTCACTGCTGGACCGCTCTCCGTCATCTTTGCCAAGTCTTGGGAAATGGGGGAGGTGCCCGAGGACTGGAGGAAAGCAAATGTCACTGCAGTCTTCAAAAAGGGCAAGAAGGAGGACCCGGGTAATTAGAGACCGGTCAGCCTCACCTCTGTCCCTGGGAAAGTAATGGAACAGCTTCGCCTAGACAATAGAGCAGTGAGGTGGGTTGCAAACTGGCTTAAGGAGAGAAGCCAGAGAGCGGTAGTCAATGGTGCGGAGTCCAGCTGGAGGCCAGTATCCAGTGCAGTGCCTCAGGGGTCAGCGCTGGGGCCAATGTTGTTCAATATATACATTAACGATTTGGACGAGGGAATAGAGTGCACTATCGGCAAGTTTGCTGATGACACCAAGCTGGGAGGGGTGGCTGACACGCCAGAGGCTGTGCTGCCATCAGAGACCTGGACAGGCTGGAGAGTTGGGCGGGGAATAACCTGATGAAATTTGACAAGGGCAAGTGTAGAGTCCTGCACCTGGGCAGGAACAACCCCAGGTTCCAGTATAGGTTGGGAAATTACGTATTAGAGAGCAGTGTAGGGGAAAGGGACCTGGGGGTCCTGGTGGACAACAGGATGACCATGAGCCAGCCCTGTGCCCTTGTGGCCAGGAAGCCAATGGTACCTTGGGTGGGTTAGAAGGGGGTGGTCAGTAGATCGAGAGAGGTCCTCCTGCCCCTCTGCTCCGCCCTGGTGAGACCGCATCTGGAATATTGTGTCCAGTTCTGGGCCCCTCAGTTCCAGCAGGACAGGGAACTGCTGGAGAGGGTCCAGCGTAGGGCAACCAAGATGATTAAGGGAGTGGAGCATCTCCCTTATGAAGAAAGGCTGAGGGAGCTGGGTCTCTTTAGTTTGGAGAAGAGGAGACTAAGGGGGGACCTTATCAATGTTTATAAATACATAAAGGGTGAGTGCCATGAGGATGGAGCCAGGCTCTTCTCGGTGGCAAACAACGATAGGACAAAGGGTAATGGGATCAAGCTGGAACACAAGAGGTTCCGCTTAAATTTGAGAAGAAACTTCTTCTCAGTGAGGGTGGCAGAGCCTGGCCCAGGCTGCCCAGGGGGTTTGTGGAGCCTCCTTCTCTGCAGACATTCAAAACCCGCCTGGACATGCTCCTGTGCGACCTCACCTGGGCGTTCCTGCTCCATGGGGGGATTGGACTGGATGATCTTTTGAGGTCCCTTCCCGTCCCAAACATACTGTGATACTGTGAAGAATGCGGCTTAGCAGCGCTGCTGACTCTGCCGTCCCGTTCCCTTCCCCGTTTCAGCCGGCGAGGCGGCCGGAGGACCCGCTCTGTGCGGCCGCGGGGCCCGCGGAGTCGAGGGCTCTGTCGGCGCGCCCCGGGGGTTTCTCTGGAGAGACTCCTCGTCTCGGTCGCGTGGCGGCGGGGACGGACGAGGACCTCTGGCGAGGGGTCTTTCTGCGCTGGGAGCCGGGACCGGGCACGCGCTCGCGGGGCGTCCGTAAGTCGCGGTACGGAATTTAGGCAGGATAGCGCGCACGGGCTTGCGAGCGCCTTACAGGCGTGCGGTGGTTGCTCGTGCGGCCAGCTTTTGGTGTCGGTTGTTCCGGCGCTCCGTCGTGGTGTAGAGCCGGCCCCGTACGTAGCGGTGAGGCGTACCGCAGTTCGGTTTGATTCTCGGATAGGCCTCGGCTCTGACTGTGCACTCGAACGCCAAAACCTACAGCGGAAGCTGCGGTGGCTTTAGCGTGCAAGGGGCGCGAGCGCCGTGAAGCCGCCCGTGTGGCCGAGCGTCCCGATCGCGGCGCTGAGCGTTAGACGGACTTGAGCCGCGTGCCGGAATTGTTTTGTTTTGGAGAGGGGGGGATAAACCTGGAGCACAACTTGTGAGGGCGGTACGTCGTGGGCAGGTTTTAGTATTGCCTGTGGAGTGCCGCTAGAAGCGTTCGTAGTTCTTGCTTGTCTCTGTTACAAGATGAGCCGTGTCGTCCTGCGTGACGCGTAACGGGAGGACGGCGCGGTAGCGGTGCTCTGCACAAGAGCCCGTTGTGGGTATTTTAGCTCGCGGGAAAGGGATTGGGGAACCACCTGGTGGTAATGCGAGGAGAGCAGCCCTGGCGAAACCTGAGGAGCCGAGGCCGTTGTATAAATTGGACAAGGAAGGAAAGGCTGCGGGCACAGCGCGGTGCTGCACCCGGCCGCCCCAATGCAGAACTCTAATGTGGAATTCCTGTGTTTCAGAGGGGGAGCTGTGACCGCCCCGTGCTCAGCAGACCCCCCAGCCCGGGTGGGGGGAGCAGCGCCGGAGCGGGAGATGCGGCTCCGTCCTCCGTCCCCAGCGTGCCGGGGGGCGGCTGCCGGCCTGTGGGACGTGGCTGCGGCTGTTCGGGGCGCTGCCCCCCCATTTTTGGGCGCTCTGGTATGTACATAGGTAAATGGCGTTTTAAAGTAACGTGCTGCCCGCTGGGGCTGTTTTCCTTTTCTACCTTTTTTTTTTTGAGTGAATAAATGGGGGGACTCGGGGGGTGACGATGACGTTACTGGAGGAGCAGGCCAGTGAGAGATGGGGCTTTCAGCCCCAAAATGCCTGAACAATCATGGGTGGGGTGTTTAGTGGTACTGTGGGGAGGAGAAATGTCTCCCTGTCCGTTGCAGAGAAAACAGAACAATCCCACATCAAAGCTGTCCTAGAGAAGTACTTGCTGTTTGTCATTCCGGTTCTAGAGCAGCCCCATGTGCTGTTAAAGGTTGTGGTGGTGCGGGTCAGGGATCCCCAGGCTGTGCCGAGACCGCAGGACGGCTGCTGGTGGAACAAAGTCCGGGACAGCTTCTCAGAGTAAGAACCTCTCTATTTGTTCTCCTCGGGACACATCCCTTTGCCTCTGGACCCCTCACAAGCTCACTCGCCACCTTGTTCCCTCAGAAACCCGTTTCCTCCCAGTTCCTCTGCGATTACCCTGCCTGCCTTTGGGTCCCTGCAGGCTCGTTGGTGGCATCACGGTGCCTGTTTGACCTTTTGCCCCGTTAAATTCCCCTCTTTTCTCTCTTCCCCTCAAAACTTCCCCAGTTGCTCTTGTCACATCCCAGAGGCCTCATTTTCCCCTCTTGTCTCCTCTCAGGACCCCCATCTGTTGGCCCCTGTCGAGGGTTTAGATTGCGGGGTGACAGTAAAACCCTGGCAGATGTATTGTTAACCCCGTCTCCCCCCCACTTCCCCCTTTTGCCCCTCCCTCTCCCCCCTTCCCACTCAGGACAGGCGATCCGGAGGGAAAGAAGGACAGAGAGAAGAGAGTTGGAAAAACTGGCAATGTTTTACTAATGCTATATTAAGAGTAGAGAAAATAATACAAAACCAATCCTGAAAGTCTCAGCAACTGCAGAGCCGGCACCTGAAGTCCTGGACTGGACTCTGCAGCCAACCGGAGCTGGATTCAGTCTCTCAGTAGGCCTCAGTTTGCAGGGACGACTAGCAAGGTCCTCTCCTAATGTCACCATAAGCAGAAGGGACGAAAAGGGGCAAAGAGGACAAGATCCTCATGATCTGCCACTTCTATATGAAGTATTCATGTGAAGGGGATGTTATACACGGTTGGTCAGTTTGTTGGTCACCTGTTTCTTGTTGCTCCTCTTGCAAGATGTGAATCTGTCCTATCAACAAGTAAGCATTCCATTGCAGTGTTTATCAAAACATGTATGTATCTGGTTCTCCAGGAAAAGGCAGCTAATATGAAGCTTTAGCTGACAGGCAAATTCATGCTGTCTGCCTATCAGATTGCCGGAGGGGCGGGCGTCGAGGGCTGGGTACTGCGTGCCGCCCGCAGCCAATGATGGTGCGGAAGAGGCGGGCGTTGCGGTGTCCCTACTGCGCATGCCCCAGTCGCGAGCTCTGATAGGCGGAGAGGGAGATGATTGACGTGTCCCGGGGAGCCAACCGGGATGCGGCAAGGGGCGGGTGCTGCAGTCTCCCTAGTGCGCATGCCCAAACCGCGAGCGCTGATAGGTCCGCGGTGTCTCGGGGCCGGGGCCGGGGCCGGGGGGGGAGACCGGGAGCGAACGGGAACGGGGGTCGGGGCGGCTGCGGAGCGCTCGCTGCGGCCGGCGCCCGGGCATCGGGAGGCGGGCGGCTCAGGGCCGCCCTTCGTGAGGTTTCCCGGAGGCGGCAGGAGGGCGGAGGGGAAGGAGGGGACAGCCGGGGACCTCCCGCCGCGGGCGTCTTCGGGGCGCGGCGGCTGTCGGTGCCCGCGGAGCCCGGCGGGACGGCGGGGGAGCGCGAGGGGAACGGAGCGGCGAAAGAGGCGGCAGGTGAGTGCGGCAGCGGCGAGGGTGACCGTGCCGTTGGAACGGGGGGAGCGGGAGGGGCCGGCGCGGCGCGGCGCGGAGGCGTTCGGTTCCGGTTCCCCCCCCCCGCCCCCCCCCGCCCTTACGGCCGCGCTGGCGAAGCTGCTGGGAGGCGTGCGGTCCGGAGCCGCGTCTCCCTCCGGCGCAGCGCCCGTGCCCGGTGCGGCAGCCCCTCCGGGAGCGGCGCAGCCCCCGTCGGTCGCGGGGACGGTTACAAGCAGAGCTAAGGCGCGGTTGCAGGCGGGCTGGGTGGCTTGGCGAGCGGGGCGCCGCTTCGGCGGGAGCTCGGGGCGAGCCCCGGCGGCTTCCGTGTCCTGCGGGCGCGGCTTTCGCGCCGCGGCTCTCTCTGTGCGCTTTTTTGTTTGGTCGCGTTTGTTTTTTGGGTTTTTTTTTGGCGGGATTCCCGCGAAACGCGGCACGACCGCTCGCCCGGGGCTGCCGCGGCGGGTCTCAGTGGCGCCGTCCTGTGGGCAAAGCGCGGTACTGCACCCGGCCGCCCCAACGCGGTGCCGCGGCGCGCCTCGGTGCTGCCGCCCTGTGGCGAAACTCGGGTACTGCAGCGCCCGGCAAGGGGGGGGCAGAGACGCCGATCGAGCCGCGGGGGTTCGCGGTCGGGTCTGTGCGTGCCGGTGTCCGTCCCCCCGACGGGGGTCAGGTCCCCATTGGTGTGCAAACGACATCCCTCCCTCGGGGCCTCCTTAAACGTTTAATGACATAAATATTGCTCCTGCTAACGTTTTCGGCGCGGCTTCTTTCCTCAGTGGATCCGTCCGGCAGTCGGTGGCCCGCGGTTGCTCGGCAACAGCAGAAGCGGATTGAAGGGACCGGCCGCTGGAGGATGCCGAAGCCTCCCGGGTCAGCGATGGGAGCAGCTTTGCGTAAAGCGAGGGGTACGTGAAGCCGGGCGTGCGGTGCCGACCGCCCAGCAGGTAAGGGAAGCTAAAGCTTTACCTCCAGGGACTTCTGCCCAGAAAGCTGAAGCAATTGCTCTCGCGTGAGCTGTAGAGTTACGCAAAGAGAAGAAGATTAGTAGCTGCACTGATTCTAAGCAGGTTTCTTGAAGGGTGCGGGCCCTTGAAGCCGTTTGAAAAGAATAAAGTGTATTAACGGCACAAGGGAGGCAGATTAAACGTGATGCTCCGGTTGCTGGAAGCTGTGCTGTTGCTAGGAGAGTTGCCGTCACGCGTTGCAACGGGCCTCAGAAGGGAAACGCTGATCAGGAAACTGGCAATAAATTGGCAGGCTCCGCTGTCAAACCAGCCACCGAGAGGACAGAGACCGGTACGGAAGCCGCGTCTCTGAGCCCAGGTGGCCGTGTCCTCCAGCCAACGTCAGGAAACTGTAACAAAGAGGATAAGCAATTAATAGGAGATTAATAGCCCGATCAGAATTAGGGTCCAAAGGAGCCGTCACCGGCGACGGGAGAGCAGCGGCGCCTCGCGGCGCGAGGAGCTGACGCGCTCTGTCGAGATCGGACGAACAGGTAAGAGCGAATTTAGAAGCTCTGTGCGAACGAGGCAATGGGAAACGTGCCTAGAAAACCATCTTGATGGTGCACGCGGGGTACAGACAAGAGCAGCCGGACGAGGGAAACGTACCGGGACAACGCTGGCAAAGGGAGTTCTCCGAGCTGCCTGGAAAAGGGGGGTGTCGATACCGGCCGGCACGAACGGCTCCCTTCTCGGGTCGGCCGGAAGCGTTGCCGTGCCGGGGGGCGGCTGCCGGCCTGCGGGCCGGGGCTGCGGCTGTTTGGGGCGCTGCCCCCGCTTTGTTTTCCTCGGGGAGCCCCCCCACGTTCGGGGGCTTGTGGTACGTGCACGTGCAAATGACACGGTGTTCCCAGCTGCTCTGTTCTCTGCCTTGTTTTTTCAGATGCCTGTCCCTGTTTTCTGTTCCCGCTTTTGAAGAGAAGCTGCCGAGTGAGCGTACGCTGCGGTGAAGTTCTACAAGATGCGGCCCTCAGGAACCGGTTGACGTGAGGGAAATGCTTTCTGACCGCCTGCGCGGTGAGGGGACGTTTTTCACCTTTTAGCTCCTTCTGCACGACAAGAGGGAGACGGAAGGTTAAGTAACACGTTGTTTAGGAGCTGAGAGCTTAGTTTGTATTTAACTAATAATTAAGAGACGTGTTGTCAGCGAGAAACTAAACGATTACAACTAACCTCATCAAATGAAGTAAAGACAGGCCAGCCAGGCGTGGTGGTGGAGTTGCTCTCTATGTGAGAGAGCAGCTACAGTGTACTAAATTCTGCCCAGGAGCGGATGAGGAGCGAGTTGAGAGTGTATGGGTCAGGATCAAGGGTCAGGCTGGCAGGGGTGACACTGCTGTGGGCGTCTGTTGCAGGCCACCAGATCAGGCTGAGGAAGCTGATGAGGCCTTCTATGGGCAGCTGAGAGCGGCCTCACGGTCACAGGCCCTGGTTGTTGTGGGGGATTTTAAGTTCCCTGGTGTTTGCTGGAAGGACCGTTCAGCCAGCCAGCCACAGTCCAGGAGGTTCCTGCCGTGCATCGGTGAGAACCGCCTCATGCAGGTGGTGGAGGAGCCGACTGGGAGAGGTGCACTGCTGGATCTCATCCTCGCTAGCAAGGAGGGTCTGGTCGAAGCAGGAAAGGTTGAGGGCTGCCTGGGCTGCAGTGACCACGAGAAGGTGGAGTTCAGCATCTTGGGCAGCAGGAACAGAACAGCAAGTAGAATTGCAGCCCTGGACTTTAGCAGGGCCAACTTTGGCCTTTTCAAGCAATTGCTGGGGGAAATCCCACGGGCAAGACTGCTTGAAGGAAAAGGGGCCCGAGATAGCTGGGTTGCATTCAGAGATTGCTTCTTCCACGCTCAGGATCAGAGCATCCCCACACGAAGGGAGTCAAGGAAGGGAGCCAGGAGGCCTGCGTGGTTGAACAGGGACCTGTTGGGTATGCTCAAGCAGAAGAGGAGAGTTTGCAGGTCATGGAGGCAGGGGCTGGCCACTTGGGAGGAATATAAGGCTGCTGTTAGAGGATGCAGGAAGGCAGCTAGGATAGCCAAGGCCCCCTAGAATTACAGCTGGCGAGAGGGGTCAAGGACAGCAAAAAGAGCTTTTTCAAATCCATAGCAGATAAAACTAACACCAGAGGCAATGTAGGCCCACTGATGAACGGGGTGGGTGCCCTGGTGGCAGAAGATACAGAGGAGGCAGAATTCCTGAATGCCTTCTTTGTCTCTGTCTACTCTGCCGGAGGCCATCCTGGGGAGCCCTGTACCCCTGAGACCCCGGATGAAGCCAGGTCAGTGGAGGAGTTTGCTTTAGTCGATGAGGACTGGGTTAGGGAGCAATTAAATAGTCTGGACATCCATAAATCCACGGGTCCGGATGGGATGCACCCGCGGGTGCTGAGGGAGCCGGCTGAAGTCACTGCTGGACCGCTCTCCGTCATCTTTGCCAAGTCTTGGGAAACGGGGGAGGTGCCCGAGGACTGGAGGAAAGCAAATGTCACTGCAGTCTTCAAAAAGGGCAAGAAGGAGGACCCGGGTAATTAGAGACCGGTCAGCCTCACCTCTGTCCCTGGGAAAGTAATGGAACAGCTTCGCCTAGACAATAGAGCAGTGAGGTGGGTTGCAAACTGGCTTAAGGAGAGAAGCCAGAGAGCGGTAGTCAATGGTGCGGAGTCCAGCTGGAGGCCAGTATCCAGTGCAGTGCCTCAGGGGTCAGCGCTGGGGCCAATGTTGTTCAATATATACATTAACGATTTGGACGAGGGAATAGAGTGCACTATCGGCAAGTTTGCTGATGACACCAAGCTGGGAGGGGTGGCTGACACGCCAGAGGCTGTGCTGCCATCAGAGACCTGGACAGGCTGGAGAGTTGGGCGGGGAATAACCTAATGAAATTTGACAAGGGCAAGTGTAGAGTCCTGCACCTGGGCAGGAACAACCCCAGGTTCCAGTATAGGTTGGGAAATTACGTATTAGAGAGCAGTGTAGGGGAAAGGGACCTGGGGGTCCTGGTGGACAACAGGATGACCATGAGCCAGCCCTGTGCCCTTGTGGCCAGGAAGCCAATGGTACCTTGGGTGGGTTAGAAGGGGGTGGTCAGTAGATCGAGAGAGGTCCTCCTGCCCCTCTGCTCCGCCCTGGTGAGACCACATCTGGAATATTGTGTCCAGTTGTGGCCCCTCAGTTCCAGCAGGACAGGGAACTGCTGGAGAGGGTCCAGCGTAGGGCAACCAAGATGATTAAGGGAGTGGAGCATCTCCCTTATGAAGAAAGGCTGAGGGAGCTGGGTCTCTTTAGTTTGGAGAAGAGGAGACTAAGGGGGGACCTTATCAATGTTTATAAATACATAAAGGGTGAGTGCCATGAGGATGGAGCCAGGCTCTTCTCGGTGGCAAACAACGATAGGACAAGGGGTAATGGGATCAAGCTGGAACACAAGAGGTTCCGCTTAAATTTGAGAAGAAACTTCTTCTCAGTGAGGGTGGCAGAGCCTGGCCCAGGCTGCCCAGGGGGTTTGTGGAGCCTCCTTCTCTGGAGACATTCAAAACCCGCCTGGACGTGCTCCTGTGCGACCTCACCTGGGCGTTCCTGCTCCACGGGGGGATTGGACTGGATGATCTTTTGAGGTCCCTTCCCGTCCCAAACATACTGTGATACTGTGAAGAATGCGGCTTAGCAGCGCTGCTGACTCTGCCGTCCCGTTCCCTTCCCCGTTTCAGCCGGGGAGGCGGCCGGAGGACCCGCTCTGTGCGGCCGCGGGGCCCGCGGAGTCGAGGGCTCTGTCGGCGCGCCCCGGGGGTTTCTCTGGAGAGACTCCTCGTCTCGGTCGCGTGGCGGCGGGGACGGACGAGGACCTCTGGCGAGGGGTCTTTCTGCGCTGGGAGCCGGGACCGGGCACGCGCTCGCGGGGCGTCCGTAAGTCGCGGTACGGAATTTAGGCAGGATAGCGCGCACGGGCTTGCGAGCGCCTTACAGGCGTGCGGTGGTTGCTCGTGCGGCCAGCTTTTGGTGTCGGTTGTTCCGGCGCTCCGTCGTGGTGTAGAGCCGGCCCCGTACGTAGCGGTGAGGCGTACCGCAGTTCGGTTTGATTCTCGGATAGGCCTCGGCTCTGACTGTGCACTCGAACGCCAAAACCTACAGCGGAAGCTGCGGTGGCTTTAGCGTGCAAGGGGCGCGAGCGCCGTGAAGCCGCCCGTGTGGCCGAGCGTCCCGATCGCGGCGCTGAGCGTTAGACGGACTTGAGCCGCGTGCCGGAATTGTTTTGTTTTGGAGAGGGGGGGATAAACCTGGAGCACAACTTGTGAGGGCGGTACGTCGTGGGCAGGTTTTAGTATTGCCTGTGGAGTGCCGCTAGAAGCGTTCGTAGTTCTTGCTTGTCTCTGTTACAAGATGAGCCGTGTCGTCCTGCGTGACGCGTAACGGGAGGACGGCGCGGTAGCGGTGCTCTGCACAAGAGCCCGTTGTGGGTATTTTAGCTCGCGGGAAAGGGATTGGGGAACCACCTGGTGGGAATGCGAGGAGAGCAGCCCTGGCGAAACCTGAGGAGCCGAGGCCGTTGTATAAATTGGACAAGGAAGGAAAGGCTGCGGGCAAAGCGCGGTGCTGCACCCGGCCGCCCCAACGCGGAACTCTAATGTGGAATTCCTGTGTTTCAGAGGGGGAGCTGTGACCGCCCCGTGCTCAGCAGACCCCCCAGCCCGGGTGGGGGGAGCAGCGCCGGAGCGGGAGATGCGGCTCCGTCCTCCGTCCCCAGCGTGCCGGGGGGCGGCTGCCGGCCTGTGGGACGTGGCTGCGGCTGTTCGGGGCGCTGCCCCCCCATGTTTGGGCGCTCTGGTATGTACATAGGTAAGTGGCGTTTTAAAGTAACGTTCTGCCCGCTGGGGCTGTTTTCCTTTTCTACCTTTTTTTTTTTTGAGTGAATAAATGGGGGGACTCGGGGGGTGACGATGATGTTGCTGGAGGAGCAGGCCAGTGAGAGATGGGGTTTTCAGCCCCAAAATGCCTGAACAATCATGGGTGGGGTGTTTAGTGGTACTGTGGGGAGGAGAAATGTCTCCCTGTCCGTTGCAGAGAAAACAGAACAATCCCACATCAAAGCTGTCCTAGAGAAGTACTTGCTGTTTGTCATTCCGGTTCTAGAGCAGCCCGATGTGCTGTTAAAGGTTGTGGTGGTGCGGGTCAGGGATCCCCAGGCTGTGCCGAGACCGCAGGACGGCTGCTGGTGGAACAAAGTCCGGGACAGCTTCTCAGAGTAAGAACCTCTCTATTTGTTCTCCTCGGGACACATCCCTTTGCCTCTGGACCCCTCACAAGCTCACTCGCCACCTTGTTCCCTCAGAAACCCGTTTCCTCCCAGTTCCTCTGCGATTGCCCTGCCTGCCTTTGGGTCCCTGCAGGCTCGTCGGTGGCATCACGGTGCCTGTTTGACCTTTTGCCCCGTTAAATTCCCCTCTTTTCTCTCTTCCCCTCAAAACTTCCCCAGTTGCTCTTGTCACATCCCAGAGGCCTCATTTTCCCCTCTTGTCTCCTCTCAGGACCCCCATCTGTTGGCCCCTGTCGAGGGTTTAGATTGCGGGGTGACAGTAAAACCCTGGCAGATGTATTGTTAACCCCGTCTCCCCCCCACTTCCCCCTTTTGCCCCTCCCTCTCCCCCCTTCCCACTCAGGACAGGCGATCCGGAGGGAAAGAAGGACAGAGAGAAGAGAGTTGGAAAAACTGGCAATGTTTTACTAATGCTATATTAAGAGTAGAGAAAATAATACAAAACCAATCCTGAAAGTCTCAGCAACTGCAGAGCCGGCACCTGAAGTCCTGGACTGGACTCTGCAGCCAACCGGAGCTGGATTCAGTCTCTCAGTAGGCCTCAGTTTGCAGGGACGACTAGCAAGGTCCTCTCCTAATGTCACCATAAGCAGAAGGGACGAAAAGGGGCAAAGAGGACAAGATCCTCATGATCTGCCACTTGTATATGAAGTATTCATGGGAAGGGGATGTTATACACGGTTGGTCAGTTTGTTGGTCACCTGTTTCTTGTTGCTCCTCTTGCAAGATGTGAATCTGTCCTATCAACAAGTAAGCATTCCATTGCAATGTTTATCAAAACATGTATGTATCTGGTTCTCCAGGAAAAGGCAGCTAATATGAAGCTTTAGCTGACAGGCAAATTCATGCTGTCTGCCTATCAGATTGCCGGAGGGGCGGGCGTCGAGGGCTGGGTACTGCGTGCCGCCCGCAGCCAATGATGGTGCGGAAGAGGCGGGCGTTGCGGTGTCCCTACTGCGCATGCCCCAGTCGCGAGCGCTGATAGGCGGAGAGGGAGATGATTGACGTGTCCCGGGGAGCCAACCGGGATGCGGCAAGGGGCGGGTGCTGCAGGCTCCCTAGTGCGCATGCCCAAACCGCGAGCGCTGATAGGTCCGCGGTGGCTCGGGGCCGGGGCCGGGGCCGGGGGGGGGAGACCGGGAGCGAACGGGAACGGGGGTCGGGGCGGCTGCGGAGCGCTCGCTGCGGCCGGCGCCCGGGCATCGGGAGGCGGGCGGCTCAGGGCCGCCCTTCGTGAGGTTTCCCGGAGGCGGCAGGAGGGCGGAGGGGAAGGAGGCGACAGCCGGGGACCTCCCGCCGCGGGCGTGTCCGGGGCGCGGCGGCTGTCGGTGCCCGCGGAGCCCGGCGGGACGGCGGGGGAGCGCGAGGGGAACGGAGCGGCGAAAGAGGCGGCAGGTGAGTGCGGCAGCGGCGAGGGTGACCGTGCCGTTGGAACGGGGGGAGCGGGAGGGGCCGGCGCGGCGCGGCGCGGAGGCGTTCGGTTCCGGTTCCCCCCCCCGCCCCCCCCCGCCCTTACGGCCGCGCTGGCGAAGCTGCTGGGAGGCGTGCGGTCCGGAGCCGCGTCTCCCTCCGGCGCAGCGCCCGTGCCCGGTGCGGCAGCCCCTCCGGGAGCGGCGCAGCCCCCGTCGGTCGCGGGGACGGTTACAAGCAGAGCTAAGGCGCGGTTGCAGGCGGGCTGGGTGGCGTGGCGAGCGGGGCGCCGCTTCGGCGGGAGCTCGGGGCGAGCCCCGGCGGCTTCCGTGTCCTGCGGGCGCGGCTTTCGCGCCGCGGCTCTCTCTGTGCGCTTTTTTGTTTGGTCGCGTTTGTTTTTTGGGTTTTTTTTGGCGGGATTCCCGCGAAACGCGGCACGACCGCTCGCCCGGGGCTGCCGCGGCGGGTCTCAGTGGCGCCGTCCTGTGGGCAAAGCGCGGTACTGCACCCGGCCGCCCCAACGCGGTGCCGCGGCGCGCCTCGGTGCTGCCGCCCTGTGGCGAAACTCGGGTACTGCAGCGCACGGCAAGGGGGGGGGCAGAGACGCCGATCGAGCCGCGGGGGTTCGCGGTCGGGTCTGTGCGTGCCGGTGTCCGTCCCCCCGACGGGGGTCAGGTCCCCATTGGTGTGCAAACGACATCCCTCCCTCGGGGCCTCCTTAAACGTTTAATGACATAAATATTGCTCCTGCTAACGTTGTCGGCGCGGCTTCTTTCCTCAGTGGATCCGTCCGGCAGTCGGTGGCCCACGGTTGCTCGGCAACAGCAGAAGCGGATTGAAGGGACCGGCCGCTGGAGGATGCCGAAGCCTCCCGGGTCAGCGATGGGAGCAGCTTTGCGTAAAGCGAGGGGTACGTGAAGCCGGGCGTGCGGTGCCGACCGCCCAGCAGGTAAGGGAAGCTAAAGCTTTACCTCCAGGGACTTCTGCCCAGAAAGCTGAAGCAATTGCTCTCGCGTGAGCTGTAGAGTTACGCAAAGAGAAGAAGATTAGTAGCTGCACTGATTCTAAGCAGGTTTCTTGAAGGGTGCGGGCCCTTGAAGCCGTTTGAAAAGAATAAAGTGTATTAACGGCACAAGGGAGGCAGATTAAACGTGATGCTCCGGTTGCTGGAAGCTGTGCTGTTGCTAGGAGAGTTGCCGTCACGCGTTGCAACGGGCCTCAGAAGGGAAACGCTGCTCAGGAAACTGGCAATAAATTGGCAGGCTCCGCTGTCAAACCAGCCACCGAGAGGACAGAGACCGGTACGGAAGCCGCGTCTCTGAGCCCAGGTGGCCGTGTCCTCCAGCCAACGTCAGGAAACTGTAACAAAGAGGATAAGCAATTAATAGGAGATTAATAGCCCGATCAGAATTAGGGTCCAAAGGAGCCGTCACCGGCGACGGGAGAGCAGCGGCGCCTCGCGGCGCGAGGAGCTGACGCGCTCTGTCGAGATCGGACGAACAGGTAAGAGCGAATTTAGAAGCTCTGTGCGAACGAGGCAATGGGAAACATGCCTAGAAAACCATCTTGATGGTGCACGCGGGGTACAGACAAGAGCAGCCGGACGAGGGAAACGTACCGGGACAACGCTGGCAAAGGGAGTTCTCCGAGCTGCCTGGAAAAGGGGGGTGTCGATACCGGCCGGCACGAACGGCTCCCTTCTCGGGTCGGCCGGAAGCGTTGCCGTGCCGGGGGGCGGCTGCCGGCCTGCGGGCCGGGGCTGCGGCTGTTTGGGGCGCTGCCCCCGCTTTGTTTTCCTCGGGGAGCCCCCCCACGTTCGGGGGCTTGTGGGACGTGCACGTGCGAATGACACGGTGTTCCCAGCTGCTCTGTTCTCTGCCTTGTTTTTTCAGATGCCTGTCCCTGTTTTCTGTTCCCGCTTTTGAAGAGAAGCTGCCGAGTGAGCGTACGCTGCGGTGAAGTTCTACAAGATGCGGCCCTCAGGAACCGGTTGACGTGAGGGAAATGCTTTCTGACCGCCTGCGCGGTGAGGGGACGTTTTTCACCTTTTAGCTCCTTCTGCACGACAAGAGGGAGACGGAAGGTTAAGTAACACGTTGTTTAGGAGCTGAGAGCTTAGTTTGTATTTAACTAATAATTAAGAGACGTGTTGTCAGCGAGAAACTAAACGATTACAACTAACCTCATCAAATGAAGTAAAGACAGGCCAGCCAGGCGTGGTGGTGGAGTTGCTCTCTATGTGAGAGAGCAGCTACAGTGTACTAAATTCTGCCCAGGAGCGGATGAGGAGCGAGTTGAGAGTGTATGGGTCAGGATCAAGGGTCAGGCTGGCAGGGGTGACACTGCTGTGGGCGTCTGTTGCAGGCCACCAGATCAGGCTGAGGAAGCTGATGAGGCCTTCTATGGGCAGCTGAGAGCGGCCTCACGGTCACAGGCCCTGGTTGTTGTGGGGGATTTTAAGTTCCCTGGTGTTTGCTGGAAGGACCGTTCAGCCAGCCAGCCACAGTCCAGGAGGTTCCTGCCGTGCATCGGTGAGAACCGCCTCATGCAGGTGGTGGAGGAGCCGACTGGGAGAGGTGCACTGCTGGATCTCATCCTCGCTAGCAAGGAGGGTCTGGTCGAAGCAGGAAAGGTTGAGGGCTGCCTGGGCTGCAGTGACCACGAGAAGGTGGAGTTCAGCATCTTGGGCGGCAGGAACAGAACAGCAAGTAGAATTGCAGCCCTGGACTTTAGCAGGGCCAACTTTGGCCTTTTCAAGCAATTGCTGGGGGAAATCCCACGGGCAAGACTGCTTGAAGGAAAAGGGGCCCGAGATAGCTGGGTTGCATTCAGAGATTGCTTCTTCCACGCTCAGGATCAGAGCATCCCCACACGAAGGGAGTCAAGGAAGGGAGCCAGGAGGCCTGTGTGGTTGAACAGGGATCTGTTGGGTATGCTCAAGCAGAAGAGGAGAGTTTGCAGGTCATGGAGGCAGGGGCTGGCCACTTGGGAGGAATATAAGGCTGCTGTTAGAGGATGCAGGAAGGCAGCTAGGATAGCCAAGGCCCCCTAGAATTACAGCTGGCGAGAGGGGTCAAGGACAGCAAAAAGAGCTTTTTCAAATCCATAGCAGATAAAACTAACACCAGAGGCAATGTAGGCCCACTGATGAACGGGGTGGGTGCCCTGGTGGCAGAAGATACAGAGGAGGCAGAATTCCTGAATGCCTTCTTTGTCTCTGTCTACTCTGCCGGAGGCCGTCCTGGGGAGCCCTGTACCCCTGAGACCCCGGATGAAGCCAGGTCAGTGGAGGAGTTTGCTTTAGTCGATGAGGACTGGGTTAGGGAGCAATTAAATAGTCTGGACATCCATAAATCCACGGGTCCGGATGGGATGCACCCGCGGGTGCTGAGGGAGCCGGCTGAAGTCACTGCTGGACCGCTCTCCGTCATCTTTGCCAAGTCTTGGGAAACGGGGGAGGTGCCCGAGGACTGGAGGAAAGCAAATGTCACTGCAGTCTTCAAAAAGGGCAAGAAGGAGGACCCGGGTAATTAGAGACCGGTCAGCCTCACCTCTGTCCCTGGGAAAGTAATGGAACAGCTTCGTCTAGACAATGGAGCAGTGAGGTGGGTTGCAAACTGGCTTAAGGAGAGAAGCCAGAGAGCGGTAGTCAATGGTGCGGAGTCCAGCTGGAGGCCAGTATCCAGTGCAGTGCCTCAGGGGTCAGCGCTGGGGCCAATGTTGTTCAATATATACATTAACGATTTGGACGAGGGAATAGAGTGCACTATCGGCAAGTTTGCTGATGACACCAAGCTGGGAGGGGTGGCTGACACGCCAGAGGCTGTGCTGCCATCCAGCGGGACCTGGACAGGCTGGAGAGTTGGGCGGGAAATAACCTGATGAAATTTGACAAGGGCAAGTGTAGAGTCCTGCACCTGGGCAGGAACAACCCCAGGTTCCAGTATAGGTTGGGAAATTACGTATTAGAGAGCAGTGTAGGGGAAAGGGACCTGGGGGTCCTGGTGGACAACAGGATGACCATGAGCCAGCCCTGTGCCCTTGTGGCCAGGAAGCCAATGGTACCTTGGGTGGGTTAGAAGGGGGTGGTCAGTAGATCGAGAGAGGTCCTCCTGCCCCTCTGCTCCGCCCTGGTGAGACCGCATCTGGAATATTGTGTCCAGTTCTGGGCCCCTCAGTTCCAGCAGGACAGGGAACTGCTGGAGAGGGTCCAGCGTAGGGCAACCAAGATGATTAAGGGAGTGGAGCATCTCCCTTATGAAGAAAGGCTGAGGGAGCTGGGTCTCTTTAGTTTGGAGAAGAGGAGACTAAGGGGGGACCTTATCAATGTTTATAAATACATAAAGGGTGAGTGCCATGAGGATGGAGCCAGGCTCTTCTCGGTGGCAAACAACGATAGGACAAGGGGTAATGGGATCAAGCTGGAACACAAGAGGTTCCGCTTAAATTTGAGAAGAAACTTCTTCTCAGTGAG
Source organism: Columba livia (assembly GCF_036013475.1). Classification (NCBI taxonomy): domain Eukaryota; kingdom Metazoa; phylum Chordata; class Aves; order Columbiformes; family Columbidae; genus Columba; species Columba livia. Next base: position 127,751 of record NC_088609.1, on the reverse strand, counting down.
GGTGGCAGAGCCTGGCCCAGGCTGCCCAGGGGGTTTGTGGAGCCTCCTTCTCTGGAGACATTCAAAACCCGCCTGGACGTGCTCCTGTGCGACCTCACCTGGGCGTTCCTGCTCCACGGGGGGATTGGACTGGATGATCTTTTGAGGTCCCTTCCCGTCCCAAACATACTGTGATACTGTGAAGAATGCGGCTTAGCAGCGCTGCTGACTCTGCCGTCCCGTTCCCTTCCCCGTTTCAGCCGGGGAGGCGGCCGGAGGACCCGCTCTGTGCGGCCGCGGGGCCCGCGGAGTCGAGGGCTCTGTCGGCGCGCCCCGGGGGTTTCTCTGGAGAGACTCCTCGTCTCGGTCGCGTGGCGGCGGGGACGGACGAGGACCTCTGGCGAGGGGTCTTTCTGCGCTGGGAGCCGGGACCGGGCACGCGCTCGCGGGGCGTCCGTAAGTCGCGGTACGGAATTTAGGCAGGATAGCGCGCACGGGCTTGCGAGCGCCTTACAGGCGTGCGGTGGTTGCTCGTGCGGCCAGCTTTTGGTGTCGGTTGTTCCGGCGCTCCGTCGCGGTGTAGAGCCGGCCCCGTACGTAGCGGTGAGGCGTACCGCAGTTCGGTTTGATTCTCGGATAGGCCTCGGCTCTGACTGTGCACTCGAACGCCAAAACCTACAGCGGAAGCTGCGGTGGCTTTAGCGTGCAAGGGGCGCGAGCGCCGTGAAGCCGCCCGTGTGGCCGAGCGTCCCGATCGCGGCGCTGAGCGTTAGACGGACTTGAGCCGCGTGCCGGAATTGTTTTGTTTTGGAGAGGGCGGGATAAACTTGGAGCACAACTTGTGAGGGCGGTACGTCGTGGGCAGGTTTTAGTATTGCCTGTGGAGTGCCGCTAGAAGCGTTCGTAGTTCTTGCTTGTCTCTGTTACAAGATGAGCCGTGTCGTCCTGCGTGACGCGTAACGGGAGGACGGCGCGGTAGCGGTGCTCTGCACAAGAGCCCGTTGTGGGTATTTTAGCTCGCGGGAAAGGGATTGGGGAACCACCTGGTGGTAATGCGAGGAGAGCAGCCCTGGCGGAATCTGAGGAGCCGAGGCCGTTGTATAAATTGGACAAGGAAGGAAAGGCTGCGGGCAAAGCGCGGTGCTGCACCCGGCCGCCCCAACGCGGAACTCTAATGTGGAATTCCTGTGTTTCAGAGGGGGAGCTGTGACCGCCCCGTGCTCAGCAGACCCCCCAGCCCGGGTGGGGGGAGCAGCGCCGGAGCGGGAGATGCGGCTCCGTCCTCCGTCCCCAGCGTGCCGGGGGGCGGCTGCCGGCCTGTGGGACGTGGCTGCGGCTGTTCGGGGCGCTGCCCCCCCATGTTTGGGCGCTCTGGTATGTACATAGGTAAGTGGCGTTTTAAAGTAACGTGCTGCCCGCTGGGGCTGTTTTCCTTTTCTACCTTTTTTTTTTTTGAGTGAATAAATGGGGGGACTCGGGGGGTGACGATGATGTTGCTGGAGGAGCAGGCCAGTGAGAGATGGGGTTTTCAGCCCCAAAATGCCTGAACAATCATGGGTGGGGTGTTTAGTGGTACTGTGGGGAGGAGAAATGTCTCCCTGTCCGTTGCAGAGAAAACAGAACAATCCCACATCAAAGCTGTCCTAGAGAAGTACTTGCTGTTTGTCATTCCGGTTCTAGAGCAGCCCGATGTGCTGTTAAAGGTTGTGGTGGTGCGGGTCAGGGATCCCCAGGCTGTGCCGAGACCGCAGGACGGCTGCTGGTGGAACAAAGTCCGGGACAGCTTCTCAGAGTAAGAACCTCTCTATTTGTTCTCCTCGGGACACATCCCTTTGCCTCTGGACCCCTCACAAGCTCACTCGCCACCTTGTTCCCTCAGAAACCCGTTTCCTCCCAGTTCCTCTGCGATTGCCCTGCCTGCCTTTGGGTCCCTGCAGGCTCGTTGGTGGCATCACGGTGCCTGTTTGACCTTTTGCCCCGTTAAATTCCCCTCTTTTCTCTCTTCCCCTCAAAACTTCCCCAGTTGCTCTTGTCACATCCCAGAGGCCTCATTTTCCCCTCTTGTCTCCTCTCAGGACCCCCATCTGTTGGCCCCTGTCGAGGGTTTAGATTGCGGGGTGACAGTAAAACCCTGGCAGATGTATTGTTAACCCCGTCTCCCCCCCACTTCCCCCTTTTGCCCCTCCCTCTCCCCCCTTCCCACTCAGGACAGGCGATCCGGAGGGAAAGAAGGACAGAGAGAAGAGAGTTGGAAAAACTGGCAATGTTTTACTAATGCTATATTAAGAGTAGAGAAAATAATACAAAACCAATCCTGAAAGTCTCAGCAACTGCAGAGCCAGCACCTGAAGTCCTGGACTGGACTCTGCAGCCAACCGGAGCTGGATTCAGTCTCTCAGTAGGCCTCAGTTTGCAGGGACGACTAGCAAGGTCCTCTCCTAATGTCACCATAAGCAGAAGGGACGAAAAGGGGCAAAGAGGACAAGATCCTCATGATCTGCCACTTGTATATGAAGTATTCATGTGAAGGGGATGTTATACACGGTTGGTCAGTTTGTTGGTCACCTGTTTCTTGTTGCTCCTCTTGCAAGATGTGAATCTGTCCTATCAACAAGTAAGCATTCCATTGCAATGTTTACCAAAACATGTGTCTGGTTCTCCAGGAAAATGCAGCTAATATGAAGCTTTAGCTGACAGGCAAATTCACTGAAAGAGAAACTTGTTTTTTAATGAAACCAGGACAGCCCCCTCCCCAATCCCCTCAGGACTCCTCTGATTCCCATCTGCTCCTCTCAGGACAGCTGAGCTTGTCTTTTGGGGCCCCTGAGAGCCCCCATTTACCTTCTTTTACCTACCTTTGTTGTTGTTCCCAGCCTGTCCTGGTGTTTTCCATCCTTCAGGACTTCCTTATTACTGTTGTGAGAGTCCGAGAGAAAAGGAGGAGTGTCTGTGACTTACAACTGTCGTTGTTGATCTACAGTGTTTTAGAGACGGATTCTTGCAGGATCTATTTCTGGTTCGTCCTTCACTCCTCCCCAGACCGCAGCGCTGGTCCGAGTTCCCCAGCACACGTGTGTGTGTCCAGCCGGGTACGCTGGGGGAGCGCGTCAGGGCGGGCAGACGGCTGAATGGACGCGCTGTCAGCAACTGCGGAACGAGCTGGGGCTGCTTTGACCGTGTCCAGCCTTGTGCGTGTGGTTTGTTTTCACTTGCAGGCTGAAACAGCAGTTTCCTTAATTAAAAACACCCCAACATGTCCCCCAACCCCCAACAAAAATAACGCCAAAAATGCCACTGAAAGAAACACAGGGAGTTTTTAAAAAATTTCCTTTAGCTTTCTCTCCCCTCCACCCCTACCCTGCTGCGTTCAGTGCAGTGAATGACCGTGAGGAGATGGCTGTGGATCTGGCTGTTGAAGGGTGTGTGAAGGAGAAGGAGGTGTGTGTAGAGCAGGATTGGTGGTGGAGGTGAGTGCAGCTGGTTCGGGTGTGGGGCTGTAAATTCTTTTTGGAGGCTTCCTAGTTTCTGGTGTCACCTGCGGGGTGAAGTGTGACTCTGTGCAGGTTTGAAAGGTGCCACGTGCAGAGCTCCCTCATTTGCCACCAGATCTCCCAATCACAGAGACAGCGTCGCTGTGCAGCTGCTAAGGACAGCGCGTCTCGTGCAGAACAGCATCCTTTGTGCTCCGTGTGCGTGTTCCTCCTTTGAAATGAAGTTGGGCCGCCCGGTGTTCCACGTTACGTGTGGTACCTGCTGGGCTGAGTCTCCTCCCCGCGCTCCGGTCGGTTCCGTCGCGCTGCCGCAGCCCCGGCAGCACCGCGGCGTTCGCTGGACGCGTTGTTGGCGGAGCCGGCACCGACAATCTTGACACGTCGAGGCGCTGCGGTGCGTTTGCCTGGAAATTCCAAGGTAATTCCAAGGCAGACAGTAATAATCCCCAATTTATGTAGTAAAATTTAAGAGTGGAATATAAATGCTGGAGCACTAATTGGAAGTAATACCTGTAGAGAAAAAAACCTCTAGTTTATATCTACAATAAAAAATAATGTGTGCTAGTAAATCCGCCTGGTAGTAATGTAATGATAAAAATGTTAAAGTGTAAATAGATGAAATTATATAGGCATGAGCAAGAAGTAAATTTAATTTCAGCTATTACTTGGTGAACTAGGCAGCAGTTGTTCCCAATCTGAATGCTAGTTTAAAAAACACATTGTTTGGAATTCCTTTTAAATGATAAAGGCAGAAAACTAATGTGGAGTCATTGGTAGCTTCATTTGAACAACCGTTATGAAATAAACCGCAGACACGAATGACTGCATAGGAAACAAAGTGAGGAAGCTTTAGATTTTAAACAGCATTGGAAAGTGATCGGGAGTGTTTAGTATTTAAATTATAACAGAGCCACGAGATTGGAGGCAACAAAGCTCAGAACCAACCAGAGTCAAAACGTTACATTTCTTTTTTTAAAGAGAAGTATAAAGGAACCACTAAGTAGTGGCTGTTTATAAACAGAGGTATTAAAAAGTTCCCAGGCAGTAATGATTCCCAACAGAACACTAAAAGATATTTAGATGTAAAATAATATTAGAAAACAGTTATGACAGTCTGAATTTAACCACAGCTTTTTTGGGGTTGTGCAAAAACATGACCGCTATTAATTACCTCTGAGTTAAAATAAAAAGACATCAAACTAGATGTGATTAACAACAGCTAATTTTAATTTTTCAGTGTGCTATCCAGTCCGGCTTCTCCCTCCAAGGGCGTGGTCTGAGAAAGCCACACCCCCAACTGCCCCCCGTCCAAGCTCCGCCCCTGCCAGTCTGTGCCCTCCCCGAGGCGCGTGTCCCTTACAGACCCCTCCCAGCAGCATAATGCATCGAAGCCCCGCCCACGGCTCCACCCCTAAACTCAGCCCCTGCTAAACCACGCCCCCTCAGAGCACGTGCTGTACAGAGCCCACCCTACTCTCGGCTCCACCCCTCCCTTCCTAAGCTACGCCCTCTTTGGGCGTGTCCTTCTCCCTACCCCAAGCGGCTCCTCCTATGGGGGTGTGACACACGGAGGAACCACCCCCTGCCCAGTTCCCCCAGGTGGGCCTCCCAATGGGCGTGTCCTCCCAGTCCCCGCCCCTCGGCACGGATCCCACCCCCGTGGGTGGGGCTCCACCCAGCTGCGCGCTCGGCCCCCCCCACCCATACGTGACCCTCAGTAACCCCATGGCAGCCCTATGGCTGCCCCACAGGTACCGCTACAGCAGCCCTGCTCCTGCCCCGCAAGAGCTCCAGACACGCCTCTGCAGAGCCCCCACAGCAGCCACTTCAGTGCCCCACAGCTATCACCGCAGCCGCCCCATCCCGCCCCACGGCCGCCGCTGCGGGACCCCTGGAGCCCCCGGCCCCACACCCGCCTCGCAGCCCCACAGCGCGCGGTCTCGCGGCCGCGGTGCCGGTGAAGCCACCTGCCGGCCGCGGCCGGAGGAGCCGCCGGTTTTCCCCCCCGCACCCCCCGATCGCTGCTGCTGCCGCGGCCGGAGGAGCCGCCGGTTTCCCGCCCCCACATCCCCCGATCGCTGCTGCCGCGGCTGGAGGAGCCGCCGGTTTTGCCCCCACATCCCCCGATCGCTGCTGCTGCCGCGGCCCGAGGAGCCGCCGGTTTCCCCCCCACATCCCCCGATCGCTGCTGCTGCCGCGGCCGGAGGAGCCGCTGGTTTTCCGCCCAGCCCCGACTCTCCTCCTTCCTCCTCAATCGCCGCTGCATGCCGCCACGATGTCTTCTATTCTGCCATCTTGTTTCCCCCTTCTCCTCTCATTCGCTATTTTATACCGAGGGAGGGAGGAGGCGCTCGCTGATTGGCTGACAGTGTCAGTCTCGGAAGTCGTCCATTGGCTCATCCCCACGAGGGGTTCTCCGAGGGGGTGGGAGAAAGGCGCTGATTGGTCACCGTGTCGCTGAGGTGAGGAAGGCACTGATTGGTCACTTTCCGCCGAAGTTCGCCCTCCCAGTAACAGGCGCTGATTCGCTAGCGCCCCTGAGGTAGAAAAGGCGCTGATTGGTCGGCGTTTTCTCGCCGACGTTAGCCCACAGCAACGAAGCGCTGATTGGGCAGCGCGGCTGACGGGGCGGATCGTCCATTGGCAGGAGGGCGGGCGGGGGGCGGGACCGGGCGGGACAACGAGGTAATAAATGGGGCGGCGCAGAACGCACGCAGGATCAGAAAGGCGGAGGCGGCAGCGGCAGCGCGAGCTCATCGGCCCCCCTCCCCCACCCCCTCCCCCGCGGCGGGAAACCCGAGAACGGCAGGAACGGCGGCCGGAATCAGTTAACGGGGCGGGTCAGGGCGGTAATTATCGTGCGGGTGTTAATTGGGGCTCGGCGGGTGAATGAGTGACCGGCGGGCTGGGGTGTATCTGGGGGTTTTGATCGGAACTGGGGTTTTAAAGCCGCGGGTTTGTGGGGGGTGGGGGGGCGGGGGCGATTAAGGCTCCCGGAGCCGCTTTAGCGGCTTAAATCGTTGTGTTGAACGCGGGAGGAGCCGGTTCGGGGCTTTTCTCAGCAAGCGGGGCTGGTTTGGGTCTAATTCGGCTTTTAAAAGATGTTTTTACGTAATTTTTGGGTGCCGATTTGTGCCAGAAGGCGCCTTTGAAATCTGTTTATTGAGGGTTTATCAGGAGAATTAAAGTTTAAAGCTCGGGGAGATTTGGGGCTTTTCCCCGGGATTTTGAGTCCAAATCGGTTTTTTTAGAGCCCTTATTTATTTAAATTGTTATGTTTAAAGGGTTTATTTGAGGTTTTATTTGGAACATTTTGGGCGGGTTTGAGGCTCCTAAGATTTAATTGTTGGTTTATTATTTGATTTATTATTTCACTGCGGTGCGGGGCTCCTGAAGACGCTGAGTTGTTTCAATTATTTAGCGCTGTGAGGACCCGTTTTGGGGCCGTTGGGGTCTAAATCGGCTTTTTAAAAGGTTTATTTAACGCGTTTAAAGTTTGAGGGGCCGATTTGCGACTTTAAAGATTTTTGAATCTACTTATTGATAAGAATTTATACAATAGATTAATATTTAAAGCCCGGGGGGAGATTTGGGGCTGTTTCCCAGGATTGCGAGTCCAAATGCGTTTTTTTCTGTTAACCGCTTATTAATTTAAATTATTATATTTAAACGGGGCTTTTTGAGGTTTTATGAGGGTTTTTTTGAGCATTTTGGGCGGTTCTGAGGCTCCTAAAGCCGCTTAATTGTTTAAATTATTAATTGTTAAAATAATGTAAGTAGTTGTTGAAATAAGTGTGTAAGTTATTGTATTTAAAGCCGGGAGGGGCATTTCGTTGCTTTTTGGGGGGTTTTAGGGCTGAATTCACTTCATTGAACGTGTCTAGAGCTGGGGGTCCCAGATCTGGTGCTGATTTGGCCCCAAAAAAAGCTTTAAAAATCTATTTATTTATATAATTTACTGAATTAATATTTAAGCGGGAACATGTTCGGCTTTTTTAACCCGCCGCCATTTTGTCTCCCCCGTCCCGCTCTCCCTCACGCTGAGGGGGCCGAGGAGACGCTCGCTGATTGGCCGGTGCCGTCTGGCGGGAAAGCCTCCCCCGGCTCAGCCCCGCTCGGCTGTCTCCGAGGGAGAGAAAGGCGCTGATTGGTCGCTGCCTCTGAGGAGAGAAAGGCGCTGATTGGTCGCCGCCTCCCTAAACCCACGTAATTGTTTACATTCCATTTTAAAATTTATTTCTATATTTTAATTTAATTTAACTTATTTTTAATTTAATTTAAATTTAAATTATTAAATTTAATTTTAATTTAATAGTAAATATATAGACTAAATCAGTATAGCAATATGCTACTATAAACGATATAATATGATGAATAGTAGAAATATATAATATATAATCTGATATAATTAACTGATCAACTAATACTCATTGATATTATGTAATGAAATTTATAATTAATATATAATGGCATAATGATATCTATAATATACTATTGTAATGATATTCATTAAATATTAATATATATTATATATATTATGTATAATTACTATGTAATGTATCTAATCTATTTTTACATATATATCTTATTATATAAAGCTGTGAGGGACCATATTTGGGCAGGATTTTGAGATTTTTAAGGCTGTTTGGTCTCAAATTCAATTTACTTCATTTTGGGGCTGTTTTTAGGATAATTTGTGCTCAAAGAAGCTTTCAAGATCCATTTTTTTGGCAGTTAATTTGCTCACTCGGTTAATGTTGAAGCGGGGGGATTTGGGGCTGTTTCCCAGAACTGTGACACAAATAACGGCCCTTTCCTTCCCTTTCCCACTGCAGCTCCTGCGCAGAGAACAGCGAAGGCAGCCTGGCCACGCCCCCTCCGGCTGACCGCGCCCCCCGCTCCGGCTGACCGCGCGTGCCCCCCCCGCAACTCGGCTGACTGTGCCCCCCCCAACTCCGGCTGACTGTGCCCCCCCGCCCCCCGGCTGATCCCGTGCCCCCCCCACTGCACTCCTGCTGACTGTGTGCCCCCCCCACCTCCTCCAGCTGGCCACATCTCCACTGCACACCATGGCGGGGATGGGGTGGGGGGGGATCACAAGGGTCTATGGGGCGGTGTGGGGGTCAGGGCGGCTGTGGGGTCAATGGGGTTGTTGTGGGGTGAAACACCCCTGAAGAGGCTGAACCCCCTACAGGTGAGTGACCCACACAGTGCCCCACAGTGCCCCATAGCACCTCCACTCTGCCCTATGGATCCACAACACTGCCCCACAGCACCCTATAGCTCCTGCTTGCTATCCCACAGCACCCCATGGCTTCTCCACTCTGCGCCATATGTCTACAGCAGTGCCACAGAGTACCTCATATGTCTTCCACTCTGCCCCATGGGTGCAGAGTGCTGCCCTACAGCACCCTATAGCTCCTGTACTCTGCCCCACAGATCCACAGTGCTGTCCCACAGCACCCTATAGCTCATCTGGCCTATAGACCCACTGTACTGCCCTACAGTGCCCCATGGCTCCTACACTCTGCCCCATAGACCCACAACACTGCCTCACAACACCCCATTGCTCCTGCACTCTGCCCCATGGATGCCCAGTACTGCCCCACAGCACCATATAGGTCCTGTACTCTGCCCCATATATCCACAGGAGTGCCCTGCAGCACCCCATGGCTCCTGCACTCTGCCCCATGGATGCCCAGTACTGCCCAACAGCACCATATAGGTCCTGTACTCTGCCCCATACATCCACAGGAGTGCCCCCCAGCACCCTATGGCTCCTGCATTCTGACCCATGGTGGATGCCCAGTACTGCCCCACAGCACCATATAGGTCCTGTACTCTGCCCCATACATCCACAGGAGTGCCCCCCAGCACCCCATGGCTCCTGCACTCTGCCCCATGGATGCCCAGTACTGCCCCACAGCACCATATAGGTCCTGTACTCTGCCCCATACATCCACAGGAGTGCCCCCCAGCACCCCATGGCTCCTGCACTCTGCCCCATGGATGCCCAGTACTGCCCCACAGCACCGTATAGCTCCTCTACTCTGCCCCATACATCCACAGGAGTGCCCCCCAGCACCCCATAGTGACTCTACTCTTCCCCATAGACCCACAGTGCTGCTGCACAGGACTCTACTCTGCCCCTTAGACCCAGAGAGCTGCCCCACAGCAGCCTGTAGGTGCTGCGTTCTGCCCCATTGGTGCAAAGTGCTGCCCCACAGCGCCCCACACCTCTGTCCACCTGACCACCCTTCCCTCCTGACTGCGCCTGCACTGCCCACTATGGGTGGGTCACAAGGGTCTATGGGGCGGTGTGGGGGTCAGGGCGGCTGTGGGGTCAATGGGGTTGTTGTGGTGTGAAACACCCCTGAAGAGGTTGAACCCCCTACAGGTGAGTGACCCACACAGTGACCCACAGCAGCCCATAGCCCCTCTGCCCTATAGAGTCACTGCACCCCATAGCTGCTTTTACTCTGCACCATAAATGGACAGCAGTGCTCCACAGCACCCTAAGTCTCCACTGTGCCCCATAGACACACAGTGCTGTCCCACAGCACCCCATATCTTGTTCACTCTGCCCTATAGACCCACAGTGTAACCCTACAGCACCCCATAGTTCCTCTGCCCTATAGATTAACAGCACTGTCCCAGAAAACACCATAGCTTCTTCCCACTAGCCCATAGGCCAGCAATTCTGCCCTACAGCGCACTAGCTCCTGCACCCTATCCCATAGACCCACAGCAGTGCCTCACAGATCCAGTCTGCCCTATACATCCACAGCACTGCTCTGCAGCACCATATACTTCCAGCACTCTGGCCCATTGATATGTAGCACCCCACAGCTGCTGCATTCTGCCCATAGATCGAGATTCCTGGGTCCCCTCACCCCACCAGCTGTCCTGGGTTGCAATGCTGCACGGGGCCCTGTGCACAACAAAATGAGGACAGCATGGCTGCTGGGCGCCACCCTGCTTGGAATCCAAGATGGCTGGGGGGGGAGGGCTGGCAGCCATGCTGGCACTGCCGGAGGGGCTGTTGGTCTGCGCCGTGCTCAGGCGGCAGCTCCCGGCTGTATCGGCTGCTCCTGTGGCCCTGCACCCTGCCCATGGGAACAAGGTGGCTGCCCTGATGGGCGTGGCCATCTCGGCTGCTGTGTCCCTGCTGGTGGGCGGGGCCATGGCTGTCATGGCTGCCAAGCCTGTGCTGGAAGGGTGGGGCTGAGGTGGGTGGGGCCTGCCTAGGGCGGCCATTCTGGGGTGGGGCCCAAGGTGGGTGGTGGGGCCTGTGGCTCTGTTTACCCCTGACGGCCATCTTGGAAAAGGGCAGCGCTGTGCCGCTGCCATCCTGACGTTGCTCCCCCAGGGCCATGTTGGGGGATTTTTAACCTGGTTTTGGGGCCAATTCTCACCCAAAAAAAATAAATAATGTAAAAAAACCTTAAGCATGTGGTTTCTTCCATTTCCAGTGAAGGATTTGGGGGTGGGGTTTAGGGTTGAGGGTGGGGCTGAAGGTGTGGGCGGGGCCACTGCCAACCCCACCTCCCTCCCAAGCTCTCCCCAATGTGCCTTCCCAAAGGGGTGTGCCCTAATCAGGCCCCACCCCCTTTCCAAGCACCTCACCCTCCCAGCTGGGCTCCTCCCCCTTGACCCACACTTCCACCCCCATTGGTGGGCTCCCTGCAGGGGGTGTGGCCTACAGACCTACAACTCCTTCCCCTCCCCTGCTGAGCCATGTACCCGACAGGGCATGACAGGGGCAGACAAAGCTCAAGAAAGACCAACAGAGCCAGGCAGGGCCTGAGAGAGCTTGAGAAAGTCCGACAGAGCCCGACAGGGCCCGAGAGAGTTTGACGGATCCTCACAGAGCCTGACAAAGCTTGGCAGAGCCCAACAGGACCCGTCAGGGCCTGACAAATCTTGTCAGTTCCCGATAGAGACTCAATGTGTATGACAGAGCCCTGGGGGTCTCAACAGAGCCTGAGAAATCTTGACAGGGCTCAGCAGACCCCAAGAGGTCTCGACAGAGCCCTACAGAGCCCATCAAAGCCTGACAGAGCCTGACAGACCCCAAGAGGTCTCACAGGGCTTCACAAAAACCGACAGTGTCTGACAGAGCCCGACAGGAGTGCAGGTGCTGTCACTTCCAGTGAGGGTCCAGGTGATTTGATAAGGGTGGTGGGTGGGGCCTGGGGTGATTGACCCCTCCCCTTTCCCAGGGGATTGTGGGAAGGGGTGGGCGGGGCTCAGGGTATTTGAGCCCCAGTCCCCAGGAAGGGAGCTCATTCTGCTGCTGGGCTGCTTGGGTGTTGGTTCTCTGCTGCTCCTTTAGCAGTCGGCAGCTGTTGAGGTGTTTAAGCTGCATGGACAGATGTGTTTGGAGAAGTGGAGATGTCTGCTTGAGGTAGGACCTTCAGGAGCAGAGAAGTTTCAATAGCAGCTGTAGTTGAAAGTATGTTTCTAACTTTTTTTCTTCTATTGAATCAATTCCTGGTACTTGGTGTTTTCCATAAATTCCTGATTGCAATGAAGATGGGGTGTTAATTCTTGGTTTGTATTGGTGTGTAACAAGTTGCTGATACAATCTCTACTCCTAGGATGCTCAGGTTATCTACCAGGGGTTAGGATGAGCATCTCGTTTCTGTAGGTGGAGTTTTAGCATTTCTGAAGGAAGCAGCAGGACCATAAGGCAGAGTGTCTTTCAAGCTACGGGGTGGCTCATGGCCTCCCTGATCACCCACAGAACAGTGTGTTGTCCACAGACCCTTTGCAGTGTGCGGTGGACCCTGGTAGATCATTCAAATGTAACTCCCAGAACTCCATCAAGGCGAGGAATAGCGAGGGAACTAGTACGGACAACCATGATCTGAGTGCTCATTATTGTGTATGTGTTTTTGTATTGTGGGTGATGAAGGGGAAAGTGGCATCTTTCTGGTATGTCCCAAGCAATACAGTTTTTTGCTTCTCGCCGTCGTAGGCGTCACCAGCGCTGAGGGTTTGTGACCGCGCCAGCGGCAGGACACGCCGACCGGACCGCCCTGGAACTCAGCAGGAGGTGGGTGTCGCGGACGGACTCGGCGTTTGCCCCGCGGCGCCGTGTGCCGGCGTGGCTTAGCGAGCGCGTGCTTTCTCGTGCTCCTGCAGGCGCTGAAGAGGAACCCGGCGACGCGGGAAGATGGCCGTTGGCGCACGTGGCGTTTTCCTCTGCCGAAGATGGGTTCGGTCCCTCGGCCCTCTGAAAGCTAAGTGGAGGCGCGAGGGCTGGGAAGGGGCCGGGAATGGCAGGGCCGGGGGGTTTAGCTCTGCTAAGGGCAAGGGCCGTCCAGGAACCGCGCCCTTGGCGCGGGTCAAGGGCCCGGGGACCTTTACCGTGCGATGCCAGCGTGTGCCGGGCAGGGCAGCTCCAGCCTGCGTCTGCGTTGTGGTGTAGTTCGGGAAGCCTGCCTTGCGCCTGTCAGCCGATCCTGGGGTCTCGTTGCGTTCGAGGGGCACGGAAGGCCTCTCGGGTGCCACCCCGGGATCTGGAACGCCGGTGCCGATCGGCGTAGCGCCGATCGGGCGCTGGTTTTCTGGTGTCGGCAGCCGAAAGCGTGGCGGGTTCTTGCCTTTGGGCCGTTTCTGGTCAGGGCTGATTGTGGCGTTGTCCTGGGCTGTGCCGGCAGCTCTAGCCATCCAGTCTCAGGGACTGGAACTTCAAGATGCTGGGAAGAAGTTCTTAGGTTTTTCATCAGCTTCTCGTTTGGTTGCGACGTCTCTGCTCGGTTGTGGCGCTGCCGCCGTCTCGTCAGGAGCCGTGACGTCGGGCTCCTTTTCCGTTTGAGGATGCAGGAGAGGCTCCTCTCCTCCCCGTAGATTATTGGGATCGATGCCCTTCTGGTCTCGGAGCGTCGTGTTCGTCGTGGAGCGTTTTTGGCGCTGTGGCCGTCGCGTGGTCTATAAGTGCCGCGATTGAGAGACGGGGACGCAGCTTGATGCAAGCAAGGTGTCCGCTTTATTGTATGGCAAACATACATTTATATAGTCTAAGGCACACATGTTTCATGCTGATTGGCTAATCACTTTAACAGACATTAAGCTAGCTAAGGCGGGAATGTTGGTCAGGCAGTGTTCGCATGGTAACAAGATCGTTATCTCGTAGTCACAAGCTGTCCCCGCCTCCAGGGTGCAGGCACCCCCACCGACCACAAGCTCCCCGCCTCCAAGTCGCCTCACAACTAGCGCAACACTTAACTTTATTCATACAGCAAACTAGCCTATTAACTCCAAATACAGAAAACTAACTCATCAACTCTAAATTCAGACAACCCGCATCTCCCCCTTTTTGTTTTAATTAACTGACCCTCCCAAGGTCGGCGAACGACCAACTCGAGGACATCTTATTTCACTAACAGCTCCGTACTGGGGGTTTTCGTAATTTCGTTCTGATCTTGGTCCGCTCCTTGCTGCACAAGGAGAATCTTGTTCATTGAAGCAGTTATTGATTTTTGCAAGCATTGTAACACACATGGGATTACTATTAATAATGCACAAATCATTAAAAGAACAGAAACTCATTTGAATGTCTTTGGCGTATTCAATCTTAGAATATAAAATGTCTCCAGACCTTTGTGCTACAATTTTCCCCCAATCGTTAGAACAATAATCATACCGGGGAGAATATTCTGTCTCTCTACCTGTTATCAATAACACCTGAACTGTATTCCACTCAATTGTTAGGCAGTTATCACACCAGCGTCCTACTGTATGGCGATTTAGCCACTGTGATTTTCCACAATTAGCACAAATTCTACAAATCCACGGATTACATTTTTCACATTGGGGACATTTAAGCTCCCATTCATTAACCTCTGGAACAGAGTTCATTCAATTATTGATCGGTGGTGTCTTCTATATCAGTTGCAGGATCAGGACCAGGAATGTCTTCAGGAGGCTGCTGCAGTGTCTCTCGAAAAGGTCTCACGTTTTTAGCTGGGATCCAGCGGGTGCCTCTTTCTGTGGAAACACAAGCATAGCCTCTTCCCCACGTGACAAGGGGATAGGGTCCCATTATCTTACCTGTTTCGGGGTCCCGGATCAATACTGGCGGCTTAATCTTGGGTTCAAAAAGGGTGTTTGTGCTAAAATGGCGAACTACTGGAGGATTGCTGTCTAATAGGGAACAATTCAAAAAGTTAAAAACATACAAGGCTTTCTGTATTCGCTCCTCTGGCGTAGCGGCTCTTATTCCCCCTTTCTGTTTTAATAACAGGTGTTTTAAGGTTTGGTGGGAACGTTCTATTAAAGCTTGTCCTGTAGGAGAGTGAGGGATACCTGTAACGTGTGATATACCCCAAGAGGCAAAAAAGGTAGTTAAGGTTTTAGATACATATGCGGGGCCATTGTCAGTTTTAATTTGAGAGGGTACCCCTGAAGTAGCAAAAGCGCGCATTAGATGTTTTTGCACATCACGTGCTTTTTCTCCTATATGACAGGAGGCAAATAACATTCCCGAAAATGTATCAATAGAGCAATGAACAAACTTTAAACGACCAAATTCAGCGAAATGAGTGACATCTGTTTGCCAGAGTTGAAGGCTCTGTAGCCCTCTGGGGTTGACTCCTTCTGCTATAGAAGGGAAAGAGTGCCTTTGACAATCAGGACACACCGCAATGATATTATGGGCTTGTTGTATAGCGAGGTCAAATTGACGCCAAAGGCCTGCAGCGTTTTGATGAAAAAAGGAGTGGCTGAGTTTAGCTTGCGCTAATCGATCTGGTAACACCTGCACCGGTAGCGTAAGCAAATCCGCTTGTCGGTTCCCTTCTGCAATAAAACCAGGTAGAGAAGTGTGAGATCGAACGTGCATAATAAAATAAGGGTGAAGACGGGAATTTAACAGAAAGATGAGTTCTTGTAACAAATTAAACAGTGCCGTATGAGAAACATCTCGTAGCACAGAAGCCTCTGCTCGGCTAACAATTCCTGCAACATAAGCAGAATCAGTGATTATATTGAGAGGAATAGACCATTTTCGAAACACTCGAACAACTGCAGACAGTTCTCCTATTTGAGGAGAACCCTGTACAGTCTCTACATCTGAGTTCCACTGTTCTCGATGATCATCCCACCAAAGGATGACAGACTTGTGAGATTTGCCAGACCCATCCGTGAATACAGTGAGGGCTTGTAAAGGCTGGTCACTCCGCTTTGTAATAGGTAAAAGGTGAAAATCAACGCTTAACAGTTTGTGAGAAGGCGGATGAGAAGTGAGTTGGCCTGCGTAGCCAGTTAGAGCTATGCCTAGTGCATCTGATTGTTGTTGTAACCATTGCAGGTAAACACTTGTTACCGGCATACATATAAGGATGAAGTCCGTGCCCGCCAGGGTAAGTAATCGCTGTCTGGCCCTGATGATTAAAGATGCAAACATCACATGTTGGGTAGAAATCGTCTTTGTGGCTTGGTTAGGCAGAAAAATCCATTCAATGATCAGTAAAGGGTCCGTTTTCTGGCAGTCCCATTGGAAAATAAGTGCATGAGGCTGTCGAACAGGGTTAAGGATGATTAATTGAAAAGGCAATTCTGGTTCCCATCGATGCGCTTGTCTGGAGGTAATCGCTGCCGCAGCTTTATGCAAGGAAGTTATGGCTTCAGGACTGAGAGTTCGCGGAGCGTTTAAGTCCGAGCTTCCTTTAAGCATTTCGAATAAGGGACGAAGATCCGCATTAGTGATTCCTAACAATGGTCTGACCCAATTGATTGTTCCTAACAGTTTCTGCACATCATGTAAATTTTTTACATTTGCCTGTATTTGTAAAGGTTGCGGAGCAATAGTCTGAGCCCTTATACGCCATCCTAAGTATTTCCAAGGTGGCACTTTTTGAATTTTTTCTGGTGCAATACAGAGGTCTGCTGATTTTTACAGCAGCCACGACAAGGGCTACAGCTTCCTCCATGACTTCATGGTGCTGTGCTGCCACTAGGATGTCATCCATATAATGATATAACAATGCAGCAGGTACTACAGTTCTGACAGGACTAAGTATTTTTGCTACATACCATTGGCATATTGTAGGGCTATTTTTCATTCCCTGCGGTAGCACAACCCACTGGTATCTTTGCAAAGGAGCTTGCATGTTGACGCTAGGAACCAAAAAGGCAAATTTAGGAGCATCATCTGGATGCAATGGAATGTTGAAAAAACTATCTTTGAGGTCTATGATGGTTAAATGCCAATCTCTAGGTATCATGGCGGGTGACGGAAGCCCAGGTTGCAGGGCCCCCATGTCTTCCATAGCGTCATTAATTTTTCTGAGGTCATGGAGCAAGCGCCACTTGCCAGTCAGTTTTTTAATAACAAAAACGGGCGAGTTCCAAGGACTTGTAGAGGGTACAATATGTCCCATAGATAGTTGTTCATTAACTATTTCTTGGAGGGCGTGAAGTTTTTCCAGCGGCAGGGACCATTGATCAATCCAAATAGGAGTATCTGTTTTCCAAGTTAACTTTAGGGTTTCACGCCCCTCAATGGCCCCACCTAAAAATGTGTCTGGATAGACATCCCCCACTGAGACAACACATCACACCCCCACAAGACCATAGGTACTGGTAAGATAAACGGTTTGACTGAGGCAACTTGTCCTTCTGAATTTTGAACTTGTATTATTTCTGCGCTTCGGCGGCTAGCTCCACACCCCCCGATTCCTGCTAATGTCTGAGAGACATCAGCTAAAGGCCACCTAGAAGGCCACTTTGCTTGAGAAATAACGGTAACATCTGCACCTGTATCAATAATTCCACTTAACATAACTTGCTGACCTCTGCGAATGAGGGTGCATTGACATATAGGACGTTTTTGTGAGATGGCTTGAACCCATAAAATTAGTGGTTCTCCCGTAGATCCAAAACTTCCCTGTCTCTGTGGGAGCAATTGGTCAGGGATTGGGACATAGTCTTCCTTAGGGATCAGTATCAGTTGAGCGATACGACTTCCCTCTGGCACTGTACAAGGAGGAAAAGGGGTCCAGGCCATAATTTTAATTTCTGAATTACTGTCAGGATCGATTACTCCGGGCAATACAAAAAGTCCTGACAGAGTGGTGGACGATCTTCCTAATAATAATGCTTGCGTTTGAGGGGGCAAAGGACCTGCAATTTTGGTAGGCAGTAAGTGAACAGAGGAATCAAGTAGTGTTACTGTGTGGGCGGTTGCCAGGTCCAGGCAGGCACTCCCTGCTGTTGCTGGGCGGAGACTGGAAACACTCCTGTTTCCCCCCCCGGCGTTTGTGGGGGTGCTGGTCGCGGAACTTGTGTCTGTGCGCGCCGCAGTCCCGCGCTCTGCAATCGGTTTCCCTGTATGGGGCGCTCTTGAGAGTCGTATTTAGATCGACATTGATTAGCATAGCGGCACCCTTTTTGGCACTTGGGACAAACCCCAGGTGTTTGGGGTCGTTTCCCAGCATTGGCACTAAAGCAATCTTTTTTAAGGTGTCCCGGTTTTCCACACCCATAGCAGTTTCGCTGTGGGTCGGCGCCCATCAGGCCGTGCATGGCTGCAAAAGCAGCAGCCATGGCCTCATATTTATGATCCATAGTGCCAATTCTATTACAGGCTTCCACCATTTCAATTAAGGTGGGGTTTTGATTTGGGAGAGACTTCAAGAGCTTTTTACAATTGGCGTTAGCGTTTTCCACAGCCAGTTTAAGGAGTAAAATCTCCCGAGCTTGTCCGTTATCAACTTGCCGCTCTAAGGCTTGTTTTAATCCATCTATAAACTGCATATACGGCTCACGGGGTTCCTGAGTGATACTAGTGAATGCTTTTTGGGGTCTGCCAGAGTCAGGAACTCTCAACAAGGCCCTTTTCACTTCTTCTCTGCCTGCTTCCAAAGCCTCCCGAGGAATGTCCCTAGCTTGGGCTGCCGGGTCCGAAAACTGCCCTGTTCCTGTGAGGTGCTCTATAGTCACTGCAGCTAAGGCGGCATTAGCATGTCCTGCATAACCCAGCAAAACTGTCTGCAATCCCGTTCTCCATTGAGACTCCCACATTGTATATTGTGTTGGGATTAATAACAATCGCGCGAGAGATTTTAAATCATGTGGGGTCATGACATATGTATCGAATACAGAAGATAAAAGGCTTGCAAAATAAGGGGAAGACAACCCATGCTCGGTAACTGTACGGCGCAACTCCTTAATGACTGAAAAAGAAAGAGCTTCCCACTGAGCCTGAGCCCCCCCCCCGTCCTTGGTATATAACGGGGGCTACTATAGTTCTGGCTATTTCCAACTCCCCCTCGTTTATCGCTTGGTGCTTAATCTTTCCCCAAACCTCATGAGGATCAGGGGGAAAAAGATCAGGTTCCTTTTCAGGGTCAATCGGACCCGGGTCAAAGGGATCATTCTCTGGGGGATATCCAGCAGCACAAGCTAATGGTGGCGCAGAGGGTTCCGCCCCACCAGCGATTTTAGAAGGGCAGGGGGGAGGTGACTGAGCTCCCTCCTCGGAGCCTCGCTGATTTTGCTCTTGTGCCTTTATGGTTTCAAAGATTTTTCTCCAACTGGGGAGCATATACTGCGCTTCCTCATCTCCTGAGGTGGCTGCGTCCCATAACTTTACCCCCACATTGTCCCAAAGTTCACGCGTAAAAATAGAAGAAGCAGTCACCGCAGGGATCTTAACCTGCACCCATTTAAGGATTAACTTAAGATCTTGTTCCGAAAGAGTCTTTTTCCCATGCTTCTTAAGTAGAGCTTTCATAAGCTCATAAGCATCTCTCTCAGGGAAAGACTCTTGATTCCCCATTTTGCTAGTTTCCCGCAGCTCACCTCTCGTTCCAGACAGAGGGATTGTTTGGCCGGACGGCTTATCCTGCTTCCTTTCAGCAGGTCATTCCACGTTCTGCGGGACTCGCGACATGCCACCAGGTAGGTGGTTTTTCAATCCTCGGCGGTTTCGTCGCTGACGATCACGTCGGGGTCACCAATTTGCCGCGATTGAGAGACAGGGACGCAGCTTGATGCAAGCAAGGTGTCCGCTTTATTGTTTGGCAAACATACATTTATATAGTCTAAGGCACACATGTTTCATGCTGATTGGCTAATCACTTTAACAGACATTAAGCTAGCTAAGGCGGGAATGTTGGTCAGGCAGTGTTCGCATGGTAACAAGATCGTTATCTCGTAGTCACAAGCTGTCCCCGCCTCCAGGGTGCAGGCACCCCCACCGACCACAAGCTCCCCGCCTCCAAGTCGCCTCACAACTAGCGCAACACTTAACTTTATTCATACAGCAAACTAGCCTATTAACTCCAAATACAGAAAACTAACTCATCAACTCTAAATTCAGACAACCCACAATAAGGTCGCAGGAGAGGCTCCTCTCCTCCCCGTAGATTATTGGGATTGATGCCCTTCTGGTCTCGGAGCGTCGTGTTCGTCGTGGAGCGTTTTTGGCGCTGTGGCCGTCGCGTGGTCTATAAGGTTCTGCGGAGCGTCTGTCGGCCCGGGTGCGCGTTTGGCTCGGAGCTGCTCTGCCCGGACGCGTAGAGGCAGGGGAGGGTGGACGGAGCTCTGGCGGTCCCCGGTTAACCTGCTGACGCGTTGAATTGCGTGGGCAGAGGCGGCGCGATCATCTGGGATGGAGTAGCCGTGGGCAGGGGAGCGGAGGGTCCCCGTGCAGGCGTTTGAGAGCCTCCACGAGAGCTTGGGACGTTATTGCGCCACAGAAAGCAGACCTGTGGGCTGGTCAGGCTGTTGATGGGCTGCTGGGTGACTTGCAGAATCACCTGATTTCAGGAGCAGAGGGACAACTTGGCCCGGAAGAGCGCCGGAGGAGGCGAGCTGTGCGCCGTAAGCAGGTGGGTCGGTGGGTGGTGCCAGAGGGGAGCTGTGCCGTGTGGCTCTAGCTAAGCTCGGTCGTTTCTCTGTTTCCTAGGTGCGAAGCGAAGAGGAAAGCGGGCTGTCGGCAGCTCAGCTCCTCGGGCCAGGTGAGCACGGAGTGCTGGGCCGAAGCGGCAGCTCGTTTCAGGTCCCGTGTTGCTGGCGCGGGTCCGAGCGTCCTTTGGTGGTGTTTTACAGGCGGCAGCTGAGCGTCTCGGCGGTCCGCGGCGTGGCAGTCCAAAGCAAGGGCGGCCGGGTGGGCGAGCGGCCCAGGTAAGGGAGGGCGAGCTGGGACCGTCTGCGGGCAGGCTGTGTTTTCGGGCGGCGTCCGAGCGCGTGCCTCTGGTTTTGCGGGTGCCGCAGACGAGCCGGCAGGGGCGAAGCCGCACGCCGGCCGGCAGCCGAGAAGGTGAGGCGGCGGTGGGCGTTGCGGAGCCCGGTATTGCCCGGTCTCTCGCTTCATCTTTTCCTTCTCGCTTTGCAGGCGCTTTGTGGGCCCTCTGGACCGGGAGGAGCATTTGCGGTGAGCCGGGCTAGGGGCGAGGAGGAGCGTGGGGCCGGGGACTCGTTCCCGGCGCCACGGTTTTTTTTTGCTTCTCGCCGTCGTAGGCGTCAGCAGCGCTGAGGGTTTGTGACCGCGCCAGCGGCAGGACACGCCGACCGGACCGCCCTGGAGCTCAGCAGGAGGTGGGTGTCGCGGACGGACTCGGCGTTTGCCCCGCGGCGCCGTGTGCCGGCGTGGCTTAGCGAGCGCGTGCTTTCTCGTGCTCCTGCAGGCGCTGAAGAGGAACCCGGCGACGCGGGAAGACGGCCGTTGGCGCACGTGGCGTTTTCCTCTGCCGAAGATGGGTTCGGTCCCTCGGCCCTCTGAAAGCTAAGTGGAGGCGCGAGGGCTGGGAAGGGGCCGGGAATGGCAGGGACGGGGGGTTTAGCTCTGCTAAGGGCAAGGGCCGTCCAGGAACCGCGCCCTTGGCGCGGGTCAAGGGCCCGGGGACCTTTACCGTGCGATGCCAGCGTGTGCCGGGCAGGGCAGCTCCAGCCTGCGTCTGCGTTGTGGTGTAGTTCGGGAAGCCTGCCTTGCGTCTGTCAGCCGATCCTGGCGTCTCGTTGCGTTCGAGGGGCACGGAAGGCCTCTCGGGTGCCACCCCGGGATCTGGAACGCCGGTGCCGATCGGCGTAGCGCCGATCGGGCGCTGGTTTTCTGGTGTCGGCAGCCGAAAGCGTGGCGGGTTCTTGCCTTTCGGCCGTTTCTGGTCAGGGCTGATTGTGGCGTTGTCCTGGGCTGTGCCGGCAGCTCTAGCCATCCAGTCTCAGGGACTGGAACTTCAAGATGCTGGGAAGAAGTTCTTAGGTTTTTCATCAGCTTCTCGTTTGGTTGCGACGTCTCTGCTCGGTTGTGGCGCTGCCGCCGTCTCGTCAGGAGCCGTGACGTCGGGCTCCTTTTCCGTTTGAGGATGCAGGAGAGGCTCCTCTCCTCCCCGTAGATTATTGGGATCGATGCCCTTCTGGTCTCGGAGCGTCGTGTTCGTCGTGGAGCGTTTTTGGCGCTGTGGCCGTCGCGTGGTCTATAAGGTTCTGCGGAGCGTCTGTCGGCCCGGGTGCGCGTTTGGCTCGGAGCTGCTCTGCCCGGACGCGTAGAGGCAGGGGAGGGTGGACGGAGCTCTGGCGGTCCCCGGTTAACCTGCTGACGCGTTGAATTGCGTGGGCAGAGGCGGCGCGGTCATCTGGGATGGAGTAGCCGTGGGCAGGGGAGCGGAGGGTCCCCGCGCAGGCGTTTGAGAGCCTCCACGAGAGCTTGGGACGTTATTGCGCCACAGAAAGCAGACCTGTGGGTTGGTCAGGCTGTTGATGGGCTGCTGGGTGACTTGCAGAATCACCTGATTTCAGGAGCAGAGGGACAACTTGGCCCGGAAGAGCGCCGGAGGAGGCGAGCTGTGCGCCGTAAGCAGGTGGGTCGGTGGGTGGTGCCAGAGGGGAGCTGTGCCGTGTGGCTCTAGCTAAGCTCGGTCGTTTCTCTGTTTCCTAGGTGCGAAGCGAAGAGGAAAGCGGGCTGTCGGCAGCTCATCTCCTCGGGCCAGGTGAGCACGGAGTGCTGGGCCGAAGCGGCAGCTCGTTTCAGGTCCCGTGTTGCTGGCGCGGGTCCGAGCGTCCTTTGGTGGTGTTTTACAGGCGGCAGCTGAGCGTCTCGGCGGTCCGCGGCGTGGCAGTCAAAAGCAAGGGCGGCCGGGTGGGCGAGCGGCCCAGGTAAGGGAGGGCGAGCTGGGACCGTCTGCGGGCAGGCTGTGTTTTCGGGCGGCGTCCGAGTGCGTGCCTCTGGTTTTGCGGGTGCCGCAGACGAGCCGGCAGGGGCGAAGCCGCACGCCGGCCGGCAGCCGAGAAGGTGAGGCGGCGGTGGGCGTTGAGGAGCCCGGTATTGCCCGGTCTCTTGCTTCATCTTTTCCTTCTCGCTTTGCAGGCGCTTTGTGGGCCCTCTGGAGCGGGAGGAGCATTTGCGGTGAGCCGGGCTAGGGGCGAGGAGGAGCGTGGGGCCGGGGACTCGTTCCCGGCGCCACGGTTTTTTTTGCTTCTCGCCGTCGTAGGCGTCACCAGCGCTGAGGGTTTGTGACCGCGCCAGCGGCAGGACACGCCGACCGGACCGCCCTGGAGCTCAGCAGGAGGTGGGTGTCGCGGACGGACTCGGCGTTTGCCCCGCGGCGCCGTGTGCCGGCGTGGCTTAGCGAGCGCGTGCTTTCTCGTGCTCCTGCAGGTGCTGAAGAGGAACCCGGCGACGCGGGAAGACGGCCGTTGGCGCACGTGGCGTTTTCCTCTGCCGAAGATGGGTTCGGTCCCTCGGCCCTCTGAAAGCTAAGTGGAGGCGCGAGGGCTGGGAAGGGGCCGGGAATGGCAGGGACGGGGGGTTTAGCTCTGCTAAGGGCAAGGGCCGTCCAGGAACCGCGCCCTTGGCGCGGGTCAAGGGCCCGGGGACCTTTACCGTGCGATGCCAGCGTGTGCCGGGCAGGGCAGCTCCAGCCTGCGTCTGCGTTGTGGTGTAGTTCGGGAAGCCTGCCTTGCGCCTGTCAGCCGATCCTGGGGTCTCGTTGCGTCCGAGGGGCACGGAAGGCCTCTCGGGTGCCACCCCGGGATCTGGAACGCCGGTGCCGATCGGCGTAGCGCCGATCGGGCGCTGGTTTTCTGGTGTCGGCAGCCGAAAGCGTGGCGGGTTCTTGCCTTTGGGCCGTTTCTGGTCAGGGCTGATTGTGGCGTTGTCCAGGGCTGTGCCGGCAGCTGTGCTCTCTAGCCATCCAGTCTCAGGGACTGGAACTTCAAGATGCTGGGAAGAAGTTCTTAGGTTTTTCATCAGCTTCTCGTTTGGTTGCGCCGTCTCTACTCGGTTGTGGCGCTGCCGCCGTCTCGTCAGGAGCCGTGACGTCGGGCTCCTTTTCCGTTTGAGGATGCAGGAGAGGCTCCTCTCCTCCCCGTAGATTATTGGGATCGATGCCCTTCTGGTCTCGGAGCGTCGTGTTCGTCATGGAGCGTTTTTGGCGCTGTGGCCGTCGCGTGGTCTATAAGGTTCTGCGGAGCGTCTGTCGGCCCGGGTGCGCGTTTGGCTCGGAGCTGCTCTGCCCGGACGCGTAGAGGCAGGGGAGGGTGGACGGAGCTCTGGCGGTCCCCGGTTAACCTGCTGACGCGTTGAATTGCGTGGGCAGAGGCGGCGCGGTCATCTGGGATGGAGTAGCCGTGGGCAGGGGAGCGGAGGGTCCCCGCGCAGGCGTTTGAGAGCCTCCACGAGAGCCTGGGACGTTCTTGCGCCACAGAAAGCAGACCTGTGGGCTGGTCAGGCTGTTGATGGGCTGCTGGGTGACTTGCAGAATCACCTGATTTCAGGAGCAGAGGGACAACTTGGCCCGGAAGAGCGACGGAGGAGGCGAGCTGTGCGCCGTAAGCAGGTGGGTCGGTGGGTGGTGCCAGAGGGGAGCTGTGCCGTGTGGCTCTAGCTAAGCTCGGTCGTTTCTCTGTTTCCTAGGTGCGAAGCGAAGAGGAAAGCGGGCTGTCGGCAGCTCATCTCCTCGGGCCAGGTGAGCACGGAGTGCTGGGCCGAAGCGGCAGCTCGTTTCAGGTCCCGTGTTGCTGGCGCGGGTCCGAGCGTCCTTTGGTGGTGTTTTACAGGCGGCAGCTGAGCGTCTCGGCGGTCCGCGGCGTGGCAGTCCAAAGCAAGGGCGGCCGGGTGGGCGAGCGGCCCAGGTAAGGGAGGGCGAGCTGGGACCGTCTGCGGGCACGCTGTGTTTTCGGGCGGCGTCCGAGCGCGTGCCTCTGGTTTTGCGGGTGCCGCAGACGAGCCGGCAGGGGCGAAGCCGCACGCCGGCCGGCAGCCGAGAAGGTGAGGCGGCGGTGGGCGTTGAGGAGCCCGGTATTGCCCGGTGTCTCGCTTGATCTTTTCCTTCTCGCTTTGCAGGCGCTTTGTGGGCCCTCTGGAGCGGGAGGAGCATTTGCGGTGAGCCGGGCTAGGGGCGAGGAGGAGCGTGGGGCCGGGGACTCGTTCCCGGCGCCACGGTTTTTTTTTGCTTCTCGCCGTCGTAGGCGTCACCAGCGCTGAGGGTTTGTGACCGCGCCAGCGGCAGGACACGCCGACCGGACCGCCCTGGAGCTCAGCAGGAGGTGGGTGTCGCGGACGGACTCGGCGTTTGCCCCGCGGCGCCGTGTGCCGGCGTGGCTTAGCGAGCGCGTGCTTTCTCGTGCTCCTGCAGGCGCTGAAGAGGAACCCGGCGACGCGGGAAGACGGCCGTTGGCGCACGTGGCGTTTTCCTCTGCCGAAGATGGGTTTGGACCCTCGGCCCTCTGAAAGCTAAGTGGAGGCGCGAGGGCTGGGAAGGGGCCGGGAATGGCAGGGACGGGGGGTTTAGCTCTGCTAAGGGCAAGGGCCGTCCAGGAACCGCGCCCTTGGCGCGGGTCAGGGGCCCGGGGACCTTTACCGTGCGATGTCAGCGTGTGCCGGGCAGGGCAGCTCCAGCCTGCGTCTGATTTGTGGTGTAGTTCGGGAAGCCTGCCTTGCGCCTGTCAGCCGATCCTGGGGTCTCGTTGCGTTCGAGGGGCACGGAAGGCCTCTCGGGTGCCACCCCGGGATCTGGAACGCCGGTGCCGATCGGCGTAGCGCCGATCGGGCGCTGGTTTTCTGGTGTCGGCATCCGAAAGCGTGGCGGGTTCTTGCCTTTGGGCCGTTTCTGGTCAGGGCTGATTGTGGCGTTGTCCAGGGCTGTGCCGGCAGCTGTGCTCTCTAGCCATCCAGTCTCAGGGACTGGAACTTCAAGATGCTGGGAAGAAGTTCTTAGGTTTTTCATCAGCTTCTCGTTTGGTTGCGCCGTCTCTGCTCGGTTGTGGCGCTGCCGCCGCCTCGTCAGGAGCCGTGACGTCGGGCTCCTTTTCCATTTGAGGATGCAGGAGAGGCTCCTCTCCTCCCCGTAGATTATTGGGATCGATGCCCTTCTGGTCTCGGAGCGTCGTGTTCGTCGTGGAGCGTTTTTGGCGCTGTGGCCGTCGCGTGGTCTATAAGGTTCTGCGGAGCGTCTGTCGGCCCGGGTGCGCGTTTGGCTCGGAGCTGCTCTGCCCGGACGCGTAGAGGCAGGGGAGGGTGGACGGAGCTCTGGCGGTCCCCGGTTAACCTGCTGACGCGTTGAATTGCGTGGGCAGAGGCGGCGCGGTCATCTGGGATGGAGTAGCCGTGGGCAGGGGAGCGGAGGGTCCCCGCGCAGGCGTTTGAGAGCCTCCACGAGAGCTTGGGACGTTATTGCGCCACAGAAAGCAGACCTGTGGGCTGGTCAGGCTGTTGATGGGCTGCTGGGTGACTTGCAGAATCACCTGATTTCAGGAGCAGAGGGACAACTTGGCCCGGAAGAGCGCCGGAGGAGGCGAGCTGTGCGCCGTAAGCAGGTGGGTCGGTGGGTGGTGCCAGAGGGGAGCTGTGCCGTGTGGCTCTAGCTAAGCTCGGTCGTTTCTCTGTTTCCTAGGTGCGAAGCGAAGAGGAAAGCGGGCTGTCGGCAGCTCAGCTCCTCGGGCCAGGTGAGCACGGAGTGCTGGGCCGAAGCGGCAGCTCGTTTCAGGTCCCGTGTTGCTGGCGCGGGTCCGAGCGTCCTTTGGTGGTGTTTTACAGGCGGCAGCTGAGCGTCTCGGCGGTCCGCGGCGTGGCAGTCCAAAGCAAGGGCGGCCGGGTGGGCGAGCGGCCCAGGTAAGGGAGGGCGAGCTGGGACCGTCTGCGGGCAGGCTGTGTTTTCGGGCGGCGTCCGAGCGCGTGCCTCTAGTTTTGCGGGTGCCGCAGACGAGCCGGCAGGGGCGAAGCCGCACGCCGGCCGGCAGCCGAGAAGGTGAGGCGGCGGCGGGCGTTGAGGAGCCCGGTATTGCCCGGTCTCTCACTTCATCTTTTCCTTCTCGCTTTGCAGGCGCTTTGTGGGCCCTCTGGAGCGGGAGGAGCATTTGCGGTGAGCCGGGCTAGGGGCGAGGAGGAGCGTGGGGCCGGGGACTCGTTCCCGGCGCCACGGTTTTTTTTTGCTTCTCGCTGTCGTAGGCGTCACCAGCGCTGAGGGTTTGTGACCGCGCCAGCGGCAGGACACGCCGACCGGACCGCCCTGGAGCTCAGCAGGAGGTGGGTGTCGCGGACGGACTCGGCGTTTGCCCCGTGGCGCCGTGTGCTGGCGTGGCTTAGCGAGCGCGTGCTTTCTCGTGCTCCTGCAGGCGCTGAAGAGGAACCCGGCGACGCGGGAAGACGGCCGTTGGCGCACGTGGCGTTTTCCTCTGCCGAAGATGGGTTTGGACCCTCGGCCCTCTGAAAGCTAAGTGGAGGCGCGAGGGCTGGGAAGGGGCCGGGAATGGCAGGGACGGGGGGTTTAGCTCTGCTAAGGGCAAGGGCCGTCCAGGAACCGCGCCCTTGGCGCGGGTCAGGGGCCCGGGGACCTTTACCGTGCGATGTCAGCGTGTGCCGGGCAGGGCAGCTCCAGCCTGCGTCTGATTTGTGGTGTAGTTCGGGAAGCCTGCCTTGCGCCTGTCAGCCGATCCTGGGGTCTCGTTGCGTTCGAGGGGCACGGAAGGCCTCTCGGGTGCCACCCCGGGATCTGGAACGCCGGTGCCGATCGGCGTAGCGCCGATCGGGCGCTGGTTTTCTGGTGTCGGCATCCGAAAGCGTGGCGGGTTCTTGCCTTTGGGCCGTTTCTGGTCAGGGCTGATTGTGGCGTTGTCCAGGGCTGTGCCGGCAGCTGTGCTCTCTAGCCATCCAGTCTCAGGGACTGGAACTTCAAGATGCTGGGAAGAAGTTCTTAGGTTTTTCATCAGCTTCTCGTTTGGTTGCGCCGTCTCTGCTCGGTTGTGGCGCTGCCGCCGTCTCGTCAGGAGCCGTGACGTCGGGCTCCTTTTCCGTTTGAGGATGCAGGAGAGGCTCCTCTCCTCCCCGTAGATTATTGGGATCGATGCCCTTCTGGTCTCGGAGCGTCGTGTTCGTCGTGGAGCGTTCTTGGCGCTGTGGCCGTCGCGTGGTCTATAAGGTTCTGCGGAGCGTCTGTCGGCCCGGGTGCGCGTTTGGCTCGGAGCTGCTCTGCCCGGACGCGTAGAGGCAGGGGAGGGTGGACGGAGCTCTGGCGGTCCCCGGTTAACCTGCTGACGCGTTAAATTGCGTGGGCAGAGGCGGCGCGGTCATCTGGGATGGAGTAGCCGTGGGCAGGGGAGCGGAGGGTCCCCGCGCAGGCGTTTGAGAGCCTCCACGAGAGCTTGGGACGTTATTGCGCCACAGAAAGCAGACCTGTGGGCTGGTCAGGCTGTTGATGGGCTGCTGGGTGACTTGCAGAATCACCTGATTTCAGGAGCAGAGGGACAACTTGGCCCGGAAGAGCGCCGGAGGAGGCGAGCTGTGCGCCGTAAGCAGGTGGGTCGGTGGGTGGTGCCAGAGGGGAGCTGTGCCGTGTGGCTCTAGCTAAGCTCGGTCGTTTCTCTGTTTCCTAGGTGCGAAGCGAAGAGGAAAGCGGGCTGTCGGCAGCTCATCTCCTCGGGCCAGGTGAGCACGGAGTGCTGGGCCGAAGCGGCAGCTCGTTTCAGGTCCCGTGTTGCTGGCGCGGGTCCGAGCGTCCTTTGGTGGTGTTTTACATGCGGCAGCTGAGCGTCTCGGCGGTCCGCGGCGTGGCAGTCAAAAGCAAGGGCGGCCGGGTGGGCGAGCGGCCCAGGTAAGGGAGGGCGAGCTGGGACCGTCTGCGGGCAGGCTGTGTTTTCGGGCGGCGTCCGAGCGCGTGCCTCTGGTTTTGCGGGTGCCGCAGACGAGCCGGCAGGGGCGAAGCCGCACGCCGGCCGGCAGCCGAGAAGGTGAGGCGGCGGTGGGCGTTGAGGAGCCCGGTATTGCCCGGTCTCTCGCTTCATCTTTTCCTTCTCGCTTTGCAGGCGCTTTGTGGGCCCTCTGGAGCGGGAGGAGCATTTGCGGTGAGCCGGGCTAGGGGCGAGGAGGAGCGTGGGGCCGGGGACTCGTTCCCGGCGCCACGGTTTTTTTTGCTTCTCGCCGTCGTAGGCGTCACCAGCGCTGAGGGTTTGTGACCGCGCCAGCGGCAGGACACGCTGACCGGACCGCCCTGGAGCTCAGCAGGAGGTGGGTGTCGCGGACGGACTCGGCGTTTGCCCCGCGGCGCCGTGTGCCGGCGTGGCTTAGCGAGCGCGTGCTTTCTCGTGCTCCTGCAGGCGCTGAAGAGGAACCCGGTGCAGCGTGAAGACGGCCGTTGGCGCACGTGGCGTTTTCCTCTGCCGAAGATGGGTTCGGTCCCTCGGCCCTCTGAAAGCTAAGTGGAGGCGCGAGGGCTGGGAAGGGGCCGGGAATGGCAGGGACGGGGGGTTTAGCTCTGCTAAGGGCAAGGGCCGTCCAGGAACCGCGCCCTTGGCGCGGGTCAAGGGCCCGGGGACCTTTACCGTGCGATGCCAGCGTGTGCCGGGCAGGGCAGCTCCAGCCTGCGTCTGCGTTGTGGTGTAGTTCGGGAAGCCTGCCTTGCGCCTGTCAGCCGATCCTGGGGTCTCGTTGCGTTCGAGGGGCACGGAAGGCCTCTCGGGTGCCACCCCGGGATCTGGAACGCCGGTGCCGATTGGCGTAGCTCCGATCGGGCGCTGGTTTTCTGGTGTCGGCAGCCGAAAGCCTTGCGCGTTCTTGCCTTTCGGCCGTTTCTGGTCAGGGCTGATTGTGGCATTGTCCTGGGCTGTGCCGGCAGCTGTGCTCTCTAGCCATCCAGTCTCAGGGACTGGAACTTCAAGATGCTGGGAAGAAGTTCTTAGGTTTTTCATCAGCTTCTCGTTTGGTTGCGCCGTCTCTGCTCGGTTGTGGCGCTGCCGCCGTCTCGTCAGGAGCCGTGACGTCGGGCTCCTTTTCCGTTTGAGGATGCAGGAGAGGCTCCTCTCCTCCCCGTAGATTATTGGGATCGATGCCCTTCTGGTCTCGGAGCGTCGTGTTCGTCGTGGAGCGTTTTTGGCGCTGTGGCCGTCGCGTGGTCTATAAGGTTCTGCGGAGCGTCTGTCGGCCCGGGTGCGCGTTTGGCTCGGAGCTGCTCTGCCCGGACGCGTAGAGGCAGGGGAGGGTGGACGGAGCTCTGGCGGTCCCCGGTTAACCTGCTGACGCGTTGAATTGCGTGGGCAGAGGCGGCGCGGTCATCTGGGATGGAGTAGCCGTGGGCAGGGGAGCGGAGGGTCCCCGCGCAGGCGTTTGAGAGCCTCCACGAGAGCTTGGGACTTTATTGCGCCACAGAAAGCAGACCTGTGGGCTGGTCAGGCTGTTGATGGGCTGCTGGGTGACTTGCAGAATCACCTGATTTCAGGAGCAGAGGGACAACTTGGCCCGGAAGAGCGCCGGAGGAGGCGAGCTGTGCGCCGTAAGCAGGTGGGTCGGTGGGTGGTGCCAGAGGGGAGCTGTGCCGTGTGGCTCTAGCTAAGCTCGGTCGTTTCTCTGTTTCCTAGGTGCGAAGCGAAGAGGAAAGCGGGCTGTCGGCAGCTCAGCTCCTCGGGCCAGGTGAGCACGGAGTGCTGGGCCGAAGCGGCAGCTCGTTTCAGGTCCCGTGTTGCTGGCGCGGGTCCGAGCGTCCTTTGGTGGTGTTTTACAGGCGGCAGCTGAGCGTCTCGGCGGTCCGCGGCGTGGCAGTCCAAAGCAAGGGCGGCCGGGTGGGCGAGC
Organism: Columba livia; assembly: GCF_036013475.1. Taxonomy (NCBI): domain Eukaryota; kingdom Metazoa; phylum Chordata; class Aves; order Columbiformes; family Columbidae; genus Columba; species Columba livia. Next base: position 97,271 of record NC_088609.1, on the reverse strand, counting down.
GGCCCAGTTAAGGGAGGGCGAGCTGGGACCGTCTGCGGGCAGGCTGTGTTTTCGGGCGGCGTCCGAGCGCGTGCCTCTGGATTTGCGGGTGCCGCAGACGAGCCGGCAGGGGCGAAGCCGCACGCCGGCCGGCAGCCGAGAAGGTGAGGCGGCGGTGGGCGTTGCGGAGCCCGGTATTGCCCGGTCTCTCGCTTCATCTTTTCCTTCTCGCTTTGCAGGCGCTTTGTGGGCCCTCTGGACCGGGAGGAGCATTTGCGGTGAGCCGGGCTAGGGGCGAGGAGGAGCGTGGGGCCGGGGACTCGTTCCCGGCGCCACGGTTTTTTTTGCTTCTCGCCGTCGTAGGCGTCACCAGCGCTGAGGGTTTGTGACCGCGCCAGCGGCAGGACACGCCGACCGGACCGCCCTGGAGCTCAGCAGGAGGTGGGTGTCGCGGACGGACTCGGCGTTTGCCCCGCGGCGCCGTGTGCCGGCGTGGCTTAGCGAGCGCGTGCTTTCTCGTGCTCCTGCAGGCGCTGAAGAGGAACCCGGCGACGCGGGAAGACGGCCATTGGCGCACGTGGCGTTTTCCTCTGCCGAAGATGGGTTCGGTCCCTCGGCCCTCTGAAAGCTAAGTGGAGGCGCGAGGGCTGGGAAGGGGCCGGGAATGGCAGGGACGGGGGGTTTAGCTCTGCTAAGGGCAAGGGCCGTCCAGGAACCGCGCCCTTGGCGCGGGTCAAGGGCCCGGGGACCTTTACCGTGCGATGCCAGCGTGTGCCGGGCAGGGCAGCTCCAGCCTGCGTCTGCGTTGTGGTGTAGTTCGGGAAGCCTGCCTTGCGCCTGTCAGCCGATCCTGGGGTCTCGTTGCGTTCGAGGGGCACGGAAGGCCTCTCGGGTGCCACCCCGGGATCTGGAACGCCGGTGCCGATCGGCGTAGCGCCGATCGGGCGCTGGTTTTCTGGTGTCGGCAGCCGAAAGCGTGGCGCGTTCTTGCCTTTCGGCCGTTTCTGGTCAGGGCTGATTGTGGCGTTGTCCTGGGCTGTGCCGGCAGCTCTAGCCATCCAGTCTCAGGGACTGGAACTTCAAGATGCTGGGAAGAAGTTCTTAGGTTTTTCATCAGCTTCTCGTTTGGTTGCGACGTCTCTGCTCGGTTGTGGCGCTGCCGCCGTCTCGTCAGGAGCCGTGACGTCGGGCTCCTTTTCCGTTTGAGGATGCAGGAGAGGCTCCTCTCCTCCCCGTAGATTATTGGGATCGATGCCCTTCTGGTCTCGGAGCGTCGTGTTCGTCGTGGAGCGTTTTTGGCGCTGTGGCCGTCGCGTGGTCTATAAGGTTCTGCGGAGCGTCTGTCGGCCCGGGTGCGCGTTTGGCTCGGAGCTGCTCTGCCCGGACGCGTAGAGGCAGGGGAGGGTGGACGGAGCTCTGGCGGTCCCCGGTTAACCTGCTGACGCGTTGAATTGCGTGGGCAGAGGCGGCGCGGTCATCTGGGATGGAGTAGCCGTGGGCAGGGGAGCGGAGGGTCCCCGCGCAGGCGTTTGAGAGCCTCCACGAGAGCTTGGGACGTTATTGCGCCACAGAAAGCAGACCTGTGGGCTGGTCAGGCTGTTGATGGGCTGCTGGGTGACTTGCAGAATCACCTGATTTCAGGAGCAGAGGGACAACTTGGCCCGGAAGAGCGACGGAGGAGGCGAGCTGTGCGCCGTAAGCAGGTGGGTCGGTGGGTGGTGCCAGAGGGGAGCTGTGCCGTGTGGCTCTAGCTAAGCTCGGTCGTTTCTCTGTTTCCTAGGTGCGAAGCGAAGAGGAAAGCGGGCTGTCGGCAGCTCAGCTCCTCGGGCCAGGTGAGCACGGAGTGCTGGGCCGAAGCGGCAGCTCGTTTCAGGTCCCGTGTTGCTGGCGCGGGTCCGAGCGTCCTTTGGTGGTGTTTTACAGGCGGCAGCTGAGCGTCTCGGCGGTCCGCGGCGTGGCAGTCCAAAGCAAGGGCGGCCGGGTGGGCGAGCGGCCCAGGTAAGGGAGGGCGAGCTGGGACCGTCTGCGGGCAGGCTGTGTTTTCGGGCGGCGTCCGAGCGCGTGCCTCTGGTTTTGCGGGTGCCGCAGACGAGCCGGCAGGGGCGAAGCCGCACGCCGGCCGGCAGCCGAGAAGGTGAGGCGGCGGTGGGCGTTGCGGAGCCCGGTATTGCCCGGTCTCTCGCTTCATCTTTTCCTTCTCGCTTTGCAGGCGCTTTGTGGGCCCTCTGGACCGGGAGGAGCATTTGCGGTGAGCCGGGCTAGGGGCGAGGAGGAGCGTGGGGCCGGGGACTCGTTCCCGGCGCCACGGTTTTTTTTGCTTCTCGCCGTCGTAGGCGTCACCAGCGCTGAGGGTTTGTGACCGCGCCAGCGGCAGGACACGCCGACCGGACCGCCCTGGAGCTCAGCAGGAGGTGGGTGTCGCGGACGGACTCGGCGTTTGCCCCGCGGCGCCGTGTGCCGGCGTGGCTTAGCGAGCGCGTGCTTTCTCGTGCTCCTGCAGGCGCTGAAGAGGAACCCGGCGACGCGGGAAGACGGCCGTTGGCGCACGTGGCGTTTTCCTCTGCCGAAGATGGGTTCGGTCCCTCGGCCCTCTGAAAGCTAAGTGGAGGCGCGAGGGCTGGGAAGGGGCCGGGAATGGCAGGGACGGGGGGTTTAGCTCTGCTAAGGGCAAGGGCCGTCCAGGAACCGCGCCCTTGGCGCGGGTCAAGGGCCCGGGGACCTTTACCGTGCGATGCCAGCGTGTGCCGGGCAGGGCAGCTCCAGCCTGCGTCTGCGTTGTGGTGTAGTTCGGGAAGCCTGCCTTGCGCCTGTCAGCCGATCCTGGCGTCTCGTTGCGTTCGAGGGGCACGGAAGGCCTCTCGGGTGCCACCCCGGGATCTGGAACGCCGGTGCCGATCGGCGTAGCGCCGATCGGGCGCTGGTTTTCTGGTGTCGGCAGCCGAAAGCGTGGCGCGTTCTTGCCTTTCGGCCGTTTCTGGTCAGGGCTGATTGTGGCGTTGTCCTGGGCTGTGCCGGCAGCTCTAGCCATCCAGTCTCAGGGACTGGAACTTCAAGATGCTGGGAAGAAGTTCTTAGGTTTTTCATCAGCTTCTCGTTTGGTTGCGCCGTCTCTGCTCGGTTGTGGCGCTGCCGCCGTCTCGTCAGGAGCCGTGACGTCGGGCTCCTTTTCCGTTTGAGGATGCAGGAGAGGCTCCTCTCCTCCCCGTAGATTATTGGGATCGATGCCCTTCTGGTCTCGGAGCGTCGTGTTCGTCGTGGAGCGTTTTTGGCGCTGTGGCCGTCGCGTGGTCTATAAGGTTCTGCGGAGCGTCTGTCGGCCCGGGTGCGCGTTTGGCTCGGAGCTGCTCTGCCCGGACGTGTAGAGGCAGGGGAGGGTGGACGGAGCTCTGGCGGTCCCCGGTTAACCTGCTGACGCGTTGAATTGCGTGGGCAGAGGCGGCGCGGTCATCTGGGATGGAGTAGCCGTGGGCAGGGGAGCGGAGGGTCCCCGCGCAGGCGTTTGAGAGCCTCCACGAGAGCTTGGGACGTTATTGCGCCACAGAAAGCAGACCTGTGGGCTGGTCAGGCTGTTGATGGGCTGCTGGGTGACTTGCAGAATCACCTGATTTCAGGAGCAGAGGGACAACTTGGCCCGGAAGAGCGCCGGAGGAGGCGAGCTGTGCGCCGTAAGCAGGTGGGTCGGTGGGTGGTGCCAGAGGGGAGCTGTGCCGTGTGGCTCTAGCTAAGCTCGGTCGTTTCTCTGTTTCCTAGGTGCGAAGCGAAGAGGAAAGCGGGCTGTCGGCAGCTCAGCTCCTCGGGCCAGGTGAGCACGGAGTGCTGGGCCGAAGCGGCAGCTCGTTTCAGGTCCCGTGTTGCTGGCGCGGGTCCGAGCGTCCTTTGGTGGTGTTTTACAGGCGGCAGCTGAGCGTCTCGGCGGTCCGCGGCGTGGCAGTCCAAAGCAAGGGCGGCCGGGTGGGCGAGCGGCCCAGGTAAGGGAGGGCGAGCTGGGACCGTCTGCGGGCAGGCTGTGTTTTCGGGCGGCGTCCGAGCGCGTGCCTCTGGATTTGCGGGTGCCGCAGACGAGCCGGCAGGGGCGAAGCCGCACGCCGGCCGGCAGCCGAGAAGGTGAGGCGGCGGTGGGCGTTGCGGAGCCCGGTATTGCCCGGTCTCTCGCTTCATCTTTTCCTTCTCGCTTTGCAGGCGCTTTGTGGGCCCTCTGGACCGGGAGGAGCATTTGCGGTGAGCCGGGCTAGGGGCGAGGAGGAGCGTGGGGCCGGGGACTCGTTCCCGGCGCCACGGTTTTTTTTGCTTCTCGCCGTCGTAGGCGTCACCAGCGCTGAGGGTTTGTGACCGCGCCAGCGGCAGGACACGCCGACCGGACCGCCCTGGAGCTCAGCAGGAGGTGGGTGTCGCGGACGGACTCGGCGTTTGCCCCGCGGCGCCGTGTGCCGGCGTGGCTTAGCGAGCGCGTGCTTTCTCGTGCTCCTGCAGGCGCTGAAGAGGAACCCGGCGACGCGGGAAGACGGCCGTTGGCGCACGTGGCGTTTTCCTCTGCCGAAGATGGGTTCGGTCCCTCGGCCCTCTGAAAGCTAAGTGGAGGCGCGAGGGCTGGGAAGGGGCCGGGAATGGCAGGGACGGGGGGTTTAGCTCTGCTAAGGGCAAGGGCCGTCCAGGAACCGCGCCCTTGGCGCGGGTCAAGGGCCCGGGGACCTTTACCGTGCGATGCCAGCGTGTGCCGGGCAGGGCAGCTCCAGCCTGCGTCTGCGTTGTGGTGTAGTTCGGGAAGCCTGCCTTGCGCCTGTCAGCCGATCCTGGGGTCTCGTTGCGTTCGAGGGGCACGGAAGGCCTCTCGGGTGCCACCCCGGGATCTGGAACGCCGGTGCCGATCGGCGTAGCGCCGATCGGGCGCTGGTTTTCTGGTGTCGGCAGCCGAAAGCGTGGCGCGTTCTTGCCTTTCGGCCGTTTCTGGTCAGGGCTGATTGTGGCGTTGTCCTGGGCTGTGCCGGCAGCTCTAGCCATCCAGTCTCAGGGACTGGAACTTCAAGATGCTGGGAAGAAGTTCTTAGGTTTTTCATCAGCTTCTCGTTTGGTTGCGACGTCTCTGCTCGGTTGTGGCGCTGCCGCCGTCTCGTCAGGAGCCGTGACGTCGGGCTCCTTTTCCGTTTGAGGATGCAGGAGAGGCTCCTCTCCTCCCCGTAGATTATTGGGATCGATGCCCTTCTGGTCTCGGAGCGTCGTGTTCGTCGTGGAGCGTTTTTGGCGCTGTGGCCGTCGCGTGGTCTATAAGGTTCTGCGGAGCGTCTGTCGGCCCGGGTGCGCGTTTGGCTCGGAGCTGCTCTGCCCGGACGCGTAGAGGCAGGGGAGGGTGGACGGAGCTCTGGCGGTCCCCGGTTAACCTGCTGACGCGTTGAATTGCGTGGGCAGAGGCGGCGCGGTCATCTGGGATGGAGTAGCCGTGGGCAGGGGAGCGGAGGGTCCCCGCGCAGGCGTTTGAGAGCCTCCACGAGAGCTTGGGACGTTATTGCGCCACAGAAAGCAGACCTGTGGGCTGGTCAGGCTGTTGATGGGCTGCTGGGTGACTTGCAGAATCACCTGATTTCAGGAGCAGAGGGACAACTTGGCCCGGAAGAGCGACGGAGGAGGCGAGCTGTGCGCCGTAAGCAGGTGGGTCGGTGGGTGGTGCCAGAGGGGAGCTGTGCCGTGTGGCTCTAGCTAAGCTCGGTCGTTTCTCTGTTTCCTAGGTGCGAAGCGAAGAGGAAAGCGGGCTGTCGGCAGCTCAGCTCCTCGGGCCAGGTGAGCACGGAGTGCTGGGCCGAAGCGGCAGCTCGTTTCAGGTCCCGTGTTGCTGGCGCGGGTCCGAGCGTCCTTTGGTGGTGTTTTACAGGCGGCAGCTGAGCGTCTCGGCGGTCCGCGGCGTGGCAGTCCAAAGCAAGGGCGGCCGGGTGGGCGAGCGGCCCAGGTAAGGGAGGGCGAGCTGGGACCGTCTGCGGGCAGGCTGTGTTTTCGGGCGGCGTCCGAGCGCGTGCCTCTGGTTTTGCGGGTGCCGCAGACGAGCCGGCAGGGGCGAAGCCGCACGCCGGCCGGCAGCCGAGAAGGTGAGGCGGCGGTGGGCGTTGCGGAGCCCGGTATTGCCCGGTCTCTCGCTTCATCTTTTCCTTCTCGCTTTGCAGGCGCTTTGTGGGCCCTCTGGACCGGGAGGAGCATTTGCGGTGAGCCGGGCTAGGGGCGAGGAGGAGCGTGGGGCCGGGGACTCGTTCCCGGCGCCACGGTTTTTTTTGCTTCTCGCCGTCGTAGGCGTCACCAGCGCTGAGGGTTTGTGACCGCGCCAGCGGCAGGACACGCCGACCGGACCGCCCTGGAGCTCAGCAGGAGGTGGGTGTCGCGGACGGACTCGGCGTTTGCCCCGCGGCGCCGTGTGCCGGCGTGGCTTAGCGAGCGCGTGCTTTCTCGTGCTCCTGCAGGCGCTGAAGAGGAACCCGGCGACGCGGGAAGACGGCCGTTGGCGCACGTGGCGTTTTCCTCTGCCGAAGATGGGTTCGGTCCCTCGGCCCTCTGAAAGCTAAGTGGAGGCGCGAGGGCTGGGAAGGGGCCGGGAATGGCAGGGCCGGGGGGTTTAGCTCTGCTACGGGCAAGGGCCGTCCAGGAACCGCGCCCTTGGCGCGGGTCAAGGGCCCGGGGACCTTTACCGTGCGATGCCAGCGTGTGCCGGGCAGGGCAGCTCCAGCCTGCGTCTGCGTTGTGGTGTAGTTCGGGAAGCCTGCCTTGCGCCTGTCAGCCGATCCTGGGGTCTCGTTGCGTTCGAGGGGCACGGAAGGCCTCTCGGGTGCCACCCCGGGATCTGGAACGCCGGTGCCGATCGGCGTAGCGCCGATCGGGCGCTGGTTTTCTGGTGTCGGCAGCCGAAAGCGTGGCGGGTTCTTGCCTTTCGGACGTTTCTGGTCAGGGCTGATTGTGGCGTTGTCCTGGGCTGTGCCGGCAGCTCTAGCCATCCAGTCTCAGGGACTGGAACTTCAAGATGCTGGGAAGAAGTTCTTAGGTTTTTCATCAGCTTCTCGTTTGGTTGCGACGTCTCTGCTCGGTTGTGGCGCTGCCGCCGTCTCGTCAGGAGCCGTGACGTCGGGCTCCTTTTCCGTTTGAGGATGCAGGAGAGGCTCCTCTCCTCCCCGTAGATTATTGGGATCGATGCCCTTCTGGTCTCGGAGCGTCGTGTTCGTCGTGGAGCGTTTTTGGCGCTGTGGCCGTCGCGTGGTCTATAAGGTTCTGCGGAGCGTCTGTCGGCCCGGGTGCGCGTTTGGCTCGGAGCTGCTCTGCCCGGACGCGTAGAGGCAGGGGAGGGTGGACGGAGCTCTGGCGGTCCCCGGTTAACCTGCTGACGCGTTGAATTGCGTGGGCAGAGGCGGCGCGGTCATCTGGGATGGAGTAGCCGTGGGCAGGGGAGCGGAGGGTCCCCGCGCAGGCGTTTGAGAGCCTCCACGAGAGCTTGGGACGTTATTGCGCCACAGAAAGCAGACCTGTGGGCTGGTCAGGCTGTTGATGGGCTGCTGGGTGACTTGCAGAATCACCTGATTTCAGGAGCAGAGGGACAACTTGGCCCGGAAGAGCGACGGAGGAGGCGAGCTGTGCGCCGTAAGCAGGTGGGTCGGTGGGTGGTGCCAGAGGGGAGCTGTGCCGTGTGGCTCTAGCTAAGCTCGGTCGTTTCTCTGTTTCCTAGGTGCGAAGCGAAGAGGAAAGCGGGCTGTCGGCAGCTCAGCTCCTCGGGCCAGGTGAGCACGGAGTGCTGGGCCGAAGCGGCAGCTCGTTTCAGGTCCCGTGTTGCTGGCGCGGGTCCGAGCGTCCTTTGGTGGTGTTTTACAGGCGGCAGCTGAGCGTCTCGGCGGTCCGCGGCGTGGCAGTCCAAAGCAAGGGCGGCCGGGTGGGCGAGCGGCCCAGGTAAGGGAGGGCGAGCTGGGACCGTCTGCGGGCAGGCTGTGTTTTCGGGCGGCGTCCGAGCGCGTGCCTCTGGTTTTGCGGGTGCCGCAGACGAGCCGGCAGGGGCGAAGCCGCACGCCGGCCGGCAGCCGAGAAGGTGAGGCGGCGGTGGGCGTTGCGGAGCCCGGTATTGCCCGGTCTCTCGCTTCATCTTTTCCTTCTCGCTTTGCAGGCGCTTTGTGGGCCCTCTGGACCGGGAGGAGCATTTGCGGTGAGCCGGGCTAGGGGCGAGGAGGAGCGTGGGGCCGGGGACTCGTTCCCGGCGCCACGGTTTTTTTTGCTTCTCGCCGTCGTAGGCGTCACCAGCGCTGAGGGTTTGTGACGGCGCCAGCGGCAGGACACGCCGACCGGACCGCCCTGGAGCTCAGCAGGAGGTGGGTGTCGCGGACGGACTCGGCGTTTGCCCCGCGGCGCCGTGTGCCGGCGTGGCTTAGCGAGCGCGTGCTTTCTCGTGCTCCTGCAGGCGCTGAAGAGGAACCCGGCGACGCGGGAAGACGGCCGTTGGCGCACGTGGCGTTTTCCTCTGCCGAAGATGGGTTCGGTCCCTCGGCCCTCTGAAAGCTAAGTGGAGGCGCGAGGGCTGGGAAGGGGCCGGGAATGGCAGGGACGGGGGGTTTAGCTCTGCTAAGGGCAAGGGCCGTCCAGGAACCGCGCCCTTGGCGCGGGTCAAGGGCCCGGGGACCTTTACCGTGCGATGCCAGCGTGTGCCGGGCAGGGCAGCTCCAGCCTGCGTCTGCGTTGTGGTGTAGTTCGGGAAGCCTGCCTTGCGCCTGTCAGCCGATCCTGGGGTCTCGTTGCGTTCGAGGGGCACGGAAGGCCTCTCGGGTGCCACCCCGGGATCTGGAACGCCGGTGCCGATCGGCGTAGCGCCGATCGGGCGCTGGTTTTCTGGTGTCGGCAGCCGAAAGCGTGGCGCGTTCTTGCCTTTCGGCCGTTTCTGGTCAGGGCTGATTGTGGCGTTGTCCTGGGCTGTGCCGGCAGCTCTAGCCATCCAGTCTCAGGGACTGGAACTTCAAGATGCTGGGAAGAAGTTCTTAGGTTTTTCATCAGCTTCTCGTTTGGTTGCGACGTCTCTGCTCGGTTGTGGCGCTGCCGCCGTCTCGTCAGGAGCCGTGACGTCGGGCTCCTTTTCCGTTTGAGAATGCAGGAGAGGCTCCTCTCCTCCCCGTAGATTATTGGGATCGATGCCCTTCTGGTCTCGGAGCGTCGTGTTCGTCGTGGAGCGTTTTTGGCGCTGTGGCCGTCGCGTGGTCTATAAGGTTCTGCGGAGCGTCTGTCGGCCCGGGTGCGCGTTTGGCTCGGAGCTGCTCTGCCCGGACGCGTAGAGGCAGGGGAGGGTGGACGGAGCTCTGGCGGTCCCCGGTTAACCTGCTGACGCGTTGAATTGCGTGGGCAGAGGCGGCGCGGTCATCTGGGATGGAGTAGCCGTGGGCAGGGGAGCGGAGGGTCCCCGCGCAGGCGTTTGAGAGCCTCCACGAGAGCTTGGGACGTTCTTGCGCCACAGAAAGCAGACCTGTGGGCTGGTCAGGCTGTTGATGGGCTGCTGGGTGACTTGCAGAATCACCTGATTTCAGGAGCAGAGGGACAACTTGGCCCGGAAGAGCGACGGAGGAGGCGAGCTGTGCGCCGTAAGCAGGTGGGTCGGTGGGTGGTGCCAGAGGGGAGCTGTGCCGTGTGGCTCTAGCTAAGCTCGGTCGTTTCTCTGTTTCCTAGGTGCGAAGCGAAGAGGAAAGCGGGCTGTCGGCAGCTCAGCTCCTCGGGCCAGGTGAGCACGGAGTGCTGGGCCGAAGCGGCAGCTCGTTTCAGGTCCCGTGTTGCTGGCGCGGGTCCGAGCGTCCTTTGGTGGTGTTTTACAGGCGGCAGCTGAGCGTCTCGGCGGTCCGCGGCGTGGCAGTCCAAAGCAAGGGCGGCCGGGTGGGCGAGCGGCCCAGGTAAGGGAGGGCGAGCTGGGACCGTCTGCGGGCAGGCTGTGTTTTCGGGCGGCGTCCGAGCGCGTGCCTCTGGATTTGCGGGTGCCGCAGACGAGCCGGCAGGGGCGAAGCCGCACGCCGGCCGGCAGCCGAGAAGGTGAGGCGGCGGTGGGCGTTGCGGAGCCCGGTATTGCCCGGTCTCTCGCTTCATCTTTTCCTTCTCGCTTTGCAGGCGCTTTGTGGGCCCTCTGGACCGGGAGGAGCATTTGCGGTGAGCCGGGCTAGGGGCGAGGAGGAGCGTGGGGCCGGGGACTCGTTCCCGGCGCCACGGTTTTTTTTGCTTCTCGCCGTCGTAGGCGTCACCAGCGCTGAGGGTTTGTGACCGCGCCAGCGGCAGGACACGCCGACCGGACCGCCCTGGAGCTCAGCAGGAGGTGGGTGTCGCGGACGGACTCGGCGTTTGCCCCGCGGCGCCGTGTGCCGGCGTGGCTTAGCGAGCGCGTGCTTTCTCGTGCTCCTGCAGGCGCTGAAGAGGAACCCGGCGACGCGGGAAGACGGCCGTTGGCGCACGTGGCGTTTTCCTCTGCCGAAGATGGGTTCGGTCCCTCGGCCCTCTGAAAGCTAAGTGGAGGCGCGAGGGCTGGGAAGGGGCCGGGAATGGCAGGGCCGGGGGGTTTAGCTCTGCTAAGGGCAAGGGCCGTCCAGGAACCGCGCCCTTGGCGCGGGTCAAGGGCCCGGGGACCTTTACCGTGCGATGCCAGCGTGTGCCGGGCAGGGCAGCTCCAGCCTGCGTCTGCGTTGTGGTGTAGTTCGGGAAGCCTGCCTTGCGCCTGTCAGCCGATCCTGGGGTCTCGTTGCGTTCGAGGGGCACGGAAGGCCTCTCGGGTGCCACCCCGGGATCTGGAACGCCGGTGCCGATCGGCGTAGCGCCGATCGGGCGCTGGTTTTCTGGTGTCGGCAGCCGAAAGCGTGGCGCGTTCTTGCCTTTCGGCCGTTTCTGGTCAGGGCTGATTGTGGCGTTGTCCTGGGCTGTGCCGGCAGCTCTAGCCATCCAGTCTCAGGGACTGGAACTTCAAGATGCTGGGAAGAAGTTCTTAGGTTTTTCATCAGCTTCTCGTTTGGTTGCGACGTCTCTGCTCGGTTGTGGCGCTGCCGCCGTCTCGTCAGGAGCCGTGACGTCGGGCTCCTTTTCCGTTTGAGGATGCAGGAGAGGCTCCTCTCCTCCCCGTAGATTATTGGGATCGATGCCCTTCTGGTCTCGGAGCGTCGTGTTCGTCGTGGAGCGTTTTTGGCGCTGTGGCCGTCGCGTGGTCTATAAGGTTCTGCGGAGCGTCTGTCGGCCCGGGTGCGCGTTTGGCTCGGAGCTGCTCTGCCCGGACGCGTAGAGGCAGGGGAGGGTGGACGGAGCTCTGGCGGTCCCCGGTTAACCTGCTGACGCGTTGAATTGCGTGGGCAGAGGCGGCGCGGTCATCTGGGATGGAGTAGCCGTGGGCAGGGGAGCGGAGGGTCCCCGCGCAGGCGTTTGAGAGCCTCCACGAGAGCTTGGGACGTTATTGCGCCACAGAAAGCAGACCTGTGGGCTGGTCAGGCTGTTGATGGGCTGCTGGGTGACTTGCAGAATCACCTGATTTCAGGAGCAGAGGGACAACTTGGCCCGGAAGAGCGCCGGAGGAGGCGAGCTGTGCGCCGTAAGCAGGTGGGTCGGTGGGTGGTGCCAGAGGGGAGCTGTGCCGTGTGGCTCTAGCTAAGCTCGGTCGTTTCTCTGTTTCCTAGGTGCGAAGCGAAGAGGAAAGCGGGCTGTCGGCAGCTCAGCTCCTCGGGCCAGGTGAGCACGGAGTGCTGGGCCGAAGCGGCAGCTCGTTTCAGGTCCCGTGTTGCTGGCGCGGGTCCGAGCGTCCTTTGGTGGTGTTTTACAGGCGGCAGCTGAGCGTCTCGGCGGTCCGCGGCGTGGCAGTCCAAAGCAAGGGCGGCCGGGTGGGCGAGCGGCCCAGGTAAGGGAGGGCGAGCTGGGACCGTCTGCGGGCAGGCTGTGTTTTCGGGCGGCGTCCGAGCGCGTGCCTCTGGTTTTGCGGGTGCCGCAGACGAGCCGGCAGGGGCGAAGCCGCACGCCGGCCGGCAGCCGAGAAGGTGAGGCGGCGGTGGGCGTTGCGGAGCCCGGTATTGCCCGGTCTCTCGCTTCATCTTTTCCTTCTCGCTTTGCAGGCGCTTTGTGGGCCCTCTGGACCGGGAGGAGCATTTGCGGTGAGCCGGGCTAGGGGCGAGGAGGAGCGTGGGGCCGGGGACTCGTTCCCGGCGCCACGGTTTTTTTTGCTTCTCGCCGTCGTAGGCGTCACCAGCGCTGAGGGTTTGTGACGGCGCCAGCGGCAGGACACGCCGACCGGACCGCCCTGGAGCTCAGCAGGAGGTGGGTGTCGCGGACGGACTCGGCGTTTGCCCCGCGGCGCCGTGTGCCGGCGTGGCTTAGCGAGCGCGTGCTTTCTCGTGCTCCTGCAGGCGCTGAAGAGGAACCCGGCGACGCGGGAAGACGGCCGTTGGCGCACGTGGCGTTTTCCTCTGCCGAAGATGGGTTCGGTCCCTCGGCCCTCTGAAAGCTAAGTGGAGGCGCGAGGGCTGGGAAGGGGCCGGGAATGGCAGGGACGGGGGGTTTAGCTCTGCTAAGGGCAAGGGCCGTCCAGGAACCGCGCCCTTGGCGCGGGTCAAGGGCCCGGGGACCTTTACCGTGCGATGCCAGCGTGTGCCGGGCAGGGCAGCTCCAGCCTGCGTCTGCGTTGTGGTGTAGTTCGGGAAGCCTGCCTTGCGCCTGTCAGCCGATCCTGGGGTCTCGTTGCGTTCGAGGGGCACGGAAGGCCTCTCGGGTGCCACCCCGGGATCTGGAACGCCGGTGCCGATCGGCGTAGCGCCGATCGGGCGCTGGTTTTCTGGTGTCGGCAGCCGAAAGCGTGGCGCGTTCTTGCCTTTCGGCCGTTTCTGGTCAGGGCTGATTGTGGCGTTGTCCTGGGCTGTGCCGGCAGCTCTAGCCATCCAGTCTCAGGGACTGGAACTTCAAGATGCTGGGAAGAAGTTCTTAGGTTTTTCATCAGCTTCTCGTTTGGTTGCGACGTCTCTGCTCGGTTGTGGCGCTGCCGCCGTCTCGTCAGGAGCCGTGACGTCGGGCTCCTTTTCCGTTTGAGGATGCAGGAGAGGCTCCTCTCCTCCCCGTAGATTATTGGGATCGATGCCCTTCTGGTCTCGGAGCGTCGTGTTCGTCGTGGAGCGTTTTTGGCGCTGTGGCCGTCGCGTGGTCTATAAGGTTCTGCGGAGCGTCTGTCGGCCCGGGTGCGCGTTTGGCTCGGAGCTGCTCTGCCCGGACGCGTAGAGGCAGGGGAGGGTGGACGGAGCTCTGGCGGTCCCCGGTTAACCTGCTGACGCGTTGAATTGCGTGGGCAGAGGCGGCGCGGTCATCTGGGATGGAGTAGCCGTGGGCAGGGGAGCGGAGGGTCCCCGCGCAGGCGTTTGAGAGCCTCCACGAGAGCTTGGGACGTTATTGCGCCACAGAAAGCAGACCTGTGGGCTGGTCAGGCTGTTGATGGGCTGCTGGGTGACTTGCAGAATCACCTGATTTCAGGAGCAGAGGGACAACTTGGCCCGGAAGAGCGCCGGAGGAGGCGAGCTGTGCGCCGTAAGCAGGTGGGTCGGTGGGTGGTGCCAGAGGGGAGCTGTGCCGTGTGGCTCTAGCTAAGCTCGGTCGTTTCTCTGTTTCCTAGGTGCGAAGCGAAGAGGAAAGCGGGCTGTCGGCAGCTCAGCTCCTCGGGCCAGGTGAGCACGGAGTGCTGGGCCGAAGCGGCAGCTCGTTTCAGGTCCCGTGTTGCTGGCGCGGGTCCGAGCGTCCTTTGGTGGTGTTTTACAGGCGGCAGCTGAGCGTCTCGGCGGTCCGCGGCGTGGCAGTCCAAAGCAAGGGCGGCCGGGTGGGCGAGCGGCCCAGGTAAGGGAGGGCGAGCTGGGACCGTCTGCGGGCAGGCTGTGTTTTCGGGCGGCGTCCGAGCGCGTGCCTCTGGATTTGCGGGTGCCGCAGACGAGCCGGCAGGGGCGAAGCCGCACGCCGGCCGGCAGCCGAGAAGGTGAGGCGGCGGTGGGCGTTGCGGAGCCCGGTATTGCCCGGTCTCTCGCTTCATCTTTTCCTTCTCGCTTTGCAGGCGCTTTGTGGGCCCTCTGGACCGGGAGGAGCATTTGCGGTGAGCCGGGCTAGGGGCGAGGAGGAGCGTGGGGCCGGGGACTCGTTCCCGGCGCCACGGTTTTTTTTGCTTCTCGCCGTCGTAGGCGTCACCAGCGCTGAGGGTTTGTGACCGCGCCAGCGGCAGGACACGCCGACCGGACCGCCCTGGAGCTCAGCAGGAGGTGGGTGTCGCGGACGGACTCGGCGTTTGCCCCGCGGCGCCGTGTGCCGGCGTGGCTTAGCGAGCGCGTGCTTTCTCGTGCTCCTGCAGGCGCTGAAGAGGAACCCGGCGACGCGGGAAGACGGCCGTTGGCGCACGTGGCGTTTTCCTCTGCCGAAGATGGGTTCGGTCCCTCGGCCCTCTGAAAGCTAAGTGGAGGCGCGAGGGCTGGGAAGGGGCCGGGAATGGCAGGGACGGGGGGTTTAGCTCTGCTAAGGGCAAGGGCCGTCCAGGAACCGCGCCCTTGGCGCGGGTCAAGGGCCCGGGGACCTTTACCGTGCGATGCCAGCGTGTGCCGGGCAGGGCAGCTCCAGCCTGCGTCTGCGTTGTGGTGTAGTTCGGGAAGCCTGCCTTGCGCCTGTCAGCCGATCCTGGGGTCTCGTTGCGTTCGAGGGGCACGGAAGGCCTCTCGGGTGCCACCCCGGGATCTGGAACGCCGGTGCCGATCGGCGTAGCGCCGATCGGGCGCTGGTTTTCTGGTGTCGGCAGCCGAAAGCGTGGCGCGTTCTTGCCTTTCGGCCGTTTCTGGTCAGGGCTGATTGTGGCGTTGTCCTGGGCTGTGCCGGCAGCTCTAGCCATCCAGTCTCAGGGACTGGAACTTCAAGATGCTGGGAAGAAGTTCTTAGGTTTTTCATCAGCTTCTCGTTTGGTTGCGACGTCTCTGCTCGGTTGTGGCGCTGCCGCCGTCTCGTCAGGAGCCGTGACGTCGGGCTCCTTTTCCGTTTGAGGATGCAGGAGAGGCTCCTCTCCTCCCCGTAGATTATTGGGATCGATGCCCTTCTGGTCTCGGAGCGTCGTGTTCGTCGTGGAGCGTTTTTGGCGCTGTGGCCGTCGCGTGGTCTATAAGGTTCTGCGGAGCGTCTGTCGGCCCGGGTGCGCGTTTGGCTCGGAGCTGCTCTGCCCGGACGCGTAGAGGCAGGGGAGGGTGGACGGAGCTCTGGCGGTCCCCGGTTAACCTGCTGACGCGTTGAATTGCGTGGGCAGAGGCGGCGCGGTCATCTGGGATGGAGTAGCCGTGGGCAGGGGAGCGGAGGGTCCCCGCGCAGGCGTTTGAGAGCCTCCACGAGAGCTTGGGACGTTATTGCGCCACAGAAAGCAGACCTGTGGGCTGGTCAGGCTGTTGATGGGCTGCTGGGTGACTTGCAGAATCACCTGATTTCAGGAGCAGAGGGACAACTTGGCCCGGAAGAGCGACGGAGGAGGCGAGCTGTGCGCCGTAAGCAGGTGGGTCGGTGGGTGGTGCCAGAGGGGAGCTGTGCCGTGTGGCTCTAGCTAAGCTCGGTCGTTTCTCTGTTTCCTAGGTGCGAAGCGAAGAGGAAAGCGGGCTGTCGGCAGCTCAGCTCCTCGGGCCAGGTGAGCACGGAGTGCTGGGCCGAAGCGGCAGCTCGTTTCAGGTCCCGTGTTGCTGGCGCGGGTCCGAGCGTCCTTTGGTGGTGTTTTACAGGCGGCAGCTGAGCGTCTCGGCGGTCCGCGGCGTGGCAGTCCAAAGCAAGGGCGGCCGGGTGGGCGAGCGGCCCAGGTAAGGGAGGGCGAGCTGGGACCGTCTGCGGGCAGGCTGTGTTTTCGGGCGGCGTCCGAGCGCGTGCCTCTGGTTTTGCGGGTGCCGCAGACGAGCCGGCAGGGGCGAAGCCGCACGCCGGCCGGCAGCCGAGAAGGTGAGGCGGCGGTGGGCGTTGCGGAGCCCGGTATTGCCCGGTCTCTCGCTTCATCTTTTCCTTCTCGCTTTGCAGGCGCTTTGTGGGCCCTCTGGACCGGGAGGAGCATTTGCGGTGAGCCGGGCTAGGGGCGAGGAGGAGCGTGGGGCCGGGGACTCGTTCCCGGCGCCACGGTTTTTTTTTGCTTCTCGCCGTCGTAGGCGTCAGCAGCGCTGAGGGTTTGTGACCGCGCCAGCGGCAGGACACGCCGACCGGACCGCCCTGGAGCTCAGCAGGAGGTGGGTGTCGCGGACGGACTCGGCGTTTGCCCCGCGGCGCCGTGTGCCGGCGTGGCTTAGCGAGCGCGTGCTTTCTCGTGCTCCTGCAGGCGCTGAAGAGGAACCCGGCGACGCGGGAAGACGGCCGTTGGCGCACGTGGCGTTTTCCTCTGCCGAAGATGGGTTCGGTCCCTCGGCCCTCTGAAAGCTAAGTGGAGGCGCGAGGGCTGGGAAGGGGCCGGGAATGGCAGGGACGGGGGGTTTAGCTCTGCTAAGGGCAAGGGCCGTCCAGGAACCGCGCCCTTGGCGCGGGTCAAGGGCCCGGGGACCTTTACCGTGCGATGCCAGCGTGTGCCGGGCAGGGCAGCTCCAGCCTGCGTCTGCGTTGTGGTGTAGTTCGGGAAGCCTGCCTTGCGCCTGTCAGCCGATCCTGGGGTCTCGTTGCGTTCGAGGGGCACGGAAGGCCTCTCGGGTGCCACCCCGGGATCTGGAACGCCGGTGCCGATCGGCGTAGCGCCGATCGGGCGCTGGTTTTCTGGTGTCGGCAGCCGAAAGCGTGGCGCGTTCTTGCCTTTCGGCCGTTTCTGGTCAGGGCTGATTGTGGCGTTGTCCTGGGCTGTGCCGGCAGCTCTAGCCATCCAGTCTCAGGGACTGGAACTTCAAGATGCTGGGAAGAAGTTCTTAGGTTTTTCATCAGCTTCTCGTTTGGTTGCGCCGTCTCTGCTCGGTTGTGGCGCTGCCGCCGTCTCGTCAGGAGCCGTGACGTCGGGCTCCTTTTCCGTTTGAGGATGCAGGAGAGGCTCCTCTCCTCCCCGTAGATTATTGGGATCGATGCCCTTCTGGTCTCGGAGCGTCGTGTTCGTCGTGGAGCGTTTTTGGCGCTGTGGCCGTCGCGTGGTCTATAAGGTTCTGCGGAGCGTCTGTCGGCCCGGGTGCGCGTTTGGCTCGGAGCTGCTCTGCCCGGACGCGTAGAGGCAGGGGAGGGTGGACGGAGCTCTGGCGGTCCCCGGCTAACCTGCTGACGCGTTGAATTGCGTGGGCAGAGGCGGCGCGGTCATCTGGGATGGAGTAGCCGTGGGCAGGGGAGCGGAGGGTCCCCGCGCAGGCGTTTGAGAGCCTCCACGAGAGCTTGGGACGTTCTTGCGCCACAGAAAGCAGACCTGTGGGCTGGTCAGGCTGTTGATGGGCTGCTGGGTGACTTGCAGAATCACCTGATTTCAGGAGCAGAGGGACAACTTGGCCCGGAAGAGCGCCGGAGGAGGTGAGCTGTGCGCCGTAAGCAGGTGGGTCGGTGGGTGGTGCCAGAGGGGAGCTGTGCCGTGTGGCTCTAGCTAAGCTCGGTCGTTTCTCTGTTTCCTAGGTGCGAAGCGAAGAGGAAAGCGGGCTGTCGGCAGCTCAGCTCCTCGGGCCAGGTGAGCACGGAGTGCTGGGCCGAAGCGGCAGCTCGTTTCAGGTCCCGTGTTGCTGGCGCGGGTCCGAGCGTCCTTTGGTGGTGTTTTACAGGCGGCAGCTGAGCGTCTCGGCGGTCCGCGGCGTGGCAGTCCAAAGCAAGGGCGGCCGGGTGGGCGAGCGGCCCAGGTAAGGGAGGGCGAGCTGGGACCGTCTGCGGGCAGGCTGTGTTTTCGGGCGGCGTCCGAGCGCGTGCCTCTGGTTTTGCGGGTGCCGCAGACGAGCCGGCAGGGGCGAAGCCGCACGCCGGCCGGCAGCCGAGAAGGTGAGGCGGCGGTGGGCGTTGCGGAGCCCGGTATTGCCCGGTCTCTCGCTTCATCTTTTCCTTCTCGCTTTGCAGGCGCTTTGTGGGCCCTCTGGACCGGGAGGAGCATTTGCGGTGAGCCGGGCTAGGGGCGAGGAGGAGCGTGGGGCCGGGGACTCGTTCCCGGCGCCACGGTTTTTTTTGCTTCTCGCCGTCGTAGGCGTCACCAGCGCTGAGGGTTTGTGACCGCGCCAGCGGCAGGACACGCCGACCGGACCGCCCTGGAGCTCAGCAGGAGGTGGGTGTCGCGGACGGACTCGGCGTTTGCCCCGCGGCGCCGTGTGCCGGCGTGGCTTAGCGAGCGCGTGCTTTCTCGTGCTCCTGCAGGCGCTGAAGAGGAACCCGGCGACGCGGGAAGACGGCCGTTGGCGCACGTGGCGTTTTCCTCTGCCGAAGATGGGTTCGGTCCCTCGGCCCTCTGAAAGCTAAGTGGAGGCGCGAGGGCTGGGAAGGGGCCGGGAATGGCAGGGACGGGGGGTTTAGCTCTGCTAAGGGCAAGGGCCGTCCAGGAACCGCGCCCTTGGCGCGGGTCAAGGGCCCGGGGACCTTTACCGTGCGATGCCAGCGTGTGCCGGGCAGGGCAGCTCCAGCCTGCGTCTGCGTTGTGGTGTAGTTCGGGAAGCCTGCCTTGCGCCTGTCAGCCGATCCTGGGGTCTCGTTGCGTTCGAGGGGCACGGAAGGCCTCTCGGGTGCCACCCCGGGATCTGGAACGCCGGTGCCGATCGGCGTAGCGCCGATCGGGCGCTGGTTTTCTGGTGTCGGCAGCCGAAAGCGTGGCGCGTTCTTGCCTTTCGGCCGTTTCTGGTCAGGGCTGATTGTGGCGTTGTCCTGGGCTGTGCCGGCAGCTCTAGCCATCCAGTCTCAGGGACTGGAACTTCAAGATGCTGGGAAGAAGTTCTTAGGTTTTTCATCAGCTTCTCGTTTGGTTGCGACGTCTCTGCTCGGTTGTGGCGCTGCCGCCGTCTCGTCAGGAGCCGTGACGTCGGGCTCCTTTTCCGTTTGAGGATGCAGGAGAGGCTCCTCTCCTCCCCGTAGATTATTGGGATCGATGCCCTTCTGGTCTCGGAGCGTCGTGTTCGTCGTGGAGCGTTTTTGGCGCTGTGGCCGTCGCGTGGTCTATAAGGTTCTGCGGAGCGTCTGTCGGCCCGGGTGCGCGTTTGGCTCGGAGCTGCTCTGCCCGGACGCGTAGAGGCAGGGGAGGGTGGACGGAGCTCTGGCGGTCCCCGGTTAACCTGCTGACGCGTTGAATTGCGTGGGCAGAGGCGGCGCGGTCATCTGGGATGGAGTAGCCGTGGGCAGGGGAGCGGAGGGTCCCCGCGCAGGCGTTTGAGAGCCTCCACGAGAGCTTGGGACGTTATTGCGCCACAGAAAGCAGACCTGTGGGCTGGTCAGGCTGTTGATGGGCTGCTGGGTGACTTGCAGAATCACCTGATTTCAGGAGCAGAGGGACAACTTGGCCCGGAAGAGCGACGGAGGAGGCGAGCTGTGCGCCGTAAGCAGGTGGGTCGGTGGGTGGTGCCAGAGGGGAGCTGTGCCGTGTGGCTCTAGCTAAGCTCGGTCGTTTCTCTGTTTCCTAGGTGCGAAGCGAAGAGGAAAGCGGGCTGTCGGCAGCTCAGCTCCTCGGGCCAGGTGAGCACGGAGTGCTGGGCCAAAGCGGCAGCTCGTTTCAGGTCCCGTGTTGCTGGCGCGGGTCCGAGCGTCCTTTGGTGGTGTTTTACAGGCGGCAGCTGAGCGTCTCGGCGGTACGCGGCGTGGCAGTCCAAAGCAAGGGCGGCCGGGTGGGCGAGCGGCCCAGGTAAGGGAGGGCGAGCTGGGACCGTCTGCGGGCAGGCTGTGTTTTCGGGCGGCGTCCGAGCGCGTGCCTCTGGTTTTGCGGGTGCCGCAGACGAGCCGGCAGGGGCGAAGCCGCACGCCGGCCGGCAGCCGAGAAGGTGAGGCGGCGGTGGGCGTTGCGGAGCCCGGTATTGCCCGGTCTCTCGCTTCATCTTTTCCTTCTCGCTTTGCAGGCGCTTTGTGGGCCCTCTGGACCGGGAGGAGCATTTGCGGTGAGCCGGGCTAGGGGCGAGGAGGAGCGTGGGGCCGGGGACTCGTTCCCGGCGCCACGGTTTTTTTTGCTTCTCGCCGTCGTAGGCGTCACCAGCGCTGAGGGTTTGTGACCGCGCCAGCGGCAGGACACGCCGACCGGACCGCCCTGGAGCTCAGCAGGAGGTGGGTGTCGCGGACGGACTCGGCGTTTGCCCCGCGGCGCCGTGTGCCGGCGTGGCTTAGCGAGCGCGTGCTTTCTCGTGCTCCTGCAGGCGCTGAAGAGGAACCCGGCGACGCGGGAAGACGGCCGTTGGCGCACGTGGCGTTTTCCTCTGCCGAAGATGGGTTCGGTCCCTCGGCCCTCTGAAAGCTAAGTGGAGGCGCGAGGGCTGGGAAGGGGCCGGGAATGGCAGGGACGGGGGGTTTAGCTCTGCTAAGGGCAAGGGCCGTCCAGGAACCGCGCCCTTGGCGCGGGTCAAGGGCCCGGGGACCTTTACCGTGCGATGCCAGCGTGTGCCGGGCAGGGCAGCTCCAGCCTGCGTCTGCGTTGTGGTGTAGTTCGGGAAGCCTGCCTTGCGCCTGTCAGCCGATCCTGGGGTCTCGTTGCGTTCGAGGGGCACGGAAGGCCTCTCGGGTGCCACCCCGGGATCTGGAACGCCGGTGCCGATCGGCGTAGCGCCGATCGGGCGCTGGTTTTCTGGTGTCGGCAGCCGAAAGCGTGGCGCGTTCTTGCCTTTCGGCCGTTTCTGGTCAGGGCTGATTGTGGCGTTGTCCTGGGCTGTGCCGGCAGCTCTAGCCATCCAGTCTCAGGGACTGGAACTTCAAGATGCTGGGAAGAAGTTCTTAGGTTTTTCATCAGCTTCTCGTTTGGTTGCGACGTCTCTGCTCGGTTGTGGCGCTGCCGCCGTCTCGTCAGGAGCCGTGACGTCGGGCTCCTTTTCCGTTTGAGGATGCAGGAGAGGCTCCTCTCCTCCCCGTAGATTATTGGGATCGATGCCCTTCTGGTCTCGGAGCGTCGTGTTCGTCGTGGAGCGTTTTTGGCGCTGTGGCCGTCGCGTGGTCTATAAGGTTCTGCGGAGCGTCTGTCGGCCCGGGTGCGCGTTTGGCTCGGAGCTGCTCTGCCCGGACGCGTAGAGGCAGGGGAGGGTGGACGGAGCTCTGGCGGTCCCCGGTTAACCTGCTGACGCGTTGAATTGCGTGGGCAGAGGCGGCGCGGTCATCTGGGATGGAGTAGCCGTGGGCAGGGGAGCGGAGGGTCCCCGCGCAGGCGTTTGAGAGCCTCCACGAGAGCTTGGGACGTTATTGCGCCACAGAAAGCAGACCTGTGGGCTGGTCAGGCTGTTGATGGGCTGCTGGGTGACTTGCAGAATCACCTGATTTCAGGAGCAGAGGGACAACTTGGCCCGGAAGAGCGACGGAGGAGGCGAGCTGTGCGCCGTAAGCAGGTGGGTCGGTGGGTGGTGCCAGAGGGGAGCTGTGCCGTGTGGCTCTAGCTAAGCTCGGTCGTTTCTCTGTTTCCTAGGTGCGAAGCGAAGAGGAAAGCGGGCTGTCGGCAGCTCAGCTCCTCGGGCCAGGTGAGCACGGAGTGCTGGGCCAAAGCGGCAGCTCGTTTCAGGTCCCGTGTTGCTGGCGCGGGTCCGAGCGTCCTTTGGTGGTGTTTTACAGGCGGCAGCTGAGCGTCTCGGCGGTACGCGGCGTGGCAGTCCAAAGCAAGGGCGGCCGGGTGGGCGAGCGGCCCAGGTAAGGGAGGGCGAGCTGGGACCGTCTGCGGGCAGGCTGTGTTTTCGGGCGGCGTCCGAGCGCGTGCCTCTGGTTTTGCGGGTGCCGCAGACGAGCCGGCAGGGGCGAAGCCGCACGCCGGCCGGCAGCCGAGAAGGTGAGGCGGCGGTGGGCGTTGCGGAGCCCGGTATTGCCCGGTCTCTCGCTTCATCTTTTCCTTCTCGCTTTGCAGGCGCTTTGTGGGCCCTCTGGACCGGGAGGAGCATTTGCGGTGAGCCGGGCTAGGGGCGAGGAGGAGCGTGGGGCCGGGGACTCGTTCCCGGCGCCACGGTTTTTTTTTGCTTCTCGCCGTCGTAGGCGTCACCAGCGCTGAGGGTTTGTGACCGCGCCAGCGGCAGGACACGCCGACCGGACCGCCCTGGAGCTCAGCAGGAGGTGGGTGTCGCGGACGGACTCGGCGTTTGCCCCGCGGCGCCGTGTGCCGGCGTGGCTTAGCGAGCGCGTGCTTTCTCGTGCTCCTGCAGGCGCTGAAGAGGAACCCGGCGACGCGGGAAGACGGCCGTTGGCGCACGTGGCGTTTTCCTCTGCCGAAGATGGGTTCGGTCCCTCGGCCCTCTGAAAGCTAAGTGGAGGCGCGAGGGCTGGGAAGGGGCCGGGAATGGCAGGGACGGGGGGTTTAGCTCTGCTAAGGGCAAGGGCTGTCCAGGAACCGCGCCCTTGGCGCGGGTCAAGGGCCCGGGGACCTTTACCGTGCGATGCCAGCGTGTGCCGGGCAGGGCAGCTCCAGCCTGCGTCTGCGTTGTGGTGTAGTTCGGGAAGCCTGCCTTGCGCCTGTCAGCCGATCCTGGGGTCTCGTTGCGTTCGAGGGGCACGGAAGGCCTCTCGGGTGCCACCCCGGGATCTGGAACGCCGGTGCCGATCGGCGTAGCGCCGATCGGGCGCTGGTTTTCTGGTGTCGGCAGCCGAAAGCGTGGCGGGTTCTTGCCTTTCGGCCGTTTCTGGTCAGGGCTGATTGTGGCGTTGTCCTGGGCTGTGCCGGCAGCTCTAGCCATCCAGTCTCAGGGACTGGAACTTCAAGATGCTGGGAAGAAGTTCTTAGGTTTTTCATCAGCTTCTCGTTTGGTTGCGACGTCTCTGCTCGGTTGTGGCGCTGCCGCCGTCTCGTCAGGAGCCGTGACGTCGGGCTCCTTTTCCGTTTGAGGATGCAGGAGAGGCTCCTCTCCTCCCCGTAGATTATTGGGATCGATGCCCTTCTGGTCTCGGAGCGTCGTGTTCGTCGTGGAGCGTTTTTGGCGCTGTGGCCGTCGCGTGGTCTATAAGGTTCTGCGGAGCGTCTGTCGGCCCGGGTGCGCGTTTGGCTCGGAGCTGCTCTGCCCGGACGCGTAGAGGCAGGGGAGGGTGGACGGAGCTCTGGCGGTCCCCGGTTAACCTGCTGACGCGTTGAATTGCGTGGGCAGAGGCGGCGCGGTCATCTGGGATGGAGTAGCCGTGGGCAGGGGAGCGGAGGGTCCCCGCGCAGGCGTTTGAGAGCCTCCACGAGAGCTTGGGACGTTATTGCGCCACAGAAAGCAGACCTGTGGGCTGGTCAGGCTGTTGATGGGCTGCTGGGTGACTTGCAGAATCACCTGATTTCAGGAGCAGAGGGACAACTTGGCCCGGAAGAGCGACGGAGGAGGCGAGCTGTGCGCCGTAAGCAGGTGGGTCGGTGGGTGGTGCCAGAGGGGAGCTGTGCCGTGTGGCTCTAGCTAAGCTCGGTCGTTTCTCTGTTTCCTAGGTGCGAAGCGAAGAGGAAAGCGGGCTGTCGGCAGCTCAGCTCCTCGGGCCAGGTGAGCACGGAGTGCTGGGCCGAAGCGGCAGCTCGTTTCAGGTCCCGTGTTGCTGGCGCGGGTCCGAGCGTCCTTTGGTGGTGTTTTACAGGCGGCAGCTGAGCGTCTCGGCGGTCCGCGGCGTGGCAGTCCAAAGCAAGGGCGGCCGGGTGGGCGAGCGGCCCAGGTAAGGGAGGGCGAGCTGGGACCGTCTGCGGGCAGGCTGTGTTTTCGGGCGGCGTCCGAGCGCGTGCCTCTGGTTTTGCGGGTGCCGCAGACGAGCCGGCAGGGGCGAAGCCGCACGCCGGCCGGCAGCCGAGAAGGTGAGGCGGCGGTGGGCGTTGCGGAGCCCGGTATTGCCCGGTCTCTCGCTTCATCTTTTCCTTCTCGCTTTGCAGGCGCTTTGTGGGCCCTCTGGACCGGGAGGAGCATTTGCGGTGAGCCGGGCTAGGGGCGAGGAGGAGCGTGGGGCCGGGGACTCGTTCCCGGCGCCACGGTTTTTTTTGCTTCTCGCCGTCGTAGGCGTCACCAGCGCTGAGGGTTTGTGACGGCGCCAGCGGCAGGACACGCCGACCGGACCGCCCTGGAGCTCAGCAGGAGGTGGGTGTCGCGGACGGACTCGGCGTTTGCCCCGCGGCGCCGTGTGCCGGCGTGGCTTAGCGAGCGCGTGCTTTCTCGTGCTCCTGCAGGCGCTGAAGAGGAACCCGGCGACGCGGGAAGACGGCCGTTGGCGCACGTGGCGTTTTCCTCTGCCGAAGATGGGTTCGGTCCCTCGGCCCTCTGAAAGCTAAGTGGAGGCGCGAGGGCTGGGAAGGGGCCGGGAATGGCAGGGCCGGGGGGTTTAGCTCTGCTACGGGCAAGGGCCGTCCAGGAACCGCGCCCTTGGCGCGGGTCAAGGGCCCGGGGACCTTTACCGTGCGATGCCAGCGTGTGCCGGGCAGGGCAGCTCCAGCCTGCGTCTGCGTTGTGGTGTAGTTCGGGAAGCCTGCCTTGCGCCTGTCAGCCGATCCTGGGGTCTCGTTGCGTTCGAGGGGCACGGAAGGCCTCTCGGGTGCCACCCCGGGATCTGGAACGCCGGTGCCGATCGGCGTAGCGCCGATCGGGCGCTGGTTTTCTGGTGTCGGCAGCCGAAAGCGTGGCGGGTTCTTGCCTTTCGGACGTTTCTGGTCAGGGCTGATTGTGGCGTTGTCCTGGGCTGTGCCGGCAGCTCTAGCCATCCAGTCTCAGGGACTGGAACTTCAAGATGCTGGGAAGAAGTTCTTAGGTTTTTCATCAGCTTCTCGTTTGGTTGCGACGTCTCTGCTCGGTTGTGGCGCTGCCGCCGTCTCGTCAGGAGCCGTGACGTCGGGCTCCTTTTCCGTTTGAGGATGCAGGAGAGGCTCCTCTCCTCCCCGTAGATTATTGGGATCGATGCCCTTCTGGTCTCGGAGCGTCGTGTTCGTCGTGGAGCGTTTTTGGCGCTGTGGCCGTCGCGTGGTCTATAAGGTTCTGCGGAGCGTCTGTCGGCCCGGGTGCGCGTTTGGCTCGGAGCTGCTCTGCCCGGACGCGTAGAGGCAGGGGAGGGTGGACGGAGCTCTGGCGGTCCCCGGTTAACCTGCTGACGCGTTGAATTGCGTGGGCAGAGGCGGCGCGGTCATCTGGGATGGAGTAGCCGTGGGCAGGGGAGCGGAGGGTCCCCGCGCAGGCGTTTGAGAGCCTCCACGAGAGCTTGGGACGTTATTGCGCCACAGAAAGCAGACCTGTGGGCTGGTCAGGCTGTTGATGGGCTGCTGGGTGACTTGCAGAATCACCTGATTTCAGGAGCAGAGGGACAACTTGGCCCGGAAGAGCGACGGAGGAGGCGAGCTGTGCGCCGTAAGCAGGTGGGTCGGTGGGTGGTGCCAGAGGGGAGCTGTGCCGTGTGGCTCTAGCTAAGCTCGGTCGTTTCTCTGTTTCCTAGGTGCGAAGCGAAGAGGAAAGCGGGCTGTCGGCAGCTCAGCTCCTCGGGCCAGGTGAGCACGGAGTGCTGGGCCGAAGCGGCAGCTCGTTTCAGGTCCCGTGTTGCTGGCGCGGGTCCGAGCGTCCTTTGGTGGTGTTTTACAGGCGGCAGCTGAGCGTCTCGGCGGTCCGCGGCGTGGCAGTCCAAAGCAAGGGCGGCCGGGTGGGCGAGCGGCCCAGGTAAGGGAGGGCGAGCTGGGACCGTCTGCGGGCAGGCTGTGTTTTCGGGCGGCGTCCGAGCGCGTGCCTCTGGTTTTGCGGGTGCCGCAGACGAGCCGGCAGGGGCGAAGCCGCACGCCGGCCGGCAGCCGAGAAGGTGAGGCGGCGGTGGGCGTTGCGGAGCCCGGTATTGCCCGGTCTCTCGCTTCATCTTTTCCTTCTCGCTTTGCAGGCGCTTTGTGGGCCCTCTGGACCGGGAGGAGCATTTGCGGTGAGCCGGGCTAGGGGCGAGGAGGAGCGTGGGGCCGGGGACTCGTTCCCGGCGCCACGGTTTTTTTTGCTTCTCGCCGTCGTAGGCGTCACCAGCGCTGAGGGTTTGTGACCGCGCCAGCGGCAGGACACGCCGACCGGACCGCCCTGGAGCTCAGCAGGAGGTGGGTGTCGCGGACGGACTCGGCGTTTGCCCCGCGGCGCCGTGTGCCGGCGTGGCTTAGCGAGCGCGTGCTTTCTCGTGCTCCTGCAGGCGCTGAAGAGGAACCCGGCGACGCGGGAAGACGGCCGTTGGCGCACGTGGCGTTTTCCTCTGCCGAAGATGGGTTCGGTCCCTCGGCCCTCTGAAAGCTAAGTGGAGGCGCGAGGGCTGGGAAGGGGCCGGGAATGGCAGGGCCGGGGGGTTTAGCTCTGCTAAGGGCAAGGGCCGTCCAGGAACCGCGCCCTTGGCGCGGGTCAAGGGCCCGGGGACCTTTACCGTGCGATGCCAGCGTGTGCCGGGCAGGGCAGCTCCAGCCTGCGTCTGCGTTGTGGTGTAGTTCGGGAAGCCTGCCTTGCGCCTGTCAGCCGATCCTGGGGTCTCGTTGCGTTCGAGGGGCACGGAAGGCCTCTCGGGTGCCACCCCGGGATCTGGAACGCCGGTGCCGATCGGCGTAGCGCCGATCGGGCGCTGGTTTTCTGGTGTCGGCAGCCGAAAGCGTGGCGCGTTCTTGCCTTTCGGCCGTTTCTGGTCAGGGCTGATTGTGGCGTTGTCCTGGGCTGTGCCGGCAGCTCTAGCCATCCAGTCTCAGGGACTGGAACTTCAAGATGCTGGGAAGAAGTTCTTAGGTTTTTCATCAGCTTCTCGTTTGGTTGCGACGTCTCTGCTCGGTTGTGGCGCTGCCGCCGTCTCGTCAGGAGCCGTGACGTCGGGCTCCTTTTCCGTTTGAGAATGCAGGAGAGGCTCCTCTCCTCCCCGTAGATTATTGGGATCGATGCCCTTCTGGTCTCGGAGCGTCGTGTTCGTCGTGGAGCGTTTTTGGCGCTGTGGCCGTCGCGTGGTCTATAAGGTTCTGCGGAGCGTCTGTCGGCCCGGGTGCGCGTTTGGCTCGGAGCTGCTCTGCCCGGACGCGTAGAGGCAGGGGAGGGTGGACGGAGCTCTGGCGGTCCCCGGTTAACCTGCTGACGCGTTGAATTGCGTGGGCAGAGGCGGCGCGGTCATCTGGGATGGAGTAGCCGTGGGCAGGGGAGCGGAGGGTCCCCGCGCAGGCGTTTGAGAGCCTCCACGAGAGCTTGGGACGTTATTGCGCCACAGAAAGCAGACCTGTGGGCTGGTCAGGCTGTTGATGGGCTGCTGGGTGACTTGCAGAATCACCTGATTTCAGGAGCAGAGGGACAACTTGGCCCGGAAGAGCGACGGAGGAGGCGAGCTGTGCGCCGTAAGCAGGTGGGTCGGTGGGTGGTGCCAGAGGGGAGCTGTGCCGTGTGGCTCTAGCTAAGCTCGGTCGTTTCTCTGTTTCCTAGGTGCGAAGCGAAGAGGAAAGCGGGCTGTCGGCAGCTCAGCTCCTCGGGCCAGGTGAGCACGGAGTGCTGGGCCGAAGCGGCAGCTCGTTTCAGGTCCCGTGTTGCTGGCGCGGGTCCGAGCGTCCTTTGGTGGTGTTTTACAGGCGGCAGCTGAGCGTCTCGGCGGTCCGCGGCGTGGCAGTCCAAAGCAAGGGCGGCCGGGTGGGCGAGCGGCCCAGGTAAGGGAGGGCGAGCTGGGACCGTCTGCGGGCAGGCTGTGTTTTCGGGCGGCGTCCGAGCGCGTGCCTCTGGTTTTGCGGGTGCCGCAGACGAGCCGGCAGGGGCGAAGCCGCACGCCGGCCGGCAGCCGAGAAGGTGAGGCGGCGGTGGGCGTTGCGGAGCCCGGTATTGCCCGGTCTCTCGCTTCATCTTTTCCTTCTTGCCTTGCAGGCGCTTTGTGGGCCCTCTGGACCGGGAGGAGCATTTGCGGTGAGCCGGGCTAGGGGCGAGGAGGAGCGTGGGGCCGGGGACTCGTTCCCGGCGCCACGGTTTTTTTTGCTTCTCGCCGTCGTAGGCGTCACCAGCGCTGAGGGTTTGTGACCGCGCCAGCGGCAGGACACGCCGACCGGACCGCCCTGGAGCTCAGCAGGAGGTGGGTGTCGCGGACGGACTCGGCGTTTGCCCCGCGGCGCCGTGTGCCGGCGTGGCTTAGCGAGCGCGTGCTTTCTCGTGCTCCTGCAGGCGCTGAAGAGGAACCCGGCGACGCGGGAAGACGGCCGTTGGCGCACGTGGCGTTTTCCTCTGCCGAAGATGGGTTCGGTCCCTCGGCCCTCTGAAAGCTAAGTGGAGGCGCGAGGGCTGGGAAGGGGCCGGGAATGGCAGGGACGGGGGGTTTAGCTCTGCTAAGGGCAAGGGCCGTCCAGGAACCGCGCCCTTGGCGCGGGTCAGGGGCCCGGGGACCTTTACCGTGCGATGCCAGCGTGTGCCGGGCAGGGCAGCTCCAGCCTGCGTCTGCGTTGTGGTGTAGTTCGGGAAGCCTGCCTTGCGCCTGTCAGCCGATCCTGGGGTCTCGTTGCGTTCGAGGGGCACGGAAGGCCTCTCGGGTGCCACCCCGGGATCTGGAACGCCGGTGCCGATCGGCGTAGCGCCGATCGGGCGCTGGTTTTCTGGTGTCGGCAGCCGAAAGCGTGGCGGGTTCTTGCCTTTCGGCCGTTTCTGGTCAGGGCTGATTGTGGCGTTGTCCTGGGCTGTGCAGGCAGCTCTAGCCATCCAGTCTCAGGGACTGGAACTTCAAGATGCTGGGAAGAAGTTCTTAGGTTTTTCATCAGCTTCTCGTTTGGTTGCGACGTCTCTGCTCGGTTGTGGCGCTGCCGCCGTCTCGTCAGGAGCCGTGACGTCGGGCTCCTTTTCCGTTTGAGGATGCAGGAGAGGCTCCTCTCCTCCCCGTAGATTATTGGGATCGATGCCCTTCTGGTCTCGGAGCGTCGTGTTCGTCGTGGAGCGTTTTTGGCGCTGTGGCCGTCGCGTGGTCTATAAGGTTCTGCGGAGCGTCTGTCGGCCCGGGTGCGCGTTTGGCTCGGAGCTGCTCTGCCCGGACGCGTAGAGGCAGGGGAGGGTGGACGGAGCTCTGGCGGTCCCCGGTTAACCTGCTGACGCGTTGAATTGCGTGGGCAGAGGCGGCGCGGTCATCTGGGATGGAGTAGCCGTGGGCAGGGGAGCGGAGGGTCCCCGCGCAGGCGTTTGAGAGCCTCCACGAGAGCTTGGGACGTTATTGCGCCACAGAAAGCAGACCTGTGGGCTGGTCAGGCTGTTGATGGGCTGCTGGGTGACTTGCAGAATCACCTGATTTCAGGAGCAGAGGGACAACTTGGCCCGGAAGAGCGCCGGAGGAGGCGAGCTGTGCGCCGTAAGCAGGTGGGTCGGTGGGTGGTGCCAGAGGGGAGCTGTGCCGTGTGGCTCTAGCTAAGCTCGGTCGTTTCTCTGTTTCCTAGGTGCGAAGCGAAGAGGAAAGCGGGCTGTCGGCAGCTCAGCTCCTCGGGCCAGGTGAGCACGGAGTGCTGGGCCGAAGCGGCAGCTCGTTTCAGGTCCCGTGTTGCTGGCGCGGGTCCGAGCGTCCTTTGGTGGTGTTTTACAGGCGGCAGCTGAGCGTCTCGGCGGTCCGCGGCGTGGCAGTCCAAAGCAAGGGCGGCCGGGTGGGCGAGCGGCCCAGGTAAGGGAGGGCGAGCTGGGACCGTCTGCGGGCAGGCTGTGTTTTCGGGCGGCGTCCGAGCGCGTGCCTCTGGTTTTGCGGGTGCCGCAGACGAGCCGGCAGGGGCGAAGCCGCACGCCGGCCGGCAGCCGAGAAGGTGAGGCGGCGGTGGGCGTTGCGGAGCCCGGTATTGCCCGGTCTCTCGCTTCATCTTTTCCTTCTCGCTTTGCAGGCGCTTTGTGGGCCCTCTGGACCGGGAGGAGCATTTGCGGTGAGCCGGGCTAGGGGCGAGGAGGAGCGTGGGGCCGGGGACTCGTTCCCGGCGCCACGGTTTTTTTTTGCTTCTCTCCGTCGTAGGCGTCAGCAGCGCTGAGGGTTTGTGACCGCGCCAGCGGCAGGACACGCCGACCGGACCGCCCTGGAGCTCAGCAGGAGGTGGGTGTCGCGGACGGACTCGGCGTTTGCCCCGCGGCGCCGTGTGCCGGCGTGGCTTAGCGAGCGCGTGCTTTCTCGTGCTCCTGCAGGCGCTGAAGAGGAACCCGGCGACGCGGGAAGACGGCCGTTGGCGCACGTGGCGTTTTCCTCTGCCGAAGATGGGTTCGGTCCCTCGGCCCTCTGAAAGCTAAGTGGAGGCGCGAGGGCTGGGAAGGGGCCGGGAATGGCAGGGACGGGGGGTTTAGCTCTGCTAAGGGCAAGGGCCGTCCAGGAACCGCGCCCTTGGCGCGGGTCAAGGGCCCGGGGACCTTTACCGTGCGATGCCAGCGTGTGCCGGGCAGGGCAGCTCCAGCCTGCGTCTGCGTTGTGGTGTAGTTCGGGAAGCCTGCCTTGCGCCTGTCAGCCGATCCTGGGGTCTCGTTGCGTTCGAGGGGCACGGAAGGCCTCTCGGGTGCCACCCCGGGATCTGGAACGCCGGTGCCGATCGGCGTAGCGCCGATCGGGCGCTGGTTTTCTGGTGTCGGCAGCCGAAAGCGTGGCGCGTTCTTGCCTTTCGGCCGTTTCTGGTCAGGGCTGATTGTGGCGTTGTCCTGGGCTGTGCCGGCAGCTCTAGCCATCCAGTCTCAGGGACTGGAACTTCAAGATGCTGGGAAGAAGTTCTTAGGTTTTTCATCAGCTTCTCGTTTGGTTGCGACGTCTCTGCTCGGTTGTGGCGCTGCCGCCGTCTCGTCAGGAGCCGTGACGTCGGGCTCCTTTTCCGTTTGAGGATGCAGGAGAGGCTCCTCTCCTCCCCGTAGATTATTGGGATCGATGCCCTTCTGGTCTCGGAGCGTCGTGTTCGTCGTGGAGCGTTTTTGGCGCTGTGGCCGTCGCGTGGTCTATAAGGTTCTGCGGAGCGTCTGTCGGCCCGGGTGCGCGTTTGGCTCGGAGCTGCTCTGCCCGGACGCGTAGAGGCAGGGGAGGGTGGACGGAGCTCTGGCGGTCCCCGGTTAACCTGCTGACGCGTTGAATTGCGTGGGCAGAGGCGGCGCGGTCATCTGGGATGGAGTAGCCGTGGGCAGGGGAGCGGAGGGTCCCCGCGCAGGCGTTTGAGAGCCTCCACGAGAGCTTGGGACGTTATTGCGCCACAGAAAGCAGACCTGTGGGTTGGTCAGGCTGTTGATGGGCTGCTGGGTGACTTGCAGAATCACCTGATTTCAGGAGCAGAGGGACAACTTGGCCCGGAAGAGCGACGGAGGAGGCGAGCTGTGCGCCGTAAGCAGGTGGGTCGGTGGGTGGTGCCAGAGGGGAGCTGTGCCGTGTGGCTCTAGCTAAGCTCGGTCGTTTCTCTGTTTCCTAGGTGCGAAGCGAAGAGGAAAGCGGGCTGTCGGCAGCTCAGCTCCTCGGGCCAGGTGAGCACGGAGTGCTGGGCCGAAGCGGCAGCTCGTTTCAGGTCCCGTGTTGCTGGCGCGGGTCCGAGCGTCCTTTGGTGGTGTTTTACAGGCGGCAGCTGAGCGTCTCGGCGGTCCGCGGCGTGGCAGTCCAAAGCAAGGGCGGCCGGGTGGGCGAGCGGCCCAGGTAAGGGAGGGCGAGCTGGGACCGTCTGCGGGCAGGCTGTGTTTTCGGGCGGCGTCCGAGCGCGTGCCTCTGGTTTTGCGGGTGCCGCAGACGAGCCGGCAGGGGCGAAGCCGCACGCCGGCCGGCAGCCGAGAAGGTGAGGCGGCGGTGGGCGTTGCGGAGCCCGGTATTGCCCGGTCTCTCGCTTCATCTTTTCCTTCTCGCTTTGCAGGCGCTTTGTGGGCCCTCTGGACCGGGAGGAGCATTTGCGGTGAGCCGGGCTAGGGGCGAGGAGGAGCGTGGGGCCGGGGACTCGTTCCCGGCGCCACGGTTTTTTTTTGCTTCTCGCCGTCGTAGGCGTCACCAGCGCTGAGGGTTTGTGACCGCGCCAGCGGCAGGACACGCCGACCGGACCGCCCTGGAGCTCAGCAGGAGGTGGGTGTCGCGGACGGACTCGGCGTTTGCCCCGCGGCGCCGTGTGCCGGCGTGGCTTAGCGAGCGCGTGCTTTCTCGTGCTCCTGCAGGCGCTGAAGAGGAACCCGGCGACGCGGGAAGACGGCCGTTGGCGCACGTGGCGTTTTCCTCTGCCGAAGATGGGTTCGGTCCCTCGGCCCTCTGAAAGCTAAGTGGAGGCGCGAGGGCTGGGAAGGGGCCGGGAATGGCAGGGACGGGGGGTTTAGCTCTGCTAAGGGCAAGGGCCGTCCAGGAACCGCGCCCTTGGCGCGGGTCAAGGGCCCGGGGACCTTTACCGTGCGATGCCAGCGTGTGCCGGGCAGGGCAGCTCCAGCCTGCGTCTGCGTTGTGGTGTAGTTCGGGAAGCCTGCCTTGCGCCTGTCAGCCGATCCTGGGGTCTCGTTGCGTTCGAGGGGCACGGAAGGCCTCTCGGGTGCCACCCCGGGATCTGGAACGCCGGTGCCGATCGGCGTAGCGCCGATCGGGCGCTGGTTTTCTGGTGTCGGCAGCCGAAAGCGTGGCGCGTTCTTGCCTTTCGGCCGTTTCTGGTCAGGGCTGATTGTGGCGTTGTCCTGGGCTGTGCCGGCAGCTCTAGCCATCCAGTCTCAGGGACTGGAACTTCAAGATGCTGGGAAGAAGTTCTTAGGTTTTTCATCAGCTTCTCGTTTGGTTGCGACGTCTCTGCTCGGTTGTGGCGCTGCCGCCGTCTCGTCAGGAGCCGTGACGTCGGGCTCCTTTTCCGTTTGAGGATGCAGGAGAGGCTCCTCTCCTCCCCGTAGATTATTGGGATCGATGCCCTTCTGGTCTCGGAGCGTCGTGTTCGTCGTGGAGCGTTTTTGGCGCTGTGGCCGTCGCGTGGTCTATAAGGTTCTGCGGAGCGTCTGTCGGCCCGGGTGCGCGTTTGGCTCGGAGCTGCTCTGCCCGGACGCGTAGAGGCAGGGGAGGGTGGACGGAGCTCTGGCGGTCCCCGGTTAACCTGCTGACGCGTTGAATTGCGTGGGCAGAGGCGGCGCGGTCATCTGGGATGGAGTAGCCGTGGGCAGGGGAGCGGAGGGTCCCCGCGCAGGCGTTTGAGAGCCTCCACGAGAGCTTGGGACGTTATTGCGCCACAGAAAGCAGACCTGTGGGCTGGTCAGGCTGTTGATGGGCTGCTGGGTGACTTGCAGAATCACCTGATTTCAGGAGCAGAGGGACAACTTGGCCCGGAAGAGCGACGGAGGAGGCGAGCTGTGCGCCGTAAGCAGGTGGGTCGGTGGGTGGTGCCAGAGGGGAGCTGTGCCGTGTGGCTCTAGCTAAGCTCG
Organism: Columba livia; assembly: GCF_036013475.1. Lineage (NCBI taxonomy): Eukaryota > Metazoa > Chordata > Aves > Columbiformes > Columbidae > Columba > Columba livia. The sequence continues at coordinate 64,008 of NC_088609.1, read as the reverse complement.
GTCGTTTCTCTGTTTCCTAGGTGCGAAGCGAAGAGGAAAGCGGGCTGTCGGCAGCTCAGCTCCTCGGGCCAGGTGAGCACGGAGTGCTGGGCCGAAGCGGCAGCTCGTTTCAGGTCCCGTGTTGCTGGCGCGGGTCCGAGCGTCCTTTGGTGGTGTTTTACAGGCGGCAGCTGAGCGTCTCGGCGGTCCGCGGCGTGGCAGTCCAAAGCAAGGGCGGCCGGGTGGGCGAGCGGCCCAGGTAAGGGAGGGCGAGCTGGGACCGTCTGCGGGCACGCTGTGTTTTCGGGCGGCGTCCGAGCGCGTGCCTCTGGTTTTGCGGGTGCCGCAGACGAGCCGGCAGGGGCGAAGCCGCACGCCGGCCGGCAGCCGAGAAGGTGAGGCGGCGGTGGGCGTTGCGGAGCCCGGTATTGCCCGGTCTCTCGCTTCATCTTTTCCTTCTCGCCTTGCAGGTGCTTTGTGGGCCCTCTGGACCGGGAGGAGCATTTGCGGTGAGCCGGGCTAGGGGCGAGGAGGAGCGTGGGGCCGGGGACTCGTTCCCGGCGCCACGGTTTTTTTTTGCTTCTCGCCGTCGTAGGCGTCACCAGCGCTGAGGGTTTGTGACCGCGCCAGCGGCAGGACACGCCGACCGGACCGCCCTGGAGCTCAGCAGGAGGTGGGTGTCGCGGACGGACTCGGCGTTTGCCCCGCGGCGCCGTGTGCCGGCGTGGCTTAGCGAGCGCGTGCTTTCTCGTGCTCCTGCAGGCGCTGAAGAGGAACCCGGCGACGCGGGAAGACGGCCGTTGGCGCACGTGGCGTTTTCCTCTGCCGAAGATGGGTTCGGTCCCTCGGCCCTCTGAAAGCTAAGTGGAGGCGCGAGGGCTGGGAAGGGGCCGGGAATGGCAGGGACGGGGGGTTTAGCTCTGCTAAGGGCAAGGGCCGTCCAGGAACCGCGCCCTTGGCGCGGGTCAAGGGCCCGGGGACCTTTACCGTGCGATGCCAGCGTGTGCCGGGCAGGGCAGCTCCAGCCTGCGTCTGCGTTGTGGTGTAGTTCGGGAAGCCTGCCTTGCGCCTGTCAGCCGATCCTGGGGTCTCGTTGCGTTCGAGGGGCACGGAAGGCCTCTCGGGTGCCACCCCGGGATCTGGAACGCCGGTGCCGATCGGCGTAGCGCCGATCGGGCGCTGGTTTTCTGGTGTCGGCAGCCGAAAGCGTGGCGCGTTCTTGCCTTTCGGCCGTTTCTGGTCAGGGCTGATTGTGGCGTTGTCCTGGGCTGTGCCGGCAGCTCTAGCCATCCAGTCTCAGGGACTGGAACTTCAAGATGCTGGGAAGAAGTTCTTAGGTTTTTCATCAGCTTCTCGTTTGGTTGCGACGTCTCTGCTCGGTTGTGGCGCTGCCGCCGTCTCGTCAGGAGCCGTGACGTCGGGCTCCTTTTCCGTTTGAGGATGCAGGAGAGGCTCCTCTCCTCCCCGTAGATTATTGGGATCGATGCCCTTCTGGTCTCGGAGCGTCGTGTTCGTCGTGGAGCGTTTTTGGCGCTGTGGCCGTCGCGTGGTCTATAAGGTTCTGCGGAGCGTCTGTCGGCCCGGGTGCGCGTTTGGCTCGGAGCTGCTCTGCCCGGACGCGTAGAGGCAGGGGAGGGTGGACGGAGCTCTGGCGGTCCCCGGTTAACCTGCTGACGCGTTGAATTGCGTGGGCAGAGGCGGCGCGGTCATCTGGGATGGAGTAGCCGTGGGCAGGGGAGCGGAGGGTCCCCGCGCAGGCGTTTGAGAGCCTCCACGAGAGCTTGGGACGTTATTGCGCCACAGAAAGCAGACCTGTGGGCTGGTCAGGCTGTTGATGGGCTGCTGGGTGACTTGCAGAATCACCTGATTTCAGGAGCAGAGGGACAACTTGGCCCGGAAGAGCGACGGAGGAGGCGAGCTGTGCGCCGTAAGCAGGTGGGTCGGTGGGTGGTGCCAGAGGGGAGCTGTGCCGTGTGGCTCTAGCTAAGCTCGGTCGTTTCTCTGTTTCCTAGGTGCGAAGCGAAGAGGAAAGCGGGCTGTCGGCAGCTCAGCTCCTCGGGCCAGGTGAGCACGGAGTGCTGGGCCGAAGCGGCAGCTCGTTTCAGGTCCCGTGTTGCTGGCGCGGGTCCGAGCGTCCTTTGGTGGTGTTTTACAGGCGTCAGCTGAGCGTCTCGGCGGTCCGCGGCGTGGCAGTCCAAAGCAAGGGCGGCCGGGTGGGCGAGCGGCCCAGGTAAGGGAGGGCGAGCTGGGACCGTCTGCGGGCAGGCTGTGTTTTCGGGCGGCGTCCGAGCGCGTGCCTCTGGTTTTGCGGGTGCCGCAGACGAGCCGGCAGGGGCGAAGCCGCACGCCGGCCGGCAGCCGAGAAGGTGAGGCGGCGGTGGGCGTTGCGGAGCCCGGTATTGCCCGGTCTCTCGCTTCATCTTTTCCTTCTCGCTTTGCAGGCGCTTTGTGGGCCCTCTGGACCGGGAGGAGCATTTGCGGTGAGCCGGGCTAGGGGCGAGGAGGAGCGTGGGGCCGGGGACTCGTTCCCGGCGCCACGGTTTTTTTTTGCTTCTCGCCGTCGTAGGCGTCAGCAGCGCTGAGGGTTTGTGACCGCGCCAGCGGCAGGACACGCCGACCGGACCGCCCTGGAGCTCAGCAGGAGGTGGGTGTCGCGGACGGACTCGGCGTTTGCCCCGCGGCGCCGTGTGCCGGCGTGGCTTAGCGAGCGCGTGCTTTCTCGTGCTCCTGCAGGCGCTGAAGAGGAACCCGGCGACGCGGGAAGACGGCCGTTGGCGCACGTGGCGTTTTCCTCTGCCGAAGATGGGTTCGGTCCCTCGGCCCTCTGAAAGCTAAGTGGAGGCGCGAGGGCTGGGAAGGGGCCGGGAATGGCAGGGACGGGGGGTTTAGCTCTGCTAAGGGCAAGGGCCGTCCAGGAACCGCGCCCTTGGCGCGGGTCAAGGGCCCGGGGACCTTTACCGTGCGATGCCAGCGTGTGCCGGGCAGGGCAGCTCCAGCCTGCGTCTGCGTTGTGGTGTAGTTCGGGAAGCCTGCCTTGCGCCTGTCAGCCGATCCTGGGGTCTCGTTGCGTTCGAGGGGCACGGAAGGCCTCTCGGGTGCCACCCCGGGATCTGGAACGCCGGTGCCGATCGGCGTAGCGCCGATCGGGCGCTGGTTTTCTGGTGTCGGCAGCCGAAAGCGTGGCGCGTTCTTGCCTTTCGGCCGTTTCTGGTCAGGGCTGATTGTGGCGTTGTCCTGGGCTGTGCCGGCAGCTCTAGCCATCCAGTCTCAGGGACTGGAACTTCAAGATGCTGGGAAGAAGTTCTTAGGTTTTTCATCAGCTTCTCGTTTGGTTGCGACGTCTCTGCTCGGTTGTGGCGCTGCCGCCGTCTCGTCAGGAGCCGTGACGTCGGGCTCCTTTTCCGTTTGAGGATGCAGGAGAGGCTCCTCTCCTCCCCGTAGATTATTGGGATCGATGCCCTTCTGGTCTCGGAGCGTCGTGTTCGTCGTGGAGCGTTTTTGGCGCTGTGGCCGTCGCGTGGTCTATAAGGTTCTGCGGAGCGTCTGTCGGCCCGGGTGCGCGTTTGGCTCGGAGCTGCTCTGCCCGGACGCGTAGAGGCAGGGGAGGGTGGACGGAGCTCTGGCGGTCCCCGGTTAACCTGCTGACGCGTTGAATTGCGTGGGCAGAGGCGGCGCGGTCATCTGGGATGGAGTAGCCGTGGGCAGGGGAGCGGAGGGTCCCCGCGCAGGCGTTTGAGAGCCTCCACGAGAGCTTGGGACGTTATTGCGCCACAGAAAGCAGACCTGTGGGCTGGTCAGGCTGTTGATGGGCTGCTGGGTGACTTGCAGAATCACCTGATTTCAGGAGCAGAGGGACAACTTGGCCCGGAAGAGCGACGGAGGAGGCGAGCTGTGCGCCGTAAGCAGGTGGGTCGGTGGGTGGTGCCAGAGGGGAGCTGTGCCGTGTGGCTCTAGCTAAGCTCGGTCGTTTCTCTGTTTCCTAGGTGCGAAGCGAAGAGGAAAGCGGGCTGTCGGCAGCTCAGCTCCTCGGGCCAGGTGAGCACGGAGTGCTGGGCCGAAGCGGCAGCTCGTTTCAGGTCCCGTGTTGCTGGCGCGGGTCCGAGCGTCCTTTGGTGGTGTTTTACAGGCGGCAGCTGAGCGTCTCGGCGGTCCGCGGCGTGGCAGTCCAAAGCAAGGGCGGCCGGGTGGGCGAGCGGCCCAGGTAAGGGAGGGCGAGCTGGGACCGTCTGCGGGCAGGCTGTGTTTTCGGGCGGCGTCCGAGCGCGTGCCTCTGGTTTTGCGGGTGCCGCAGACGAACCGGCAGGGGCGAAGCCGCACGCCGGCCGGCAGCCGAGAAGGTGAGGCGGCGGTGGGCGTTGCGGAGCCCGGTATTGCCCGGTCTCTCGCTTCATCTTTTCCTTCTCGCTTTGCAGGCGCTTTGTGGGCCCTCTGGACCGGGAGGAGCATTTGCGGTGAGCCGGGCTAGGGGCGAGGAGGAGCGTGGGGCCGGGGACTCGTTCCCGGCGCCACGGTTTTTTTTGCTTCTCGCCGTCGTAGGCGTCACCAGCGCTGAGGGTTTGTGACCGCGCCAGCGGCAGGACACGCCGACCGGACCGCCCTGGAGCTCAGCAGGAGGTGGGTGTCGCGGACGGACTCGGCGTTTGCCCCGCGGCGCCGTGTGCCGGCGTGGCTTAGCGAGCGCGTGCTTTCTCGTGCTCCTGCAGGCGCTGAAGAGGAACCCGGCGACGCGGGAAGACGGCCGTTGGCGCACGTGGCGTTTTCCTCTGCCGAAGATGGGTTCGGTCCCTCGGCCCTCTGAAAGCTAAGTGGAGGCGCGAGGGCTGGGAAGGGGCCGGGAATGGCAGGGACGGGGGGTTTAGCTCTGCTAAGGGCAAGGGCCGTCCAGGAACCGCGCCCTTGGCGCGGGTCAAGGGCCCGGGGACCTTTACCGTGCGATGCCAGCGTGTGCCGGGCAGGGCAGCTCCAGCCTGCGTCTGCGTTGTGGTGTAGTTCGGGAAGCCTGCCTTGCGCCTGTCAGCCGATCCTGGGGTCTCGTTGCGTTCGAGGGGCACGGAAGGCCTCTCGGGTGCCACCCCGGGATCTGGAACGCCGGTGCCGATCGGCGTAGCGCCGATCGGGCGCTGGTTTTCTGGTGTCGGCAGCCGAAAGCGTGGCGCGTTCTTGCCTTTCGGCCGTTTCTGGTCAGGGCTGATTGTGGCGTTGTCCTGGGCTGTGCCGGCAGCTCTAGCCATCCAGTCTCAGGGACTGGAACTTCAAGATGCTGGGAAGAAGTTCTTAGGTTTTTCATCAGCTTCTCGTTTGGTTGCGACGTCTCTGCTCGGTTGTGGCGCTGCCGCCGTCTCGTCAGGAGCCGTGACGTCGGGCTCCTTTTCCGTTTGAGGATGCAGGAGAGGCTCCTCTCCTCCCCGTAGATTATTGGGATCGATGCCCTTCTGGTCTCGGAGCGTCGTGTTCGTCGTGGAGCGTTTTTGGCGCTGTGGCCGTCGCGTGGTCTATAAGGTTCTGCGGAGCGTCTGTCGGCCCGGGTGCGCGTTTGGCTCGGAGCTGCTCTGCCCGGACGCGTAGAGGCAGGGGAGGGTGGACGGAGCTCTGGCGGTCCCCGGTTAACCTGCTGACGCGTTGAATTGCGTGGGCAGAGGCGGCGCGGTCATCTGGGATGGAGTAGCCGTGGGCAGGGGAGCGGAGGGTCCCCGCGCAGGCGTTTGAGAGCCTCCACGAGAGCTTGGGACGTTATTGCGCCACAGAAAGCAGACCTGTGGGCTGGTCAGGCTGTTGATGGGCTGCTGGGTGACTTGCAGAATCACCTGATTTCAGGAGCAGAGGGACAACTTGGCCCGGAAGAGCGACGGAGGAGGCGAGCTGTGCGCCGTAAGCAGGTGGGTCGGTGGGTGGTGCCAGAGGGGAGCTGTGCCGTGTGGCTCTAGCTAAGCTCGGTCGTTTCTCTGTTTCCTAGGTGCGAAGCGAAGAGGAAAGCGGGCTGTCGGCAGCTCAGCTCCTCGGGCCAGGTGAGCACGGAGTGCTGGGCCGAAGCGGCAGCTCGTTTCAGGTCCCGTGTTGCTGGCGCGGGTCCGAGCGTCCTTTGGTGGTGTTTTACAGGCGGCAGCTGAGCGTCTCGGCGGTCCGCGGCGTGGCAGTCCAAAGCAAGGGCGGCCGGGTGGGCGAGCGGCCCAGGTAAGGGAGGGCGAGCTGGGACCGTCTGCGGGCAGGCTGTGTTTTCGGGCGGCGTCCGAGCGCGTGCCTCTGGTTTTGCGGGTGCCGCAGACGAGCCGGCAGGGGCGAAGCCGCACGCCGGCCGGCAGCCGAGAAGGTGAGGCGGCGGTGGGCGTTGCGGAGCCCGGTATTGCCCGGTCTCTCGCTTCATCTTTTCCTTCTCGCTTTGCAGGCGCTTTGTGGGCCCTCTGGACCGGGAGGAGCATTTGCGGTGAGCCGGGCTAGGGGCGAGGAGGAGCGTGGGGCCGGGGACTCGTTCCCGGCGCCACGGTTTTTTTTTGCTTCTCGCCGTCGTAGGCGTCACCAGCGCTGAGGGTTTGTGACCGCGCCAGCGGCAGGACACGCCGACCGGACCGCCCTGGAGCTCAGCAGGAGGTGGGTGTCGCGGACGGACTCGGCGTTTGCCCCGCGGCGCCGTGTGCCGGCGTGGCTTAGCGAGCGCGTGCTTTCTCGTGCTCCTGCAGGCGCTGAAGAGGAACCCGGCGACGCGGGAAGACGGCCGTTGGCGCACGTGGCGTTTTCCTCTGCCGAAGATGGGTTCGGTCCCTCGGCCCTCTGAAAGCTAAGTGGAGGCGCGAGGGCTGGGAAGGGGCCGGGAATGGCAGGGACGGGGGGTTTAGCTCTGCTAAGGGCAAGGGCCGTCCAGGAACCGCGCCCTTGGCGCGGGTCAAGGGCCCGGGGACCTTTACCGTGCGATGCCAGCGTGTGCCGGGCAGGGCAGCTCCAGCCTGCGTCTGCGTTGTGGTGTAGTTCGGGAAGCCTGCCTTGCGCCTGTCAGCCGATCCTGGGGTCTCGTTGCGTTCGAGGGGCACGGAAGCCCTCTCGGGTGCCACCCCGGGATCTGGAACGCCGGTGCCGATCGGCGTAGCGCCGATCGGGTGCTGGTTTTCTGGTGTCGGCAGCCGAAAGCGTGGCCCGTTCTTGCCTTTCGGCCGTTTCTGGTCAGGGCTGATTGTGGCGTTGTCCTGGGCTGTGCCGGCAGCTCTAGCCATCCAGTCTCAGGGACTGGAACTTCAAGATGCTGGGAAGAAGTTCTTAGGTTTTTCATCAGCTTCTCGTTTGGTTGCGACGTCTCTGCTCGGTTGTGGCGCTGCCGCCGTCTCGTCAGGAGCCGTGACGTCGGGCTCCTTTTCCGTTTGAGGATGCAGGAGAGGCTCCTCTCCTCCCCGTAGATTATTGGGATCGATGCCCTTCTGGTCTCGGAGCGTCGTGTTCGTCGTGGAGCGTTTTTGGCGCTGTGGCCGTCGCGTGGTCTATAAGGTTCTGCGGAGCGTCTGTCGGCCCGGGTGCGCGTTTGGCTCGGAGCTGCTCTGCCCGGACGCGTAGAGGCAGGGGAGGGTGGACGGAGCTCTGGCGGTCCCCGGTTAACCTGCTGACGCGTTGAATTGCGTGGGCAGAGGCGGCGCGGTCATCTGGGATGGAGTAGCCGTGGGCAGGGGAGCGGAGGGTCCCCGCGCAGGCGTTTGAGAGCCTCCACGAGAGCTTGGGACGTTATTGCGCCACAGAAAGCAGACCTGTGGGCTGGTCAGGCTGTTGATGGGCTGCTGGGTGACTTGCAGAATCACCTGATTTCAGGAGCAGAGGGACAACTTGGCCCGGAAGAGCGACGGAGGAGGCGAGCTGTGCGCCGTAAGCAGGTGGGTCGGTGGGTGGTGCCAGAGGGGAGCTGTGCCGTGTGGCTCTAGCTAAGCTCGGTCGTTTCTCTGTTTCCTAGGTGCGAAGCGAAGAGGAAAGCGGGCTGTCGGCAGCTCAGCTCCTCGGGCCAGGTGAGCACGGAGTGCTGGGCCGAAGCGGCAGCTCGTTTCAGGTCCCGTGTTGCTGGCGCGGGTCCGAGCGTCCTTTGGTGGTGTTTTACAGGCGGCAGCTGAGCGTCTCGGCGGTCCGCGGCGTGGCAGTCCAAAGCAAGGGCGGCCGGGTGGGCGAGCGGCCCAGGTAAGGGAGGGCGAGCTGGGACCGTCTGCGGGCACGCTGTGTTTTCGGGCGGCGTCCGAGCGCGTGCCTCTGGTTTTGCGGGTGCCGCAGACGAGCCGGCAGGGGCGAAGCCGCACGCCGGCCGGCAGCCGAGAAGGTGAGGCGGCGGTGGGCGTTGCGGAGCCCGGTATTGCCCGGTCTCTCGCTTCATCTTTTCCTTCTCGCCTTGCAGGTGCTTTGTGGGCCCTCTGGACCGGGAGGAGCATTTGCGGTGAGCCGGGCTAGGGGCGAGGAGGAGCGTGGGGCCGGGGACTCGTTCCCGGCGCCACGGTTTTTTTTGCTTCTCGCCGTCGTAGGCGTCACCAGCGCTGAGGGTTTGTGACCGCGCCAGCGGCAGGACACGCCGACCGGACCGCCCTGGAGCTCAGCAGGAGGTGGGTGTCGCGGACGGACTCGGCGTTTGCCCCGCGGCGCCGTGTGCCGGCGTGGCTTAGCGAGCGCGTGCTTTCTCGTGCTCCTGCAGGCGCTGAAGAGGAACCCGGCGACGCGGGAAGACGGCCGTTGGCGCACGTGGCGTTTTCCTCTGCCGAAGATGGGTTCGGTCCCTCGGCCCTCTGAAAGCTAAGTGGAGGCGCGAGGGCTGGGAAGGGGCCGGGAATGGCAGGGACGGGGGGTTTAGCTCTGCTAAGGGCAAGGGCCGTCCAGGAACCGCGCCCTTGGCGCGGGTCAAGGGCCCGGGGACCTTTACCGTGCGATGCCAGCGTGTGCCGGGCAGGGCAGCTCCAGCCTGCGTCTGCGTTGTGGTGTAGTTCGGGAAGCCTGCCTTGCGCCTGTCAGCCGATCCTGGGGTCTCGTTGCGTTCGAGGGGCACGGAAGGCCTCTCGGGTGCCACCCCGGGATCTGGAACGCCGGTGCCGATCGGCGTAGCGCCGATCGGGCGCTGGTTTTCTGGTGTCGGCAGCCGAAAGCGTGGCGCGTTCTTGCCTTTCGGCCGTTTCTGGTCAGGGCTGATTGTGGCGTTGTCCTGGGCTGTGCCGGCAGCTCTAGCCATCCAGTCTCAGGGACTGGAACTTCAAGATGCTGGGAAGAAGTTCTTAGGTTTTTCATCAGCTTCTCGTTTGGTTGCGACGTCTCTGCTCGGTTGTGGCGCTGCCGCCGTCTCGTCAGGAGCCGTGACGTCGGGCTCCTTTTCCGTTTGAGGATGCAGGAGAGGCTCCTCTCCTCCCCGTAGATTATTGGGATCGATGCCCTTCTGGTCTCGGAGCGTCGTGTTCGTCGTGGAGCGTTTTTGGCGCTGTGGCCGTCGCGTGGTCTATAAGGTTCTGCGGAGCGTCTGTCGGCCCGGGTGCGCGTTTGGCTCGGAGCTGCTCTGCCCGGACGCGTAGAGGCAGGGGAGGGTGGACGGAGCTCTGGCGGTCCCCGGTTAACCTGCTGACGCGTTGAATTGCGTGGGCAGAGGCGGCGCGGTCATCTGGGATGGAGTAGCCGTGGGCAGGGGAGCGGAGGGTCCCCGCGCAGGCGTTTGAGAGCCTCCACGAGAGCTTGGGACGTTATTGCGCCACAGAAAGCAGACCTGTGGGCTGGTCAGGCTGTTGATGGGCTGCTGGGTGACTTGCAGAATCACCTGATTTCAGGAGCAGAGGGACAACTTGGCCCGGAAGAGCGACGGAGGAGGCGAGCTGTGCGCCGTAAGCAGGTGGGTCGGTGGGTGGTGCCAGAGGGGAGCTGTGCCGTGTGGCTCTAGCTAAGCTCGGTCGTTTCTCTGTTTCCTAGGTGCGAAGCGAAAAGGAAAGCGGGCTGTCGGCAGCTCAGCTCCTCGGGCCAGGTGAGCACGGAGTGCTGGGCCGAAGCGGCAGCTCGTTTCAGGTCCCGTGTTGCTGGCGCGGGTCCGAGCGTCCTTTGGTGGTGTTTTACAGGCGGCAGCTGAGCGTCTCGGCGGTCCGCGGCGTGGCAGTCCAAAGCAAGGGCGGCCGGGTGGGCGAGCGGCCCAGGTAAGGGAGGGCGAGCTGGGACCGTCTGCGGGCAGGCTGTGTTTTCGGGCGGCGTCCGAGCGCGTGCCTCTGGTTTTGCGGGTGCCGCAGACGAGCCGGCAGGGGCGAAGCCGCACGCCGGCCGGCAGCCGAGAAGGTGAGGCGGCGGTGGGCGTTGCGGAGCCCGGTATTGCCCGGTCTCTCGCTTCATCTTTTCCTTCTCGCTTTGCAGGCGCTTTGTGGGCCCTCTGGACCGGGAGGAGCATTTGCGGTGAGCCGGGCTAGGGGCGAGGAGGAGCGTGGGGCCGGGGACTCGTTCCCGGCGCCACGGTTTTTTTTGCTTCTCGCCGTCGTAGGCGTCACCAGCGCTGAGGGTTTGTGACCGCGCCAGCGGCAGGACACGCCGACCGGACCGCCCTGGAGCTCAGCAGGAGGTGGGTGTCGCGGACGGACTCGGCGTTTGCCCCGCGGCGCCGTGTGCCGGCGTGGCTTAGCGAGCGCGTGCTTTCTCGTGCTCCTGCAGGCGCTGAAGAGGAACCCGGCGACGCGGGAAGACGGCCGTTGGCGCACGTGGCGTTTTCCTCTGCCGAAGATGGGTTCGGTCCCTCGGCCCTCTGAAAGCTAAGTGGAGGCGCGAGGGCTGGGAAGGGGCCGGGAATGGCAGGGACGGGGGGTTTAGCTCTGCTAAGGGCAAGGGCCGTCCAGGAACCGCGCCCTTGGCGCGGGTCAAGGGCCCGGGGACCTTTACCGTGCGATGCCAGCGTGTGCCGGGCAGGGCAGCTCCAGCCTGCGTCTGCGTTGTGGTGTAGTTCGGGAAGCCTGCCTTGCGCCTGTCAGCCGATCCTGGGGTCTCGTTGCGTTCGAGGGGCACGGAAGGCCTCTCGGGTGCCACCCCGGGATCTGGAACGCCGGTGCCGATCGGCGTAGCGCCGATCGGGCGCTGGTTTTCTGGTGTCGGCAGCCGAAAGCGTGGCGCGTTCTTGCCTTTCGGCCGTTTCTGGTCAGGGCTGATTGTGGCGTTGTCCTGGGCTGTGCCGGCAGCTCTAGCCATCCAGTCTCAGGGACTGGAACTTCAAGATGCTGGGAAGAAGTTCTTAGGTTTTTCATCAGCTTCTCGTTTGGTTGCGACGTCTCTGCTCGGTTGTGGCGCTGCCGCCGTCTCGTCAGGAGCCGTGACGTCGGGCTCCTTTTCCGTTTGAGGATGCAGGAGAGGCTCCTCTCCTCCCCGTAGATTATTGGGATCGATGCCCTTCTGGTCTCGGAGCGTCGTGTTCGTCGTGGAGCGTTTTTGGCGCTGTGGCCGTCGCGTGGTCTATAAGGTTCTGCGGAGCGTCTGTCGGCCCGGGTGCGCGTTTGGCTCGGAGCTGCTCTGCCCGGACGCGTAGAGGCAGGGGAGGGTGGACGGAGCTCTGGCGGTCCCCGGTTAACCTGCTGACGCGTTGAATTGCGTGGGCAGAGGCGGCGCGGTCATCTGGGATGGAGTAGCCGTGGGCAGGGGAGCGGAGGGTCCCCGCGCAGGCGTTTGAGAGCCTCCACGAGAGCTTGGGACGTTATTGCGCCACAGAAAGCAGACCTGTGGGCTGGTCAGGCTGTTGATGGGCTGCTGGGTGACTTGCAGAATCACCTGATTTCAGGAGCAGAGGGACAACTTGGCCCGGAAGAGCGACGGAGGAGGCGAGCTGTGCGCCGTAAGCAGGTGGGTCGGTGGGTGGTGCCAGAGGGGAGCTGTGCCGTGTGGCTCTAGCTAAGCTCGGTCGTTTCTCTGTTTCCTAGGTGCGAAGCGAAGAGGAAAGCGGGCTGTCGGCAGCTCAGCTCCTCGGGCCAGGTGAGCACGGAGTGCTGGGCCGAAGCGGCAGCTCGTTTCAGGTCCCGTGTTGCTGGCGCGGGTCCGAGCGTCCTTTGGTGGTGTTTTACAGGCGTCAGCTGAGCGTCTCGGCGGTCCGCGGCGTGGCAGTCCAAAGCAAGGGCGGCCGGGTGGGCGAGCGGCCCAGGTAAGGGAGGGCGAGCTGGGACCGTCTGCGGGCAGGCTGTGTTTTCGGGCGGCGTCCGAGCGCGTGCCTCTGGATTTGCGGGTGCCGCAGACGAGCCGGCAGGGGCGAAGCCGCACGCCGGCCGGCAGCCGAGAAGGTGAGGCGGCGGTGGGCGTTGCGGAGCCCGGTATTGCCCGGTCTCTCGCTTCATCTTTTCCTTCTCGCTTTGCAGGCGCTTTGTGGGCCCTCTGGACCGGGAGGAGCATTTGCGGTGAGCCGGGCTAGGGGCGAGGAGGAGCGTGGGGCCGGGGACTCGTTCCCGGCGCCACGGTTTTTTTTGCTTCTCGCCGTCGTAGGCGTCACCAGCGCTGAGGGTTTGTGACCGCGCCAGCGGCAGGACACGCCGACCGGACCGCCCTGGAGCTCAGCAGGAGGTGGGTGTCGCGGACGGACTCGGCGTTTGCCCCGCGGCGCCGTGTGCCGGCGTGGCTTAGCGAGCGCGTGCTTTCTCGTGCTCCTGCAGGCGCTGAAGAGGAACCCGGCGACGCGGGAAGACGGCCGTTGGCGCACGTGGCGTTTTCCTCTGCCGAAGATGGGTTCGGTCCCTCGGCCCTCTGAAAGCTAAGTGGAGGCGCGAGGGCTGGGAAGGGGCCGGGAATGGCAGGGACGGGGGGTTTAGCTCTGCTAAGGGCAAGGGCCGTCCAGGAACCGCGCCCTTGGCGCGGGTCAAGGGCCCGGGGACCTTTACCGTGCGATGCCAGCGTGTGCCGGGCAGGGCAGCTCCAGCCTGCGTCTGCGTTGTGGTGTAGTTCGGGAAGCCTGCCTTGCGCCTGTCAGCCGATCCTGGGGTCTCGTTGCGTTCGAGGGGCACGGAAGGCCTCTCGGGTGCCACCCCGGGATCTGGAACGCCGGTGCCGATCGGCGTAGCGCCGATCGGGCGCTGGTTTTCTGGTGTCGGCAGCCGAAAGCGTGGCGCGTTCTTGCCTTTCGGCCGTTTCTGGTCAGGGCTGATTGTGGCGTTGTCCTGGGCTGTGCCGGCAGCTCTAGCCATCCAGTCTCAGGGACTGGAACTTCAAGATGCTGGGAAGAAGTTCTTAGGTTTTTCATCAGCTTCTCGTTTGGTTGCGCCGTCTCTGCTCGGTTGTGGCGCTGCCGCCGTCTCGTCAGGAGCCGTGACGTCGGGCTCCTTTTCCGTTTGAGGATGCAGGAGAGGCTCCTCTCCTCCCCGTAGATTATTGGGATCGATGCCCTTCTGGTCTCGGAGCGTCGTGTTCGTCGTGGAGCGTTTTTGGCGCTGTGGCCGTCGCGTGGTCTATAAGGTTCTGCGGAGCGTCTGTCGGCCCGGGTGCGCGTTTGGCTCGGAGCTGCTCTGCCCGGACGCGTAGAGGCAGGGGAGGGTGGACGGAGCTCTGGCGGTCCCCGGTTAACCTGCTGACGCGTTGAATTGCGTGGGCAGAGGCGGCGCGGTCATCTGGGATGGAGTAGCCGTGGGCAGGGGAGCGGAGGGTCCCCGCGCAGGCGTTTGAGAGCCTCCACGAGAGCTTGGGACGTTATTGCGCCACAGAAAGCAGACCTGTGGGCTGGTCAGGCTGTTGATGGGCTGCTGGGTGACTTGCAGAATCACCTGATTTCAGGAGCAGAGGGACAACTTGGCCCGGAAGAGCGACGGAGGAGGCGAGCTGTGCGCCGTAAGCAGGTGGGTCGGTGGGTGGTGCCAGAGGGGAGCTGTGCCGTGTGGCTCTAGCTAAGCTCGGTCGTTTCTCTGTTTCCTAGGTGCGAAGCGAAGAGGAAAGCGGGCTGTCGGCAGCTCAGCTCCTCGGGCCAGGTGAGCACGGAGTGCTGGGCCGAAGCGGCAGCTCGTTTCAGGTCCCGTGTTGCTGGCGCGGGTCCGAGCGTCCTTTGGTGGTGTTTTACAGGCGGCAGCTGAGCGTCTCGGCGGTCCGCGGCGTGGCAGTCCAAAGCAAGGGCGGCCGGGTGGGCGAGCGGCCCAGGTAAGGGAGGGCGAGCTGGGACCGTCTGCGGGCAGGCTGTGTTTTCGGGCGGCGTCCGAGCGCGTGCCTCTGGTTTTGCGGGTGCCGCAGACGAGCCGGCAGGGGCGAAGCCGCACGCCGGCCGGCAGCCGAGAAGGTGAGGCGGCGGTGGGCGTTGCGGAGCCCGGTATTGCCCGGTCTCTCGCTTCATCTTTTCCTTCTCGCTTTGCAGGCGCTTTGTGGGCCCTCTGGACCGGGAGGAGCATTTGCGGTGAGCCGGGCTAGGGGCGAGGAGGAGCGTGGGGCCGGGGACTCGTTCCCGGCGCCACGGTTTTTTTTGCTTCTCGCCGTCGTAGGCGTCACCAGCGCTGAGGGTTTGTGACCGCGCCAGCGGCAGGACACGCCGACCGGACCGCCCTGGAGCTCAGCAGGAGGTGGGTGTCGCGGACGGACTCGGCGTTTGCCCCGCGGCGCCGTGTGCCGGCGTGGCTTAGCGAGCGCGTGCTTTCTCGTGCTCCTGCAGGCGCTGAAGAGGAACCCGGCGACGCGGGAAGACGGCCGTTGGCGCACGTGGCGTTTTCCTCTGCCGAAGATGGGTTCGGTCCCTCGGCCCTCTGAAAGCTAAGTGGAGGCGCGAGGGCTGGGAAGGGGCCGGGAATGGCAGGGACGGGGGGTTTAGCTCTGCTAAGGGCAAGGGCCGTCCAGGAACCGCGCCCTTGGCGCGGGTCAAGGGCCCGGGGACCTTTACCGTGCGATGCCAGCGTGTGCCGGGCAGGGCAGCTCCAGCCTGCGTCTGCGTTGTGGTGTAGTTCGGGAAGCCTGCCTTGCGCCTGTCAGCCGATCCTGGGGTCTCGTTGCGTTCGAGGGGCACGGAAGGCCTCTCGGGTGCCACCCCGGGATCTGGAACGCCGGTGCCGATCGGCGTAGCGCCGATCGGGCGCTGGTTTTCTGGTGTCGGCAGCCGAAAGCGTGGCGGGTTCTTGCCTTTCGGCCGTTTCTGGTCAGGGCTGATTGTGGCGTTGTCCTGGGCTGTGCCGGCAGCTCTAGCCATCCAGTCTCAGGGACTGGAACTTCAAGATGCTGGGAAGAAGTTCTTAGGTTTTTCATCAGCTTCTCGTTTGGTTGCGACGTCTCTGCTCGGTTGTGGCGCTGCCGCCGTCTCGTCAGGAGCCGTGACGTCGGGCTCCTTTTCCGTTTGAGGATGCAGGAGAGGCTCCTCTCCTCCCCGTAGATTATTGGGATCGATGCCCTTCTGGTCTCGGAGCGTCGTGTTCGTCGTGGAGCGTTTTTGGCGCTGTGGCCGTCGCGTGGTCTATAAGGTTCTGCGGAGCGTCTGTCGGCCCGGGTGCGCGTTTGGCTCGGAGCTGCTCTGCCCGGACGCGTAGAGGCAGGGGAGGGTGGACGGAGCTCTGGCGGTCCCCGGTTAACCTGCTGACGCGTTGAATTGCGTGGGCAGAGGCGGCGCGGTCATCTGGGATGGAGTAGCCGTGGGCAGGGGAGCGGAGGGTCCCCGCGCAGGCGTTTGAGAGCCTCCACGAGAGCTTGGGACGTTATTGCGCCACAGAAAGCAGACCTGTGGGCTGGTCAGGCTGTTGATGGGCTGCTGGGTGACTTGCAGAATCACCTGATTTCAGGAGCAGAGGGACAACTTGGCCCGGAAGAGCGACGGAGGAGGCGAGCTGTGCGCCGTAAGCAGGTGGGTCGGTGGGTGGTGCCAGAGGGGAGCTGTGCCGTGTGGCTCTAGCTAAGCTCGGTCGTTTCTCTGTTTCCTAGGTGCGAAGCGAAGAGGAAAGCGGGCTGTCGGCAGCTCAGCTCCTCGGGCCAGGTGAGCACGGAGTGCTGGGCCGAAGCGGCAGCTCGTTTCAGGTCCCGTGTTGCTGGCGCGGGTCCGAGCGTCCTTTGGTGGTGTTTTACAGGCGTCAGCTGAGCGTCTCGGCGGTCCGCGGCGTGGCAGTCCAAAGCAAGGGTGGCCGGGTGGGCGAGCGGCCCAGGTAAGGGAGGGCGAGCTGGGACCGTCTGCGGGCAGGCTGTGTTTTCGGGCGGCGTCCGAGCGCGTGCCTCTGGATTTGCGGGTGCCGCAGACGAGCCGGCAGGGGCGAAGCCGCACGCCGGCCGGCAGCCGAGAAGGTGAGGCGGCGGTGGGCGTTGCGGAGCCCGGTATTGCCCGGTCTCTCGCTTCATCTTTTCCTTCTCGCTTTGCAGGCGCTTTGTGGGCCCTCTGGACCGGGAGGAGCATTTGCGGTGAGCCGGGCTAGGGGCGAGGAGGAGCGTGGGGCCGGGGACTCGTTCCCGGCGCCACGGTTTTTTTTGCTTCTCGCCGTCGTAGGCGTCACCAGCGCTGAGGGTTTGTGACCGCGCCAGCGGCAGGACACGCCGACCGGACCGCCCTGGAGCTCAGCAGGAGGTGGGTGTCGCGGACGGACTCGGCGTTTGCCCCGCGGCGCCGTGTGCCGGCGTGGCTTAGCGAGCGCGTGCTTTCTCGTGCTCCTGCAGGCGCTGAAGAGGAACCCGGCGACGCGGGAAGACGGCCGTTGGCGCACGTGGCGTTTTCCTCTGCCGAAGATGGGTTTGGTCCCTCGGCCCTCTGAAAGCTAAGTGGAGGCGCGAGGGCTGGGAAGGGGCCGGGAATGGCAGGGACGGGGGGTTTAGCTCTGCTAAGGGCAAGGGCCGTCCAGGAACCGCGCCCTTGGCGCGGGTCAAGGGCCCGGGGACCTTTACCGTGCGATGCCAGCGTGTGCCGGGCAGGGCAGCTCCAGCCTGCGTCTGCGTTGTGGTGTAGTTCGGGAAGCCTGCCTTGCGCCTGTCAGCCGATCCTGGGGTCTCGTTGCGTTCGAGGGGCACGGAAGGCCTCTCGGGTGCCACCCCGGGATCTGGAACGCCGGTGCCGATCGGCGTAGCGCCGATCGGGCGCTGGTTTTCTGGTGTCGGCAGCCGAAAGCGTGGCGCGTTCTTGCCTTTCGGCCGTTTCTGGTCAGGGCTGATTGTGGCGTTGTCCTGGGCTGTGCCGGCAGCTCTAGCCATCCAGTCTCAGGGACTGGAACTTCAAGATGCTGGGAAGAAGTTCTTAGGTTTTTCATCAGCTTCTCGTTTGGTTGCGCCGTCTCTGCTCGGTTGTGGCGCTGCCGCCGTCTCGTCAGGAGCCGTGACGTCGGGCTCCTTTTCCGTTTGAGGATGCAGGAGAGGCTCCTCTCCTCCCCGTAGATTATTGGGATCGATGCCCTTCTGGTCTCGGAGCGTCGTGTTCGTCGTGGAGCGTTTTTGGCGCTGTGGCCGTCGCGTGGTCTATAAGGTTCTGCGGAGCGTCTGTCGGCCCGGGTGCGCGTTTGGCTCGGAGCTGCTCTGCCCGGACGCGTAGAGGCAGGGGAGGGTGGACGGAGCTCTGGCGGTCCCCGGTTAACCTGCTGACGCGTTGAATTGCGTGGGCAGAGGCGGCGCGGTCATCTGGGATGGAGTAGCCGTGGGCAGGGGAGCGGAGGGTCCCCGCGCAGGCGTTTGAGAGCCTCCACGAGAGCTTGGGACGTTATTGCGCCACAGAAAGCAGACCTGTGGGCTGGTCAGGCTGTTGATGGGCTGCTGGGTGACTTGCAGAATCACCTGATTTCAGGAGCAGAGGGACAACTTGGCCCGGAAGAGCGACGGAGGAGGCGAGCTGTGCGCCGTAAGCAGGTGGGTCGGTGGGTGGTGCCAGAGGGGAGCTGTGCCGTGTGGCTCTAGCTAAGCTCGGTCGTTTCTCTGTTTCCTAGGTGCGAAGCGAAGAGGAAAGCGGGCTGTCGGCAGCTCAGCTCCTCGGGCCAGGTGAGCACGGAGTGCTGGGCCGAAGCGGCAGCTCGTTTCAGGTCCCGTGTTGCTGGCGCGGGTCCGAGCGTCCTTTGGTGGTGTTTTACAGGCGGCAGCTGAGCGTCTCGGCGGTCCGCGGCGTGGCAGTCCAAAGCAAGGGCGGCCGGGTGGGCGAGCGGCCCAGGTAAGGGAGGGCGAGCTGGGACCGTCTGCGGGCAGGCTGTGTTTTCGGGCGGCGTCCGAGCGCGTGCCTCTGGTTTTGCGGGTGCCGCAGACGAGCCGGCAGGGGCGAAGCCGCACGCCGGCCGGCAGCCGAGAAGGTGAGGCGGCGGTGGGCGTTGCGGAGCCCGGTATTGCCCGGTCTCTCGCTTCATCTTTTCCTTCTCGCTTTGCAGGCGCTTTGTGGGCCCTCTGGACCGGGAGGAGCATTTGCGGTGAGCCGGGCTAGGGGCGAGGAGGAGCGTGGGGCCGGGGACTCGTTCCCGGCGCCACGGTTTTTTTTGCTTCTCGCCGTCGTAGGCGTCACCAGCGCTGAGGGTTTGTGACCGCGCCAGCGGCAGGACACGCCGACCGGACCGCCCTGGAGCTCAGCAGGAGGTGGGTGTCGCGGACGGACTCGGCGTTTGCCCCGCGGCGCCGTGTGCCGGCGTGGCTTAGCGAGCGCGTGCTTTCTCGTGCTCCTGCAGGCGCTGAAGAGGAACCCGGCGACGCGGGAAGACGGCCGTTGGCGCACGTGGCGTTTTCCTCTGCCGAAGATGGGTTCGGTCCCTCGGCCCTCTGAAAGCTAAGTGGAGGCGCGAGGGCTGGGAAGGGGCCGGGAATGGCAGGGCCGGGGGGTTTAGCTCTGCTAAGGGCAAGGGCCGTCCAGGAACCGCGCCCTTGGCGCGGGTCAAGGGCCCGGGGACCTTTACCGTGCGATGCCAGCGTGTGCCGGGCAGGGCAGCTCCAGCCTGCGTCTGCGTTGTGGTGTAGTTCGGGAAGCCTGCCTTGCGCCTGTCAGCCGATCCTGGGGTCTCGTTGCGTTCGAGGGGCACGGAAGGCCTCTCGGGTGCCACCCCGGGATCTGGAACGCCGGTGCCGATCGGCGTAGCGCCGATCGGGCGCTGGTTTTCTGGTGTCGGCAGCCGAAAGCGTGGCGGGTTCTTGCCTTTCGGCCGTTTCTGGTCAGGGCTGATTGTGGCGTTGTCCTGGGCTGTGCCGGCAGCTCTAGCCATCCAGTCTCAGGGACTGGAACTTCAAGATGCTGGGAAGAAGTTCTTAGGTTTTTCATCAGCTTCTCGTTTGGTTGCGACGTCTCTGCTCGGTTGTGGCGCTGCCGCCGTCTCGTCAGGAGCCGTGACGTCGGGCTCCTTTTCCGTTTGAGGATGCAGGAGAGGCTCCTCTCCTCCCCGTAGATTATTGGGATCGATGCCCTTCTGGTCTCGGAGCGTCGTGTTCGTCGTGGAGCGTTTTTGGCGCTGTGGCCGTCGCGTGGTCTATAAGGTTCTGCGGAGCGTCTGTCGGCCCGGGTGCGCGTTTGGCTCGGAGCTGCTCTGCCCGGACGCGTAGAGGCAGGGGAGGGTGGACGGAGCTCTGGCGGTCCCCGGTTAACCTGCTGACGCGTTGAATTGCGTGGGCAGAGGCGGCGCGGTCATCTGGGATGGAGTAGCCGTGGGCAGGGGACCGGAGGGTCCCCGCGCAGGCGTTTGAGAGCCTCCACGAGAGCTTGGGACGTTATTGCGCCACAGAAAGCAGACCTGTGGGTTGGTCAGGCTGTTGATGGGCTGCTGGGTGACTTGCAGAATCACCTGATTTCGGGAGCAGAGGGACAACTTGGCCCGGAAGAGCGACGGAGGAGGCGAGCTGTGCGCCGTAAGCAGGTGGGTCGGTGGGTGGTGCCAGAGGGGAGCTGTGCCGTGTGGCTCTAGCTAAGCTCGGTCGTTTCTCTGTTTCCTAGGTGCGAAGCGAAAAGGAAAGCGGGCTGTCGGCAGCTCAGCTCCTCGGGCCAGGTGAGCACGGAGTGCTGGGCCGAAGCGGCAGCTCGTTTCAGGTCCCGTGTTGCTGGCGCGGGTCCGAGCGTCCTTTGGTGGTGTTTTACAGGCGGCAGCTGAGCGTCTCGGCGGTCCGCGGCGTGGCAGTCCAAAGCAAGGGCGGCCGGGTGGGCGAGCGGCCCAGGTAAGGGAGGGCGAGCTGGGACCGTCTGCGGGCAGGCTGTGTTTTCGGGCGGCGTCCGAGCGCGTGCCTCTGGATTTGCGGGTGCCGCAGACGAGCCGGCAGGGGCGAAGCCGCACGCCGGCCGGCAGCCGAGAAGGTGAGGCGGCGGTGGGCGTTGCGGAGCCCGGTATTGCCCGGTCTCTCGCTTCATCTTTTCCTTCTCGCTTTGCAGGCGCTTTGTGGGCCCTCTGGACCGGGAGGAGCATTTGCGGTGAGCCGGGCTAGGGCCGAGGAGGAGCGTGGGGCCGGGGACTCGTTCCCGGCGCCACGGTTTTTTTTGCTTCTCGCCGTCGTAGGCGTCAGCAGCGCTGAGGGTTTGTGACCGCGCCAGCGGCAGGACACGCCGACCGGACCGCCCTGGAGCTCAGCAGGAGGTGGGTGTCGCGGACGGACTCGGCGTTTGCCCCGCGGCGCCGTGTGCCGGCGTGGCTTAGCGAGCGCGTGCTTTCTCGTGCTCCTGCAGGCGCTGAAGAGGAACCCGGCGACGCGGGAAGACGGCCGTTGGCGCACGTGGCGTTTTCCTCTGCCGAAGATGGGTTCGGTCCCTCGGCCCTCTGAAAGCTAAGTGGAGGCGCGAGGGCTGGGAAGGGGCCGGGAATGGCAGGGCCGGGGGGTTTAGCTCTGCTAAGGGCAAGGGCCGTCCAGGAACCGCGCCCTTGGCGCGGGTCAAGGGCCCGGGGACCTTTACCGTGCGATGCCAGCGTGTGCCGGGCAGGGCAGCTCCAGCCTGCGTCTGCGTTGTGGTGTAGTTCGGGAAGCCTGCCTTGCGCCTGTCAGCCGATCCTGGGGTCTCGTTGCGTTCGAGGGGCACGGAAGGCCTCTCGGGTGCCACCCCGGGATCTGGAACGCCGGTGCCGATCGGCGTAGCGCCGATCGGGCGCTGGTTTTCTGGTGTCGGCAGCCGAAAGCGTGGCGCGTTCTTGCCTTTCGGCCGTTTCTGGTCAGGGCTGATTGTGGCGTTGTCCTGGGCTGTGCCGGCAGCTCTAGCCATCCAGTCTCAGGGACTGGAACTTCAAGATGCTGGGAAGAAGTTCTTAGGTTTTTCATCAGCTTCTCGTTTGGTTGCGCCGTCTCTGCTCGGTTGTGGCGCTGCCGCCGTCTCGTCAGGAGCCGTGACGTCGGGCTCCTTTTCCGTTTGAGGATGCAGGAGAGGCTCCTCTCCTCCCCGTAGATTATTGGGATCGATGCCCTTCTGGTCTCGGAGCGTCGTGTTCGTCGTGGAGCGTTTTTGGCGCTGTGGCCGTCGCGTGGTCTATAAGGTTCTGCGGAGCGTCTGTCGGCCCGGGTGCGCGTTTGGCTCGGAGCTGCTCTGCCCGGACGCGTAGAGGCAGGGGAGGGTGGACGGAGCTCTGGCGGTCCCCTGTTAACCTGCTGACGCGTTGAATTGCGTGGGCAGAGGCGGCGCGGTCATCTGGGATGGAGTAGCCGTGGGCAGGGGAGCGGAGGGTCCCCGCGCAGGCGTTTGAGAGCCTCCACGAGAGCTTGGGACGTTATTGCGCCACAGAAAGCAGACCTGTGGGTTGGTCAGGCTGTTGATGGGCTGCTGGGTGACTTGCAGAATCACCTGATTTCAGGAGCAGAGGGACAACTTGGCCCGGAAGAGCGACGGAGGAGGCGAGCTGTGCGCCGTAAGCAGGTGGGTCGGTGGGTGGTGCCAGAGGGGAGCTGTGCCGTGTGGCTCTAGCTAAGCTCGGTCGTTTCTCTGTTTCCTAGGTGCGAAGCGAAGAGGAAAGCGGGCTGTCGGCAGCTCAGCTCCTCGGGCCAGGTGAGCACGGAGTGCTGGGCCGAAGCGGCAGCTCGTTTCAGGTCCCGTGTTGCTGGCGCGGGTCCGAGCGTCCTTTGGTGGTGTTTTACAGGCGGCAGCTGAGCGTCTCGGCGGTCCGCGGCGTGGCAGTCCAAAGCAAGGGCGGCCGGGTGGGCGAGCGGCCCAGGTAAGGGAGGGCGAGCTGGGACCGTCTGCGGGCAGGCTGTGTTTTCGGGCGGCGTCCGAGCGCGTGCCTCTGGTTTTGCGGGTGCCGCAGACGAGCCGGCAGGGGCGAAGCCGCACGCCGGCCGGCAGCCGAGAAGGTGAGGCGGCGGTGGGCGTTGCGGAGCCCGGTATTGCCCGGTCTCTCGCTTCATCTTTTCCTTCTCGCTTTGCAGGCGCTTTGTGGGCCCTCTGGACCGGGAGGAGCATTTGCGGTGAGCCGGGCTAGGGGCGAGGAGGAGCGTGGGGCCGGGGACTCGTTCCCGGCGCCACGGTTTTTTTTTGCTTCTCGCCGTCGTAGGCGTCACCAGCGCTGAGGGTTTGTGACCGCGCCAGCGGCAGGACACGCCGACCGGACCGCCCTGGAGCTCAGCAGGAGGTGGGTGTCGCGGACGGACTCGGCGTTTGCCCCGCGGCGCCGTGTGCCGGCGTGGCTTAGCGAGCGCGTGCTTTCTCGTGCTCCTGCAGGCGCTGAAGAGGAACCCGGCGACGCGGGAAGACGGCCGTTGGCGCACGTGGCGTTTTCCTCTGCCGAAGATGGGTTCGGTCCCTCGGCCCTCTGAAAGCTAAGTGGAGGCGCGAGGGCTGGGAAGGGGCCGGGAATGGCAGGGCCGGGGGGTTTAGCTCTGCTAAGGGCAAGGGCCGTCCAGGAACCGCGCCCTTGGCGCGGGTCAAGGGCCCGGGGACCTTTACCGTGCGATGCCAGCGTGTGCCGGGCAGGGCAGCTCCAGCCTGCGTCTGCGTTGTGGTGTAGTTCGGGAAGCCTGCCTTGCGCCTGTCAGCCGATCCTGGGGTCTCGTTGCGTTCGAGGGGCACGGAAGGCCTCTCGGGTGCCACCCCGGGATCTGGAACGCCGGTGCCGATCGGCGTAGCGCCGATCGGGCGCTGGTTTTCTGGTGTCGGCAGCCGAAAGCGTGGCGGGTTCTTGCCTTTCGGCCGTTTCTGGTCAGGGCTGATTGTGGCGTTGTCCTGGGCTGTGCCGGCAGCTCTAGCCATCCAGTCTCAGGGACTGGAACTTCAAGATGCTGGGAAGAAGTTCTTAGGTTTTTCATCAGCTTCTCGTTTGGTTGCGCCGTCTCTGCTCGGTTGTGGCGCTGCCGCCGTCTCGTCAGGAGCCGTGACGTCGGGCTCCTTTTCCGTTTGAGGATGCAGGAGAGGCTCCTCTCCTCCCCGTAGATTATTGGGATCGATGCCCTTCTGGTCTCGGAGCGTCGTGTTCGTCGTGGAGCGTTTTTGGCGCTGTGGCCGTCGCGTGGTCTATAAGGTTCTGCGGAGCGTCTGTCGGCCCGGGTGCGCGTTTGGCTCGGAGCTGCTCTGCCCGGACGCGTAGAGGCAGGGGAGGGTGGACGGAGCTCTGGCGGTCCCCGGTTAACCTGCTGACGCGTTGAATTGCGTGGGCAGAGGCGGCGCGGTCATCTGGGATGGAGTAGCCGTGGGCAGGGGAGCGGAGGGTCCCCGCGCAGGCGTTTGAGAGCCTCCACGAGAGCTTGGGACGTTATTGCGCCACAGAAAGCAGACCTGTGGGCTGGTCAGGCTGTTGATGGGCTGCTGGGTGACTTGCAGAATCACCTGATTTCGGGAGCAGAGGGACAACTTGGCCCGGAAGAGCGCCGGAGGAGGCGAGCTGTGCGCCGTAAGCAGGTGGGTCGGTGGGTGGTGCCAGAGGGGAGCTGTGCCGTGTGGCTCTAGCTAAGCTCGGTCGTTTCTCTGTTTCCTAGGTGCGAAGCGAAGAGGAAAGCGGGCTGTCGGCAGCTCAGCTCCTCGGGCCAGGTGAGCACGGAGTGCTGGGCCGAAGCGGCAGCTCGTTTCAGGTCCCGTGTTGCTGGCGCGGGTCCGAGCGTCCTTTGGTGGTGTTTTACAGGCGGCAGCTGAGCGTCTCGGCGGTCCGCGGCGTGGCAGTCCAAAGCAAGGGCGGCCGGGTGGGCGAGCGGCCCAGGTAAGGGAGGGCGAGCTGGGACCGTCTGCGGGCAGGCTGTGTTTTCGGGCGGCGTCCGAGCGCGTGCCTCTGGATTTGCGGGTGCCGCAGACGAGCCGGCAGGGGCGAAGCCGCACGCCGGCCGGCAGCCGAGAAGGTGAGGCGGCGGTGGGCGTTGCGGAGCCCGGTATTGCCCGGTCTC
The DNA here is from genome assembly GCF_036013475.1 of Columba livia. NCBI lineage: Eukaryota > Metazoa > Chordata > Aves > Columbiformes > Columbidae > Columba > Columba livia. The sequence continues at coordinate 39,945 of NC_088609.1, read as the reverse complement.
TCGCTTCATCTTTTCCTTCTCGCTTTGCAGGCGCTTTGTGGGCCCTCTGGACCGGGAGGAGCATTTGCGGTGAGCCGGGCTAGGGGCGAGGAGGAGCGTGGGGCCGGGGACTCGTTCCCGGCGCCACGGTTTTTTTTGCTTCTCGCCGTCGTAGGCGTCAGCAGCGCTGAGGGTTTGTGACCGCGCCAGCGGCAGGACACGCCGACCGGACCGCCCTGGAGCTCCGCAGGAGGTGGGTGTCGCGGACGGACTCGGCGTTTGCCCCGCGGCGCCGTGTGCCGGCGTGGCTTAGCGAGCGCGTGCTTTCTCGTGCTCCTGCAGGCGCTGAAGAGGAACCCGGCGACGCGGGAAGACGGCCGTTGGCGCACGTGGCGTTTTCCTCTGCCGAAGATGGGTTCGGTCCCTCGGCCCTCTGAAAGCTAAGTGGAGGCGCGAGGTCTGGGAAGGGGCCGGGAATGGCAGGGACGGGGGGTTTAGCTCTGCTAAGGGCAAGGGCCGTCCAGGAACCGCGCCCTTGGCGCGGGTCAAGGGCCCGGGGACCTTTACCGTGCGATGCCAGCGTGTGCCGGGCAGGGCAGCTCCAGCCTGCGTCTGCGTTGTGGTGTAGTTCGGGAAGCCTGCCTTGCGCCTGTCAGCCGATCCTGGGGTCTCGTTGCGTTCGAGGGGCACGGAAGGCCTCTCGGGTGCCACCCCGGGATCTGGAACGCCGGTGCCGATCGGCGTAGCGCCGATCGGGCGCTGGTTTTCTGGTGTCGGCAGCCGAAAGCGTGGCGGGTTCTTGCCTTTCGGCCGTTTCTGGTCAGGGCTGATTGTGGCGTTGTCCTGGGCTGTGCCGGCAGCTCTAGCCATCCAGTCTCAGGGACTGGAACTTCAAGATGCTGGGAAGAAGTTCTTAGGTTTTTCATCAGCTTCTCGTTTGGTTGCGCCGTCTCTGCTCGGTTGTGGCGCTGCCGCCGTCTCGTCAGGAGCCGTGACGTCGGGCTCCTTTTCCGTTTGAGGATGCAGGAGAGGCTCCTCTCCTCCCCGTAGATTATTGGGATCGATGCCATTCTGGTCTCGGAGCGTCGTGTTCGTCGTGGAGCGTTTTTGGCGCTGTGGCCGTCGCGTGGTCTATAAGGTTCTGCGGAGCGTCTGTCGGCCCGGGTGCGCGTTTGGCTCGGAGCTGCTCTGCCCGGACGCGTAGAGGCAGGGGAGGGTGGACGGAGCTCTGGCGGTCCCCGGTTAACCTGCTGACGCGTTGAATTGCGTGGGCAGAGGCGGCGCGGTCATCTGGGATGGAGTAGCCGTGGGCAGGGGAGCGGAGGGTCCCCGCGCAGGCGTTTGAGAGCCTCCACGAGAGCTTGGGACGTTCTTGCGCCACAGAAAGCAGACCTGTGGGCTGGTCAGGCTGTTGATGGGCTGCTGGGTGACTTGCAGAATCACCTGATTTCGGGAGCAGAGGGACAACTTGGCCCGGAAGAGCGACGGAGGAGGCGAGCTGTGCGCCGTAAGCAGGTGGGTCGGTGGGTGGTGCCAGAGGGGAGCTGTGCCGTGTGGCTCTAGCTAAGCTCGGTCGTTTCTCTGTTTCCTAGGTGCGAAGCGAAGAGGAAAGCGGGCTGTCGGCAGCTCAGCTCCTCGGGCCAGGTGAGCACGGAGTGCTGGGCCGAAGCGGCAGCTCGTTTCAGGTCCCGTGTTGCTGGCGCGGGTCCGAGCGTCCTTTGGTGGTGTTTTACAGGCGGCAGCTGAGCGTCTCGGCGGTCCGCGGCGTGGCAGTCCAAAGCAAGGGCGGCCGGGTGGGCGAGCGGCCCAGGTAAGGGAGGGCGAGCTGGGACCGTCTGCGGGCAGGCTGTGTTTTCGGGCGGCGTCCGAGCGCGTGCCTCTGGATTTGCGGGTGCCGCAGACGAGCCGGCAGGGGCGAAGCCGCACGCCGGCCGGCAGCCGAGAAGGTGAGGCGGCGGTGGGCGTTGCGGAGCCCGGTATTGCCCGGTCTCTCGCTTCATCTTTTCCTTCTCGCTTTGCAGGCGCTTTGTGGGCCCTCTGGACCGGGAGGAGCATTTGCGGTGAGCCGGGCTAGGGGCGAGGAGGAGCGTGGGGCCGGGGACTCGTTCCCGGCGCCACGGTTTTTTTTGCTTCTCGCCGTCTTAGGCGTCAGCAGCGCTGAGGGTTTGTGACCGCGCCAGCGGCAGGACACGCCGACCGGACCGCCCTGGAGCTCAGCAGGAGGTGGGTGTCGCGGACGGACTCGGCGTTTGCCCCGCGGCGCCGTGTGCCGGCGTGGCTTAGCGAGCGCGTGCTTTCTCGTGCTCCTGCAGGCGCTGAAGAGGAACCCGGCGACGCGGGAAGACGGCCGTTGGCGCACGTGGCGTTTTCCTCTGCCGAAGATGGGTTCGGTCCCTCGGCCCTCTGAAAGCTAAGTGGAGGCGCGAGGGCTGGGAAGGGGCCGGGAATGGCAGGGCCGGGGGGTTTAGCTCTGCTAAGGGCAAGGGCCGTCCAGGAACCGCGCCCTTGGCGCGGGTCAAGGGCCCGGGGACCTTTACCGTGCGATGCCAGCGTGTGCCGGGCAGGGCAGCTCCAGCCTGCGTCTGCGTTGTGGTGTAGTTCGGGAAGCCTGCCTTGCGCCTGTCAGCCGATCCTGGGGTCTCGTTGCGTTCGAGGGGCACGGAAGGCCTCTCGGGTGCCACCCCGGGATCTGGAACGCCGGTGCCGATCGGCGTAGCGCCGATCGGGCGCTGGTTTTCTGGTGTCGGCAGCCGAAAGCGTGGCGGGTTCTTGCCTTTCGGCCGTTTCTGGTCAGGGCTGATTGTGGCGTTGTCCTGGGCTGTGCCGGCAGCTCTAGCCATCCAGTCTCAGGGACTGGAACTTCAAGATGCTGGGAAGAAGTTCTTAGGTTTTTCATCAGCTTCTCGTTTGGTTGCGACGTCTCTGCTCGGTTGTGGCGCTGCCGCCGTCTCGTCAGGAGCCGTGACGTCGGGCTCCTTTTCCGTTTGAGGATGCAGGAGAGGCTCCTCTCCTCCCCGTAGATTATTGGGATCGATGCCATTCTGGTCTCGGAGCGTCGTGTTCGTCGTGGAGCGTTTTTGGCGCTGTGGCCGTCGCGTGGTCTATAAGGTTCTGCGGAGCGTCTGTCGGCCCGGGTGCGCGTTTGGCTCGGAGCTGCTCTGCCCGGACGCGTAGAGGCAGGGGAGGGTGGACGGAGCTCTGGCGGTCCCCGGTTAACCTGCTGACGCGTTGAATTGCGTGGGCAGAGGCGGCGCGGTCATCTGGGATGGAGTAGCCGTGGGCAGGGGAGCGGAGGGTCCCCGCGCAGGCGTTTGAGAGCCTCCACGAGAGCTTGGGACGTTCTTGCGCCACAGAAAGCAGACCTGTGGGCTGGTCAGGCTGTTGATGGGCTGCTGGGTGACTTGCAGAATCACCTGATTTCAGGAGCAGAGGGACAACTTGGCCCGGAAGAGCGACGGAGGAGGCGAGCTGTGCGCCGTAAGCAGGTGGGTCGGTGGGTGGTGCCAGAGGGGAGCTGTGCCGTGTGGCTCTAGCTAAGCTCGGTCGTTTCTCTGTTTCCTAGGTGCGAAGCGAAGAGGAAAGCGGGCTGTCGGCAGCTCAGCTCCTCGGGCCAGGTGAGCACGGAGTGCTGGGCCGAAGCGGCAGCTCGTTTCAGGTCCCGTGTTGCTGGCGCGGGTCCGAGCGTCCTTTGGTGGTGTTTTACAGGCGGCAGCTGAGCGTCTCGGCGGTCCGCGGCGTGGCAGTCCAAAGCAAGGGCGGCCGGGTGGGCGAGCGGCCCAGGTAAGGGAGGGCGAGCTGGGACCGTCTGCGGGCAGGCTGTGTTTTCGGGCGGCGTCCGAGCGCGTGCCTCTGGATTTGCGGGTGCCGCAGACGAGCCGGCAGGGGCGAAGCCGCACGCCGGCCGGCAGCCGAGAAGGTGAGGCGGCGGTGGGCGTTGCGGAGCCCGGTATTGCCCGGTCTCTCGCTTCATCTTTTCCTTCTCGCTTTGCAGGCGCTTTGTGGGCCCTCTGGACCGGGAGGAGCATTTGCGGTGAGCCGGGCTAGGGGCGAGGAGGAGCGTGGGGCCGGGGACTCGTTCCCGGCGCCACGGTTTTTTTTGCTTCTCGCCGTCGTAGGCGTCAGCAGCGCTGAGGGTTTGTGACCGCGCCAGCGGCAGGACACGCCGACCGGACCGCCCTGGAGCTCAGCAGGAGGTGGGTGTCGCGGACGGACTCGGCGTTTGCCCCGCGGCGCCGTGTGCCGGCGTGGCTTAGCGAGCGCGTGCTTTCTCGTGCTCCTGCAGGCGCTGAAGAGGAACCCGGCGACGCGGGAAGACGGCCGTTGGCGCACGTGGCGTTTTCCTCTGCCGAAGATGGGTTCGGTCCCTCGGCCCTCTGAAAGCTAAGTGGAGGCGCGAGGGCTGGGAAGGGGCCGGGAATGGCAGGGCCGGGGGGTTTAGCTCTGCTAAGGGCAAGGGCCGTCCAGGAACCGCGCCCTTGGCGCGGGTCAAGGGCCCGGGGACCTTTACCGTGCGATGCCAGCGTGTGCCGGGCAGGGCAGCTCCAGCCTGCGTCTGCGTTGTGGTGTAGTTCGGGAAGCCTGCCTTGCGCCTGTCAGCCGATCCTGGGGTCTCGTTGCGTTCGAGGGGCACGGAAGGCCTCTCGGGTGCCACCCCGGGATCTGGAACGCCGGTGCCGATCGGCGTAGCGCCGATCGGGCGCTGGTTTTCTGGTGTCGGCAGCCGAAAGCGTGGCGCGTTCTTGCCTTTCGGCCGTTTCTGGTCAGGGCTGATTGTGGCGTTGTCCTGGGCTGTGCCGGCAGCTCTAGCCATCCAGTCTCAGGGACTGGAACTTCAAGATGCTGGGAAGAAGTTCTTAGGTTTTTCATCAGCTTCTCGTTTGGTTGCGCCGTCTCTGCTCGGTTGTGGCGCTGCCGCCGTCTCGTCAGGAGCCGTGACGTCGGGCTCCTTTTCCGTTTGAGGATGCAGGAGAGGCTCCTCTCCTCCCCGTAGATTATTGGGATCGATGCCCTTCTGGTCTCGGAGCGTCGTGTTCGTCGTGGAGCGTTTTTGGCGCTGTGGCCGTCGCGTGGTCTATAAGGTTCTGCGGAGCGTCTGTCGGCCCGGGTGCGCGTTTGGCTCGGAGCTGCTCTGCCCGGACGCGTAGAGGCAGGGGAGGGTGGACGGAGCTCTGGCGGTCCCCGGTTAACCTGCTGACGCGTTGAATTGCGTGGGCAGAGGCGGCGCGGTCATCTGGGATGGAGTAGCCGTGGGCAGGGGAGCGGAGGGTCCCCGCGCAGGCGTTTGAGAGCCTCCACGAGAGCTTGGGACGTTATTGCGCCACAGAAAGCAGACCTGTGGGTTGGTCAGGCTGTTGATGGGCTGCTGGGTGACTTGCAGAATCACCTGATTTCAGGAGCAGAGGGACAACTTGGCCCGGAAGAGCGACGGAGGAGGCGAGCTGTGCGCCGTAAGCAGGTGGGTCGGTGGGTGGTGCCAGAGGGGAGCTGTGCCGTGTGGCTCTAGCTAAGCTCGGTCGTTTCTCTGTTTCCTAGGTGCGAAGCGAAGAGGAAAGCGGGCTGTCGGCAGCTCAGCTCCTCGGGCCAGGTGAGCACGGAGTGCTGGGCCGAAGCGGCAGCTCGTTTCAGGTCCCGTGTTGCTGGCGCGGGTCCGAGCGTCCTTTGGTGGTGTTTTACAGGCGGCAGCTGAGCGTCTCGGCGGTCCGCGGCGTGGCAGTCCAAAGCAAGGGCGGCCGGGTGGGCGAGCGGCCCAGGTAAGGGAGGGCGAGCTGGGACCGTCTGCGGGCAGGCTGTGTTTTCGGGCGGCGTCCGAGCGCGTGCCTCTGGATTTGCGGGTGCCGCAGACGAGCCGGCAGGGGCGAAGCCGCACGCCGGCCGGCAGCCGAGAAGGTGAGGCGGCGGTGGGCGTTGCGGAGCCCGGTATTGCCCGGTCTCTCGCTTCATCTTTTCCTTCTCGCTTTGCAGGCGCTTTGTGGGCCCTCTGGACCGGGAGGAGCATTTGCGGTGAGCCGGGCTAGGGGCGAGGAGGAGCGTGGGGCCGGGGACTCGTTCCCGGCGCCACGGTTTTTTTTGCTTCTCGCCGTCGTAGGCGTCACCAGCGCTGAGGGTTTGTGACCGCGCCAGCGGCAGGACACGCCGACCGGACCGCCCTGGAGCTCAGCAGGAGGTGGGTGTCGCGGACGGACTCGGCGTTTGCCCCGCGGCGCCGTGTGCCGGCGTGGCTTAGCGAGCGCGTGCTTTCTCGTGCTCCTGCAGGCGCTGAAGAGGAACCCGGCGACGCGGGAAGACGGCCGTTGGCGCACGTGGCGTTTTCCTCTGCCGAAGATGGGTTCGGTCCCTCGGCCCTCTGAAAGCTAAGTGGAGGCGCGAGGGCTGGGAAGGGGCCGGGAATGGCAGGGCCGGGGGGTTTAGCTCTGCTAAGGGCAAGGGCCGTCCAGGAACCGCGCCCTTGGCGCGGGTCAAGGGCCCGGGGACCTTTACCGTGCGATGCCAGCGTGTGCCGGGCAGGGCAGCTCCAGCCTGCGTCTGCGTTGTGGTGTAGTTCGGGAAGCCTGCCTTGCGCCTGTCAGCCGATCCTGGGGTCTCGTTGCGTTCGAGGGGCACGGAAGGCCTCTCGGGTGCCACCCCGGGATCTGGAACGCCGGTGCCGATCGGCGTAGCGCCGATCGGGCGCTGGTTTTCTGGTGTCGGCAGCCGAAAGCGTGGCGCGTTCTTGCCTTTCGGCCGTTTCTGGTCAGGGCTGATTGTGGCGTTGTCCTGGGCTGTGCCGGCAGCTCTAGCCATCCAGTCTCAGGGACTGGAACTTCAAGATGCTGGGAAGAAGTTCTTAGGTTTTTCATCAGCTTCTCGTTTGGTTGCGCCGTCTCTGCTCGGTTGTGGCGCTGCCGCCGTCTCGTCAGGAGCCGTGACGTCGGGCTCCTTTTCCGTTTGAGGATGCAGGAGAGGCTCCTCTCCTCCCCGTAGATTATTGGGATCGATGCCCTTCTGGTCTCGGAGCGTCGTGTTCGTCGTGGAGCGTTTTTGGCGCTGTGGCCGTCGCGTGGTCTATAAGGTTCTGCGGAGCGTCTGTCGGCCCGGGTGCGCGTTTGGCTCGGAGCTGCTCTGCCCGGACGCGTAGAGGCAGGGGAGGGTGGACGGAGCTCTGGCGGTCCCCGGTTAACCTGCTGACGCGTTGAATTGCGTGGGCAGAGGCGGCGCGGTCAGCTGGGATGGAGTAGCCGTGGGCAGGGGAGCGGAGGGTCCCCGCGCAGGCGTTTGAGAGCCTCCACGAGAGCTTGGGACGTTCTTGCGCCACAGAAAGCAGACCTGTGGGCTGGTCAGGCTGTTGATGGGCTGCTGGGTGACTTGCAGAATCACCTGATTTCAGGAGCAGAGGGACAACTTGGCCCGGAAGAGCGCCGGAGGAGGTGAGCTGTGCGCCGTAAGCAGGTGGGTCGGTGGGTGGTGCCAGAGGGGAGCTGTGCCGTGTGGCTCTAGCTAAGCTCGGTCGTTTCTCTGTTTCCTAGGTGCGAAGCGAAGAGGAAAGCGGGCTGTCGGCAGCTCAGCTCCTCGGGCCAGGTGAGCACGGAGTGCTGGGCCGAAGCGGCAGCTCGTTTCAGGTCCCGTGTTGCTGGCGCGGGTCCGAGCGTCCTTTGGTGGTGTTTTACAGGCGGCAGCTGAGCGTCTCGGCGGTCCGCGGCGTGGCAGTCCAAAGCAAGGGCGGCCGGGTGGGCGAGCGGCCCAGGTAAGGGAGGGCGAGCTGGGACCGTCTGCGGGCAGGCTGTGTTTTCGGGCGGCGTCCGAGCGCGTGCCTCTGGATTTGCGGGTGCCGCAGACGAGCCGGCAGGGGCGAAGCCGCACGCCGGCCGGCAGCCGAGAAGGTGAGGCGGCGGTGGGCGTTGCGGAGCCCGGTATTGCCCGGTCTCTCGCTTCATCTTTTCCTTCTCGCTTTGCAGGCGCTTTGTGGGCCCTCTGGACCGGGAGGAGCATTTGCGGTGAGCCGGGCTAGGGGCGAGGAGGAGCGTGGGGCCGGGGACTCGTTCCCGGCGCCACGGTTTTTTTTGCTTCTCGCCGTCGTAGGCGTCACCAGCGCTGAGGGTTTGTGACCGCGCCAGCGGCAGGACACGCCGACCGGACCGCCCTGGAGCTCAGCAGGAGGTGGGTGTCGCGGACGGACTCGGCGTTTGCCCCGCGGCGCCGTGTGCCGGCGTGGCTTAGCGAGCGCGTGCTTTCTCGTGCTCCTGCAGGCGCTGAAGAGGAACCCGGCGACGCGGGAAGACGGCCGTTGGCGCACGTGGCGTTTTCCTCTGCCGAAGATGGGTTCGGTCCCTCGGCCCTCTGAAAGCTAAGTGGAGGCGCGAGGGCTGGGAAGGGGCCGGGAATGGCAGGGACGGGGGGTTTAGCTCTGCTAAGGGCAAGGGCCGTCCAGGAACCGCGCCCTTGGCGCGGGTCAAGGGCCCGGGGACCTTTACCGTGCGATGCCAGCGTGTGCCGGGCAGGGCAGCTCCAGCCTGCGTCTGCGTTGTGGTGTAGTTCGGGAAGCCTGCCTTGCGCCTGTCAGCCGATCCTGGGGTCTCGTTGCGTTCGAGGGGCACGGAAGGCCTCTCGGGTGCCACCCCGGGATCTGGAACGCCGGTGCCGATCGGCGTAGCGCCGATCGGGCGCTGGTTTTCTGGTGTCGGCAGCCGAAAGCGTGGCGCGTTCTTGCCTTTCGGCCGTTTCTGGTCAGGGCTGATTGTGGCGTTGTCCTGGGCTGTGCCGGCAGCTCTAGCCATCCAGTCTCAGGGACTGGAACTTCAAGATGCTGGGAAGAAGTTCTTAGGTTTTTCATCAGCTTCTCGTTTGGTTGCGACGTCTCTGCTCGGTTGTGGCGCTGCCGCCGTCTCGTCAGGAGCCGTGACGTCGGGCTCCTTTTCCGTTTGAGGATGCAGGAGAGGCTCCTCTCCTCCCCGTAGATTATTGGGATCGATGCCCTTCTGGTCTCGGAGCGTCGTGTTCGTCGTGGAGCGTTTTTGGCGCTGTGGCCGTCGCGTGGTCTATAAGGTTCTGCGGAGCGTCTGTCGGCCCGGGTGCGCGTTTGGCTCGGAGCTGCTCTGCCCGGACGCGTAGAGGCAGGGGAGGGTGGACGGAGCTCTGGCGGTCCCCGGTTAACCTGCTGACGCGTTGAATTGCGTGGGCAGAGGCGGCGCGGTCATCTGGGATGGAGTAGCCGTGGGCAGGGGAGCGGAGGGTCCCCGCGCAGGCGTTTGAGAGCCTCCACGAGAGCTTGGGACGTTCTTGCGCCACAGAAAGCAGACCTGTGGGCTGGTCAGGCTGTTGATGGGCTGCTGGGTGACTTGCAGAATCACCTGATTTCAGGAGCAGAGGGACAACTTGGCCCGGAAGAGCGCCGGAGGAGGTGAGCTGTGCGCCGTAAGCAGGTGGGTCGGTGGGTGGTGCCAGAGGGGAGCTGTGCCGTGTGGCTCTAGCTAAGCTCGGTCGTTTCTCTGTTTCCTAGGTGCGAAGCGAAGAGGAAAGCGGGCTGTCGGCAGCTCAGCTCCTCGGGCCAGGTGAGCACGGAGTGCTGGGCCGAAGCGGCAGCTCGTTTCAGGTCCTGTGTTGCTGGCGCGGGTCCGAGCGTCCTTTGGTGGTGTTTTACAGGCGGCAGCTGAGCGTCTCGGCGGTCCGCGGCGTGGCAGTCCAAAGCAAGGGCGGCCGGGTGGGCGAGCGGCCCAGGTAAGGGAGGGCGAGCTGGGACCGTCTGCGGGCAGGCTGTGTTTTCGGGCGGCGTCCGAGCGCGTGCCTCTGGTTTTGCGGGTGCCGCAGACGAGCCGGCAGGGGCGAAGCCGCACGCCGGCCGGCAGCCGAGAAGGTGAGGCGGCGGTGGGCGTTGCGGAGCCCGGTATTGCCCGGTCTCTCGCTTCATCTTTTCCTTCTCGCTTTGCAGGCGCTTTGTGGGCCCTCTGGACCGGGAGGAGCATTTGCGGTGAGCCGGGCTAGGGCCGAGGAGGAGCGTGGGGCCGGGGACTCGTTCCCGGCGCCACGGTTTTTTTTTGCTTCTCGCCGTCGTAGGCGTCACCAGCGCTGAGGGTTTGTGACCGCGCCAGCGGCAGGACACGCCGACCGGACCGCCCTGGAGCTCAGCAGGAGGTGGGTGTCGCGGACGGACTCGGCGTTTGCCCCGCGGCGCCGTGTGCCGGCGTGGCTTAGCGAGCGCGTGCTTTCTCGTGCTCCTGCAGGCGCTGAAGAGGAACCCGGCGACGCGGGAAGACGGCCGTTGGCGCACGTGGCGTTTTCCTCTGCCGAAGATGGGTTCGGTCCCTCGGCCCTCTGAAAGCTAAGTGGAGGCGCGAGGGCTGGGAAGGGGCCGGGAATGGCAGGGACGGGGGGTTTAGCTCTGCTAAGGGCAAGGGCCGTCCAGGAACCGCGCCCTTGGCGCGGGTCAAGGGCCCGGGGACCTTTACCGTGCGATGCCAGCGTGTGCCGGGCAGGGCAGCTCCAGCCTGCGTCTGCGTTGTGGTGTAGTTCGGGAAGCCTGCCTTGCGCCTGTCAGCCGATCCTGGGGTCTCGTTGCGTTCGAGGGGCACGGAAGGCCTCTCGGGTGCCACCCCGGGATCTGGAACGCCGGTGCCGATCGGCGTAGCGCCGATCGGGCGCTGGTTTTCTGGTGTCGGCAGCCGAAAGCGTGGCGCGTTCTTGCCTTTCGGCCGTTTCTGGTCAGGGCTGATTGTGGCGTTGTCCTGGGCTGTGCCGGCAGCTCTAGCCATCCAGTCTCAGGGACTGGAACTTCAAGATGCTGGGAAGAAGTTCTTAGGTTTTTCATCAGCTTCTCGTTTGGTTGCGACGTCTCTGCTCGGTTGTGGTGCTGCCGCCGTCTCGTCAGGAGCCGTGACGTCGGGCTCCTTTTCCGTTTGAGGATGCAGGAGAGGCTCCTCTCCTCCCCGTAGATTATTGGGATCGATGCCCTTCTGGTCTCGGAGCGTCGTGTTCGTCGTGGAGCGTTTTTGGCGCTGTGGCCGTCGCGTGGTCTATAAGGTTCTGCGGAGCGTCTGTCGGCCCGGGTGCGCGTTTGGCTCGGAGCTGCTCTGCCCGGACGCGTAGAGGCAGGGGAGGGTGGACGGAGCTCTGGCGGTCCCCGGTTAACCTGCTGACGCGTTGAATTGCGTGGGCAGAGGCGGCGCGGTCATCTGGGATGGAGTAGCCGTGGGCAGGGGAGCGGAGGGTCCCCGCGCAGGCGTTTGAGAGCCTCCACGAGAGCTTGGGACGTTATTGCGCCACAGAAAGCAGACCTGTGGGCTGGTCAGGCTGTTGATGGGCTGCTGGGTGACTTGCAGAATCACCTGATTTCAGGAGCAGAGGGACAACTTGGCCCGGAAGAGCGCCGGAGGAGGCGAGCTGTGCGCCGTAAGCAGGTGGGTCGGTGGGTGGTGCCAGAGGGGAGCTGTGCCGTGTGGCTCTAGCTAAGCTCGGTCGTTTCTCTGTTTCCTAGGAGCGAAGCGAAGAGGAAAGCGGGCTGTCAGCAGCTCAGCTCCTCGGGCCAGGTGAGCACGGAGTGCTGGGCCGAAGCGGCAGCTCGTTTCAGGTCCCGTGTTGCTGGCGCGGGTCCGAGCGTCCTTTGGTGGTGTTTTACAGGCGGCAGCTGAGCGTCTCGGCGGTCCGCGGCGTGGCAGTCCAAAGCAAGGGCGGCCGGGTGGGCGAGCGGCCCAGGTAAGGGAGGGCGAGCTGGGACCGTCTGCGGGCAGGCTGTGTTTTCGGGCGGCGTCCGAGCGCGTGCCTCTGGATTTGCGGGTGCCGCAGACGAGCCGGCAGGGGCGAAGCCGCACGCCGGCCGGCAGCCGAGAAGGTGAGGCGGCGGTGGGCGTTGCGGAGCCCGGTATTGCCCGGTCTCTCGCTTCATCTTTTCCTTCTCGCTTTGCAGGCGCTTTGTGGGCCCTCTGGACCGGGAGGAGCATTTGCGGTGAGCCGGGCTAGGGGCGAGGAGGAGCGTGGGGCCGGGGACTCGTTCCCGGCGCCACGTTTTTTTTTGCTTCTCGCCGTCGTAGGCGTCACCAGCGCTGAGGGTTTGTGACCGCGCCAGCGGCAGGACACGCCGACCGGACCGCCCTGGAGCTCAGCAGGAGGTGGGTGTCGCGGACGGACTCGGCGTTTGCCCCGCGGCGCCGTGTGCCGGCGTGGCTTAGCGAGCGCGTGCTTTCTCGTGCTCCTGCAGGCGCTGAAGAGGAACCCGGCGACGCGGGAAGACGGCCGTTGGCGCACGTGGCGTTTTCCTCTGCCGAAGATGGGTTCGGTCCCTCGGCCCTCTGAAAGCTAAGTGGAGGCGCGAGGGCTGGGAAGGGGCTGGGAATGGCAGGGACGGGGGGTTTAGCTCTGCTAAGGGCAAGGGCCGTCCAGGAACCGCGCCCTTGGCGCGGGTCAAGGGCCTGGGGACCTTTACCGTGCGATGCCAGCGTGTGCCGGGCAGGGCAGCTCCAGCCTGCGTCTGCGTTGTGGTGTAGTTCGGGAAGCCTGCCTTGCGCCTGTCAGCCGATCCTGGGGTCTCGTTGCGTTCGAGGGGCACGGAAGGCCTCTCGGGTGCCAACCCGGGATCTGGAACGCCGGTGCCGATCGGCGTAGCCCCGATCGGGCGTTGGTTTTCTGGTATCGGCAGCCGAAAACGTGGCGGGTTCTTGCCTTACGGCAGTTTTTGTTCAGGGCTGTTTTTGGCCTTGTCTTAGGCTGTGCTGTCAGCTGTGCTTTCCATCTATCCAATCTCAGGGACTAGCAGTTCTTCCCAACATCTTTAAGTTTTAGTGATTGCAGTATCTTTTCGTGTTGGTGTTGCCGTCTCTGTTTGTGTCGTGGTGCCATTTCTTAAGGGACCGTGGGGTTTGTTTCCTTTTTATTCTGGGGTTGCAGTAGAGCCTCCTTGCCTTTCCACTGCCTCCCTGCAGGTTGTTTTGATCGATGTTGTGTCTGGTCGTGGAGTCGTTCTTGTTCTTGAACATTTTTGGTGTTGTTTCAGTCATGTGTTCAATCTTGTTTTGTGGAGGCTTTTTGTGCAGATGTGCATGTTGGGTGGGAGCTGTTGTGCCCAGAGTTGTAGAGTCAGGGATGAGTGGATTGAGCTCTAGGTGTCCACCGTTAATTTGTTGACCTATTAAATTGCGTGGGCTGTGTTTGTACCGTTGTCTGGCATGGAGTTGCCATTGGTAGGAGGGTGTACATTCTCTGTAGTGGTGTTTTATAGTTCATACTCAAGACTGTTTTGAATAATGTTTTCTGTTGTGTGCTGTTTTTTCAGAGTATTCTTATAATATTTTTTTTTTTTAGGTGACCACGTTGTTAATATGACTGTAAATTGTATCTACAGCTGCATAAATCAAATACCTGTCTGAGGTCAGTACAAAGGATTGTCTGAGAATCAAGAAGACCCCAGACTCAGCTATTGCTATTGGAGTGTATTGTCGCTTTTTCCATGTGACAGATGGGACCTGAGACACCAATGTGATGTTTACCGAGTTCACTTTATTGTTGGACTTTAGACAAAGCTGCCGTCTCCACGTGCCTTGCAACAATGTGATTGGTTGTATCACATGCTATACAATAATGTGATAGGCTGCATGCACTGTCCTCGCGCTGTGCACACTTGTGTCCGGTGCTTGCTCATTCATTGTTACCTTCTTATGGGGCTCCTTTTGTTTCTTTTGTCTCTGGCTTAACCTCTCCGCCAGGCTGGTGACAACCCCATCTGCCCGGGAGGGGGGACTCTGCCTCGCTATCTCTCCCTCGTTAATATTTCATTAGATAAAAAAATACCCTGTGTTTCACACTGTCTTCAAAGTATGATACAGATTAAGAACATTAAGGCTAATATAATTACAATTAACAAGAACAGTTCCGTTTTCAATATTCCTTTTAACCAAAGAGGGTATCCAACTCAGAAAAGTCAACATCCTCTGTTATTTTCATGTTTTGAAAATCTTCTATCTTATGAAGATTGTGTTTGTATGTGTTGTTTGAAATTAAAATATGACTGTGACGATGGCTAATAACACAAAATCAATTGCTGCTCTCTTTTACAAAGTGGTGTGACAATCTTGAAGCACTGGTTCCCATGCTTAGCAGAACTAAGACCTTGTTATGCGTTAAACGTCTGGTTTTTGTTACATTGGGAGGAAGAGATAGTTGCCATCTCATCTTATCTTTCCCAAAGTTTTATGGCCATGAAGGCAGACACCTTGGAAGATAAGGACTATTAACAGTGTTGCCGTGAAAGGTTACATGGCCTAATTTGGATGATAGAGATGAACCATCTGTCGAACCGCCAGCTACCAGAAGAGAACACGAACAACAGCTACTCCTGATGGGCAAGACATTTCGCTTCTGGTCATTATGGTCAACTTTCTCCTAGTTTGAAGACCCCATAACCATTTCTAGAAGAGTCTTCCTAATTAGCAGGAAGAGCGAGCAGAGGGAGGAGACCAACCGCCTTCTAATATCTTGTATGTAAATGATGAGCCTTATAAAACAACGTCACGTATGATACAGGTCAGCAGCATATAAATATGCAACGCGTCCCCCACTCTGGTGGTCGTCACAGGATCGACATACCTGTGGAGTGGTCATATCTTACTCTTAGTCTCTCTGTCTGCCTGTCTTTTTCTGATATCTTAGTTTTCATTTTCTCTCTCTCTCTTCCTTTTCTTTACAATGGTTTTTATATGTTTAAATTCTGCTGCTAAAGTCTTGTTAAGTTTTGCATTACAGTTACTAATTGTTGCCAATCCACTGCTTTTAGAAGGGTTTTTGCTGTCCATGTATTGATAAGTTTTGTGGTATTATAACATACTTTTGCCAAGTCACCGATTGCTGTAATTTGTATACCACCACATGCTTCTAGTAAATTCATAATTGTACCCCCGTTGCGATCGTCTGTCATTCACTTTGCATCGCCGCGCAGAATTACCGGGAGTTAACTCACAGCCAATCTCATCCGTCGAGTCGGGGCACGTGTCACGTATAGAGTTCATTTGTTCCTCATCCCATCTGTTGGGACGGGACAAGTGGTATTCTCAACATTGGCTACATGCATCTCTAAAAGCGATTACACCTTTGAGGTTAAGGGTTGTCATAATTGTATTAGGTTTCTTATTTTTTCGCTATGGAAGGTCTCACCCTCTTTTTTCAGATCCACAAATTTTTATGGTTACCTGTAGAAACCCAAGCATATATTCGTCCCCAGGTTATTAATGACGTAGGACCTTCCCATTGTTGCGTTGTCAGATTAAACATATTAACTTAAATACATTTTTGGGAAAGTCTTTTACATTTTTTATTTGGTGCATAAGAACAGGTTCCATTTTAGTCTCAATTTTAGGATTCAGCCAGTTCAGCACATGCAGTCCCTTTATCAAAACCTCTTCTGGACTGAGAGCAATTCCTTCTTGTTTTTTCAAAACATACCAAAGATTTTTCAGGGTGCCTTGTGCACGCTCAATAATTGCCCGGACAGTAGAACTAAAAGGTACTCCAAATAGGTGTCGTACATTCCACCAATGAGGAAGGTTGCAAGTGTGTCAGAACGATATGGGAGACCATTATCTGTTTTGATCTGAGTCCGAACACCCGAGACAGCAGAAGCTTGTAATAAATCACGCTTTAGCTTTTTTCGTTTGCTGATGACTCCCACAGCAGTCCTGAACAGGTATCTACGATCGCACTAATGTACTTTTGTCGGCCAGACGGTGCAAAATCAGTAATATCAGTTTGCCATAACTGGCCTGGCTGCAAGCCCCGTGGATTTACTCCTTTTTGTCGCCAAGGCATTATGCGGGCAGAATCGGGAAAAGCTGCAACATCAGACGGAGCTTGTTCCTCGGTCAGCGCAAACTGTTTTTGGAGCGATGCTGAGGTTAGACGGAAGTACTTGTGAGCTTGTCTGGCTTGTTCAAAAGGAGATACTTCTGTCACTGCCTCAAGTTTGTATATAATGTTGTTTCCCTCTACTAGACCACCTCGTAGGTTAGAGTGGCTTTTTATATGCATTATCAATACTGGCACTGTCCTGCAATCTAACGTGTTCCACAAATCTAAAATGGTTCAAAAAACAAGGCATTGGAAAGTCGCCGCAAAAGCGCTATACGTAGTCTTTGTATAACTCCCACAACATAAAGAGAATCTGCTACTGGACTAATTGAGCAGTTATGCCATTTTTGTAATTCTGCTAAGTGTATCGAGGACAGTTTCTTTTAAGCTGTCCCATCTCTACGCAAGTAAAACCCGCTAGGCCGTCAGAAGCAGGGCTTCCGCCTTTCGTTGCCGGCTAAAAACGCTGCAGCCAAAGCTTCAGCGTTGGCTCGAGTATGTATTTTTGCCTTTTTTACCTTGCGTTGCATAATCGGTACCCATGTACAAGCTTCCATCATCTTTGCTCGAGAAGCTATTTTTCCCAAGCCGGCTAATATCTGTCAGTATTGAGTGTTTGCACTAGTCGTGGTCAAATCTTTCCCCACAGCAGCTTTTGCCTCTGGTGTCAGGTTAGGAGAAGCATCTATAGCTTCTTTGAAACGGTCCTCAAAGTTATATATGGCTCCCCAGGATCCTGCTTTATTGTAGAACAGGGTGGAACAGGGTTACCTATATTTGTTAATTCTTTCACTGCAGTCACAGCAAGCCCTCGCCGCAAAATCCTCGGAGGAAGCGTCACCTCAGCGGCATCATCCCCATATCGCCACGACCCGGTAATCGGTCTGCGCTAGGTAATCGCAATGGATCATCTGCCGCTAAATGAACATTTTCTAATACTGCCAATTCCACCTTCCCCTGCCAGTTGTCCAAGAACAGCAAACACCCCATTGGGGGAAGCAATAACTCTATCAATACCTTAATATCTGTTGGAGTTAGTACTTGCCCCTTGAAAAATGAATCCATTAGCTGCATCACGTGCCTATTATCCATACCATATTGCACAACTGCAGTTTGCAATTGCTTAACCGTTTTTCAATCAAAGGGCTACCACTGCCTTTGTCCTCTGTTATTTACGTGCACTGACATTGCTGTAATACCGCCAGGTAACATAGTCCCTTCAACGGTCGCATACGTGACTACCCGTTGTGAGCATTGCCCTTCATTACGAGAGTCATCTAGAAGAGTATCTCTATCCTGATGCATCGGGGTAGCACCCAAATTTTCATTACTATCACTCGTACACAATTCCCTTGTCTTTCTCTGCAGATCAGTAAGTCGTCGCGTATTTGTAAACAGATCTGCTGACCCAGTGTCCAGCCCTTTTTCATATTGTGTTCTCAAATATTCATCTGCTTCTCTTACAGAAGCACTGACCACATCCCATCCTCTGCACATTTTCTAGCCCATTTTTGTATTTGCTCCTTTTTAATACGGAGCTCCTCAGGAGCGAGGTCCAATTCCGCCCCTCCCGTTCCCGTTTTTTCCGTTTTTCACATTCCCTGCCAATTGCCTCTAACCATCCTTAATTGCACATGATGCCTTTTTATATGCTATTAACCACGAAGTTCTACCATTTCTGCCAACTAATGGTTTCCTAGCTTTTAAAACTTCCTCCATATGGCTATCCTGCCGTCTCAGTAAGTCATCAGGATGCGCACACGGCTCTCCTCCCGGAAGTCAGGGAGAATCTGCGTCGCTCCATCCCGGCGCTTCATCGGGTCCTCCGTCAAAGGCACGTCAGCTGGATTAACTCGTCCTGGCCAGTAGAAACTTGCCGGTTGTCGCCGTTTATCTTCGTAGGCAGGCAATGGCTTAAAGGGTGCAGCGCGTATAATTTGCTCTCTGCTCCAGAACTCCAAATGTGATACGGGACATACCAGGGGTATCGATTTTTTGGAGTTCTCAGAGCAGGGGCAGTTCGCGGCAGGCGGCTCCGAGGGGACGGCACACGTTTCCGGCTCCCCTCAGACATCCTCCATCGGCCGCCTGACCCTCCTCCCGCTAGGGTCCGGCGAGGTCGTGGGACTCGCAGCTCCCCCTCGTGACCGCTTCCCACAGTTCAGTCCCTACCTCCTCCTACGTACCTGGAGAAAAAAATCCGTCCGTCGATGGGACACACCCCTTTCACAGGGCCAATAGTAAAAGACGCCCCACCGCTTCTTTTTCTAAAAATCTTCCTGTTCGTGCAGCCAGCCGCAGAGTACTTTTCACTCTGACTTTTTCTTCCACAGATGTCGCGTTTTCGACGTCACCCAATTCCCTGTAGATCTTTTATTTTCTTTTATCAGTAGGTCACGGTTCTGAAGAATTTGAGAGAATGTGTCATATTAAGTTGTATGATCCTTTGGAATCTATTCATAGTAGTTTAGACAAACTGAAACAGCACGTTAATAAGATGGTCATTGTAGAATTAGGGTTTGGAAAAATGGTTTAAAAGCTTGGAAATAGGTGGGTAGCTGTTTGATCTTATTAATTACAATTGCATATAATGCTGTTATGCTGCAGCATAAAACATATGATTAATGACATAAGTACGGCTTATTTCAAAGATGAATCAGCGCGTTGTAAACAAGGCCCGGCCGGTTCAAAAACAAAAAGGGGACATTGAGTTCAAGAAAATTCCTCAAATCTCTCACAATGTGTGGACGGGTTTCTATTAGATGGAGATTTGTTACTGAAGTAGCTAGGCCCCCAGACGTTTCAAGGCCACCTCGGAAAGCTGGAAACACAACGGAAATCATCAGAGCTATCAACAGCGAGACTCGGGCTCGTGGACAGCTGTTGAACATAGACAATATTCAATCAGTTGACGGACGCTCGGAGCGTGGACGCGTGATCAAGACATAACTGCATATATAAGGAGGCCTATTTGTGTAATAAATGGCTTTGCTTGATTTCTTATGGGATTGTGTGGAGTCCATGATTTTTCACCCTGGCAGGGGCCTCACCCCTTGACCCCCATTCCATTAAAGTAATGGATTTTACTGCTGTCTCTGCTCTTGGAGGTACAGGGACGGGGTGCTGTTTGGGGTCACAGTCCTATCCCTGCTGTTGAAAGCGAGGGCTCAGGGGGGCTTGGGGCAGACTCTATAGGGGCTAGGGGACACCCAAAGGATGTCATGGGGACCCTGGTCTTCAGGAGCAAAGGATACAGTGGGGGACCTCATGACCTTTTGGCATTTAGTGATCTTTTGACCCCAGGTGACATTTTGACCTCTGGTGACCTTTGACACCTGGCGACCTTTGACACCGGTGACCTTTGACCTCCCGTGACATTTGACCCCTTGGTGACCTTTGACCTTCCGGTGACCTTTGACCTTCCGGTGACCTTTGACCCCTTGTTGACCTTTGACCTCCGGTGACCTTTGACCCCTTGGTGACCTTTGACCCTTTTTGACCTTTGACCCCCGGTGACCTTTGACCTTCCGGTGACCTTTGACCCCTTGTTGACCTTTGACCCCTTGTTGACCTTTGACCTCCGGTGACCTTTGACCCCTTGGTGACATTTGACCCCTTGTTGACCTTTGACCCCTTGGTGACCTTTGACCCCTTGTTGACCTTTGACCTCTGGTGACCTTTGACCTTCCGGTGACCTTTGACCCCTTGGTGACCTTTGACCCCTTGGTGACCTTTGACCTCTGGTGACCTTTGACCCCTTTTCGACCTTTGACCTCCGGTGACTTTTGACCCCTTGGTGACCTTTGACCTCTGGTGACCTTTGACCTTCCGGTGACCTTTGACCTTCCGGTGACCTTTTACCTCCGGTGACCTTTGACCCCTTGGTGACCTTTGACCTCTGGTGACCTTTGACCCCTTGGTGACCTTTGACCCCTTGGTGACCTTTGACCTTCCGGTGACCTTTGACCTTCCGGTGACCTTTGACCCCTTGGTGACCTTTGACCTCCGGTGACCTTTGACCCCTTGGTGACCTTTGACCCCTTGGTGACCTTTGACCCCTTGGTGACCTTTGACCTCCGGTGACCTTTGACCCCTTGGTGACCTTTGACCCCTTGTTGACCTTTGACCCCTTGGTGACCTTTGACCCCTTGTTGACCTTTGACCTCTGGTGACCTTTGACCTTCCGGTGACCTTTGACCCCTTGGTGACCTTTGACCTCTGGTGACCTTTGACCCCTTTTCGACCTTTGACCTCCGGTGACTTTTGACCCCTTGGTGACCTTTGACCTCTGGTGACCTTTGACCTTCCGGTGACCTTTGACCTTCCGGTGACCTTTTACCTCCGGTGACCTTTGACCCCTTGGTGACCTTTGACCTCTGGTGACCTTTGACCCCTTGGTGACCTTTGACCCCTTGGTGACCTTTGACCTTCCGGTGACCTTTGACCTTCCGGTGACCTTTGACCCCTTGGTGACCTTTGACCTCCGGTGACCTTTGACCCCTTGGTGACCTTTGACCCCTTGGTGACCTTTGACCCCTTGTTGACCTTTGACCTCCGGTGACCTTTGACCTTCGGGTGACCTTTGACCCCTTGGTGACCTTTGACCTTCCGGTGACCTTTGACCCCTTGGTGACCTTTGACCCCTTGGTGACCTTTGACCCCCGGTGACCTTTGACCCCTTGGTGACCTTTGACCCCTTGGTGACCTTTGACCCCTTGTTGACCTTTGACCTCCGGTGACCTTTGACCTTCGGGTGACCTTTGACCCCTTGGTGACCTTTGACCTCTGGTGACCTTTGACCCCTTGGTGACCTTTGACCTTCCGGTGACCTTTGACCCCTTGGTGACCTTTGACCCCTTGGTGACCTTTGACCCCTTGGTGACCTTTGACCTCCGGTGACCTTTGACCCCTTCGTGACCTTTGACCCCTTGGTGACATTTGACCTTCCGGTGACCTTTGACCTTCCGGTGACCTTTGACCCCTTGGTGACCTTTGACCCATTGTTGACCTTTGACCTCCGGTGACCTTTGACCCCTTGGTGACCTTTGACCCCTTGGTGACCTTTGACCTCTGGTGACCTTTGACCCCTTGGTGACCTTTGACCTTCCGGTGACCTTTGACCCCTTGGTGACCTTTGACCCCTTGGTGACCTTTGACCCCTTGGTGACCTTTGACCTCCGGTGACCTTTGACCCCTTGGTGACCTTTGACCTTCCGGTGACCTTTGACCCCTTGGTGACCTTTGCCCTTCCGGTGACCTTTCACCCCGGTGACCTTTGACCCCTGGTGACCTTTGACGCCCGGTGACCTTTGACCTCCTGTGACCTTTGACCTCTGTTGACCGCTAACCCCCTGACCTTTGACATCTGGTGACTTTTTACCCCGGTGACCTTTGAACTCTGGTGAGCTTTTGACTTCTGGTGACCTTTTGATCTCAGGTGTTCTTTTGACCTTGGGTGACGTTTTCACCTCTGGTGACATTTGATATTTGTGGTCATTTGATCCCATGACTTTCCACCTTTGACCCTGGACCTTTGACACTAGAGCTTTGACCACTGCATTTTGAGTCTGTTTCCCTGACCATCTACATGTGCCCTTTCAGCTATGATCCTTGACATATGTCTATTGATCTCAGACCCTTCCGTGCTGACCTCTGACACTTGAGACTGACCTCTGCCCGCTTTTATAGGGAATTTCAATACACAATTGTATTGGCAATATAATTATTTCTATCTACTTCCTAGGAAATCTAGGTTTAAATCTGTATTTAGTCATATTGCAAGTGCAATAGCAGTAATAAAGTCCTGGTGCTGTAATTTTCAGTGAGATTCCAGGTAATTTGATAAGGGTTGTGGGTGGGGTGTGGGGAGACCGATCCCTCTCTTTTCCTAGGCGATTGTGGGAAGGGGTGGGCGGGGGTCAGGGTATTTGAGCCCCAATCTTCAGATAGGGAGCTCATTCGGCTCCAGGACCGCTTCGGTGCCGGTTTTCCGTCGCTCCTTCGGCAGTCGGCAGGTTTTGAGCCGTTTAAGCTACGTGGGCAGCCGTCTTAGGAGAAGCCGAGGAGTCCCTTTGAGGTGAGAGCTTCGGGCGCAGGAAAGGTTCAGTAGTAGCTGTAGTAGAAAGTTGGTTTGTCATCATGTTTCTTATTTTTTATCTGCTCCCTAGAAATTCTAAGTTGGTCTCCATACTGAGTCTCATTGTAGATGTAAGAGCAGTAATAAAGTGCAGGTGCTGTCATTTCAAGTGAGACTCTAGGTAATTTGATAAGGTGGTGGGTGGGGCTGGGGTGATCGATCCCTCCCCTTTCCTAGGGGATTGTGGGAAGGGGTGGGCGGGGCTCAGGGTATTTGAGCCCCAGTCCCCTGGCAGGGAGCTCATTCGGCTCCAGGACCGCTTCGGTGTCGGTTCTCTGTCGCTCCTTCGGCAGCCGGCAGGTTTTGAGCCGTTTAAGCTACGTGGGCAGCCGTCTTAGGAGAAGCCGAGGAGTCCCTTTGAGGTGAGAGCTTCGGGCGCAGGAAAGGTTCAGTAGCAGCTGCAGTAGAAAGTTGGTTTGTCATCACGTTTCATTTGTTGATTCAGTTCCAGGTGCTTTGCATTTTCTAATAATTCTTGACCACGATGAAGATGGAGTGTCATTGTTGTATCTTATTTTTTATCTGCTCCCTAGAAATTCTAAGTTGGTCTCCATACTGAGTCTCATTGTTGATGCAAGAGCAGTAATAAAGTGCAGGTGCTGTCATTTCAAGTGAGACTCTAGGTAATTTGATAAGGTGGTGGGTGGGGCTGGGGTGATCGATCCCTCCCCTTTCCTAGGGGATTGTGGGAAGGGGTGGGCGAGGCTCAGGGTATTTGAGCCCCAGTCCCCTGGCAGGGAGCTCATTCGGCTCCAGGACCGCTTCGGTGTCGGTTCTCTGTCGTTGCTTCGGCAGCCGGCAGGTTTTGAGCCGTTTAAGCTACGTGGGCAGCCGTCTTAGGAGAAGCCGAGGAGTCCCTTTGAGGTGAGAGCTTCGGGCGCAGGAAAGGTTCAGTAGCAGCTGCAGTAGAAAGTTGGTTTGTCATCACGTTTCATTTGTTGATTCAGTTCCAGGTGCTTTGCATTTTCCAATAATTCTTGACCACGATGAAGATGGAGTGTCATTGTTGTATCTTATTTTTTATCTGCTCCCTAGAAATTCTAAGCTGGTCTCCATACTGAGTCTCATTGTAGATGCAAGAGCAGTAATAAAGTGCAGGTGCTGTCATTTCAAGTGAGACTCTAGGTAATTTGATAAGGTGGTGGGTGGGGCTGGGGTGATCGATCCCTCCCCTTTCCTAGGGGATTGTGGGAAGGGGTGGGCGAGGCTCAGGGTATTTGAGCCCCAGTCCCCTGGCAGGGAGCTCATTCGGCTCCAGGACCGCTTCGGTGTTGGTTCTCTGTCGTTGCTTCGGCAGCCGGCAGGTTTTGAGCCGTTTAAGCTACGTGGGCAGCCGTCTTAGGAGAAGCCGAGGAGTCCCTTTGAGGTGAGAGCTTCGGGCGCGGGAAAGGTTCAGTAGCAGCTGCAGTAGAAAGTTGGTTTGTCATCACGTTTCATTTGTTGATTCAGTTCCAGGTGCTTTGCATTTTCCAATAATTCTTGACCACGATGAAGATGGAGTGTCATTGTTGTATCTTATTTTTTATCTGCTCCCTAGAAATTCTAAGCTGGTCTCCATACTGAGTCTCATTGTAGATGCAAGAGCAGTAATAAAGTGCAGGTGCTGTCATTTCAAGTGAGACTCTAGGTAATTTGATAAGGTGGTGGGTGGGGCTGGGGTGATCGATCCCTCCCCTTTCCTAGGGGATTGTGGGAAGGGGTGGGCGAGGCTCAGGGTATTTGAGCCCCAGTCCCCTGGCAGGGAGCTCATTCGGCTCCAGGACCGCTTCGGTGATGGTTCTCTGTCGTTGCTTCGGCAGCCGGCAGGTTTTGAGCCGTTTAAGCTACGTGGGCAGCCGTCTTAGGAGAAGCCGAGGAGTCCCTTTGAGGTGAGAGCTTCGGGCGCGGGAAAGGTTCAGTAGCAGCTGCAGTAGAAAGTTGGTTTGTCATCACGTTTCATTTGTTGATTCAGTTCCAGGTGCTTTGCATTTTCCAATAATTCTTGACCACGATGAAGATGGAGTGTCATTGTTGTATCTTATTTTTTATCTGCTCCCTAGAAATTCTAAGCTGGTCTCCATACTGAGTCTCATTGTAGATGCAAGAGCAGTAATAAAGTGCAGGTGCTGTCATTTCAAGTGAGACTCTAGGTAATTTGATAAGGTGGTGGGTGGGGCTGGGGTGATCGATCCCTCCCCTTTCCTAGCGGATTGTGGGAAGGGGTGGGCGAGGCTCAGGGTATTTGAGCCCCAGTCCCCTGGCAGGGAGCTCATTCGGCTCCAGGACCGCTTCGGTGATGGTTCTCTGTCGCTCCTTCGGCAGCCGGCAGGTTTTGAGCCGTTTAAGCTACGTGGGCAGCCGTCTTAGGAGAAGCCGAGGAGTCCCTTTGAGGTGAGAGCTTCGGGCGTAGGAAAGGTTCAGTAGTAGCTATAGTAGAAAGTTGGTTTGTCATTACGTTTCATATGTTGATTCAGTTCCACGTGTTTTGCATTTTCCAATAATTCCTGACCACGATGAAGATGGAATGTTGTTTTTTGGTTTGTATTGCTGTATTAATAGCTGTTAATGTAATCTTTTCTCCTAGAAGAGTGTCTTGTCTCCAGAACCTTTGCAGTGGTCCCTGGTAGAACATTCAAATGTATCTCCTTGAACTCAGCCAAAGTGAGCAATGACTTGAAGTCTAGTACTGACAAATATCATTTGGGTGCTTAATTGTACGTATGTCTTTGCTTTCCTTATTGTAGGTGGTGACGGGGAAAGTGACAACTGCAGGAAGATCACCGTTAGCCCACGTCGTGTTTTCCTCTGTTGAAGATGGATTTGGTCCCTCAGCCCTCTAAAAGTTAAGTGGAGGCACGAGGGCTTGGAAGGGGCTGGGAATCGCAGGGAGGGTTTTAAGTTCTGAGACAGAAAAGGGCAGTCCCCTTTGGGCAGAGAAATGGGGTCAGACAACTTTATAGTGCGATGCCAGCGTGTGCCGGGCAGGGCCGCTCCAGCCCGCGTCTGTTGTCGTGTAGTTTGGGGAGCGTGCTTCGTGTCTGTCAGACGATCTTGGGTATCATTGCGTTCCAGGGGCAAGAAAGTCATTTCAAGCGTCATCCCGGGGTCTGGAAAGCCGGTGCCGATCGACGTAGCGCTAATCGGCTGCTGGTTTTCTTGTATCAGCAGTCGAAAGGGTACATGGTTCTTGTATCTTGAATGTTTTTTGTCAGTTGTGTTTTATGGTGTAGTTCTGGGCTGCAACAGCAGCTCTCATCTCTGCTTATCCAGTCTAAGGGACTGGCACTTCTTCCCAGCATCTTGAAGGTTTTAAGTTTTGCAGCAGCTTCTCGTATTTGTGCCGTCTCCGCATGTTTGCGCCAGGGCTGCCGTCTCGTAAGAGTCCGTGACGTTTGGCTCCTTTTTTTTCTGGGGTGGCATTTGAGGCTCCTCGCCTCACCACTGCCTCCCCGCAGGTTATTTTTATCGTTGCCGTCTCTGATTTGGAGTTATTTTTGTTGTGGAGCATTTTTGGTGTTATTGCTGTCGGGTCGTCTATAATGTTTTGTGGAGCATCTGTCTAAGCACGTGCGCATTTGGCTCGGAGCTGCTCTGCCCGGAGGTGTAGAGTTAGGAGCGGGTGGACCGAGCTTTAGGAGTCCACGATTGATCTGTGGACATGTTATCCTGCGTAGGCATAGGCTGTGCGGTCATCTGGGACGGAGTAGCTGTGGGCAGGGGAGCGGACAGTCCGTACCGTAGTGGTTTTTGGGACTCAATTAGACCTTATTGTGTGATTCCTGAATAGAAAGCAGACCTGTGGAATGGTCAAGCTGTTGATGAGCTCCTGGTTACCTGGTTGAATACCTTGATTTCAGATGCAGAGGGACAACTTGGCACGAAAGAGCGACGGAGGAGGCGAGCCGAGCGCCGTAAGCAAGCAGGTCGGTGCGTGGTGGGAGCAGGAAGCTGTGCCGTGTGGCTCCAGCTAAGTTTGGTCGTTTCTATGTTTTCTAGGTGTGAAGCAAAGTGGAAAGCTGGGTATTGGCAGCGCAGCTTCTCTGGCAAGGTGAGCACGGAGCCGTGGTAGGGGCGAGCAGGAGCGTGGGGCCAGGGATTCGTTCAAAGAGCTACGGATCTTTTTGTTTCTCCCCGTCTTAGGCGTCACAAGCGATGAGGGTTTGTGACCGCGCCCGCGGCACGGAACGCCGTGGAACTGAGCGGGAGGTGGGTGTCGCGGAAGGGGTCGGAGTCTACCCCACGGCACCGTGTGCCGGTACGGCTTAACGAGCGTGTGTTTTCTTGTGTTCCTGTAGATGTTGAAGAGGAACCCAGCGATGCAGGAAGATCCCTGTTAGCGCGTGTGGCGTTTTCTTCGTCGAAGATGGGTTAGGTCCCTCGGCCCTCTGAAAGCTAAGTGGAGGCATGGGGGCTGGGAAGGGGCAGGGAATCGCAGGGTTGGGGTTAAGTTCTGATAAGGGCCGTCCAGGAACAGTTCCCCTTGGGTGGGTAAAGTGTCTGGGGACCTTTACAGTGTGATGCCAGGGTGTGGCGGGCAGGGCAGCTCCAGCCTCTGTCTGCATTGTGTAGTTTGGGAAGCCTGTCTCGCGACTGTCCGATGATCCTGGGGTCTCGTTGCGCTCCAGGCGCACAGCATGTATCTCGGGTGCCATCCCGGGATCTGGAATGCCAGTGCCAATTGGCTTGGTGTCAATTGGGTCCTGGATTCTTGTATCATCAGCCGAAAGTGTGGGTAGTGGTTTCATTTTTCATGTTTCTGGTCAGTTGTGATTTATGGTGTAGTTCTGGGCTGCATCATCAGCGGTTGTGCTCTGTTTGCATCCAGTCTATGGGACTGGCACTTTAAGATGCTGGGAAGAAGTTCTTAGTTTTGCAGCAGCCTTGTGTGTTTGTGCCAGTGCCACCATTTCTTAAGGGGCCGTGATGTTGGGCTCTTATTTTTTTCTGGGGTTGCAGTAGAGACTCCTTGCCGCACTGCTGCCTCTCTGCAGGTTCTTTTGATTGATGTAGTCTCTGTTTTGGAGTAGTTCTTGTTATACAGCACTTTTGGTGCTGTTGATGTGTTGTCTATAATGTTTTGAGGTGCGTCTGTCTGTGCACGTGCACATTTGGCTCGGAGCTGCTGTGCCCGGAGGCGTGGAGTCAGGGGTGGGTGAATGGAGCTCTAGGGGTGCACGGTTAATCTGTTGACACGTTAAACTGCATTGGCCAAGGTTGAGCCGTCATCTGGGATGGAGTAGCTGTGGGCAGGGGAGCGGACTGTCCCTTCTCCAGTGTTTTGGAGACCTAATTAGAGCTTCTGGTGGGATTCGTAAACAGAAAGCAGACCTGTTGGATAGTCAAGATGTTCATGAGCATCTGGGTGACTTGCCGAATACCTTGATTTCAGATGCAGAGGGACAACTTGGCAAGAAACAGTGAGGAAAGAGGTGAGCTGAGCACGGTAAGCAGGTGGGGCGGTGTGTGGTGTCAGAGGGAAGTTGTGCCTTGTGCCTTTATACTGTGTGCTCGCTCTGCTCAGTGTGTGTGTGTTTTCTTGTGTTGCTGTAGATGTTGAGGAGGAACCCGGTGATGCTGGAATATCCTTGTCAGCGCACGTGGTGTTTTCTTTTGTTGAAGATGGATTCAGTTTCTTGGTCCTCTGAAAGCTAAGTGGAGGCTGGGGTGCTGAGAACGGGCTGAAAACTGCAGGGAGGGGAGTAAAGTTCAGTTTGGGGCAAGGGTTATCCAGGAACAGTCTCCTTTGGGCAGGTGAAGGGTCTAGGGAATTTCACAGTGCGATGCCAGCGTGTGCCGGGCAGGGCAGCTCCAGCCAGCGTCTGTGTCGTTGTGTAGTTCGGGAAGCCTGCCTTGCGCCTGTCTGATGATCCTGGGGTCTCATTGCATTTGAGGGACACGAAAGTGTACTCGGGTGCCATTCTGGGATCTGCAATACCGGTGCCGATTGTCGTAGTGCCAATTGGGTGCCGGTTTTGTCCCATCAGCAGGTGAAAGAGTGGAAGGTTCTTGTGTTTTGGATGTTTCTGGTCAGTTGTGTGTTATGGTGTCGTTGAGGGCTGTGTTGGCAGCTCTGCTCTCTACCCATCCAGTCTTGGGGACTGGCACTTCTTCTCAGCATATCGAAGCGTTTGCGCCAGTGCCGCCGTCTCTGTGTGTTTGCGCCAGTGCCGCCGTCTCTGTGTGTTTGCGCCAGTGCCGCCGTCTCTGTGTGTTTGCGCCAGTGCCGCCGTCTCTGTGTGTTTGCGCCAGTGCCGCCGTCTCTGTGTGTTTGCGCCAGTGCCGCCGTCTCTGTGTGTTTGCGCCAGTGCCGCCGTCTCTGTGTGTTTGCGCCAGTGCCGCCGTCTCTGTGTGTTTGCGCCAGTGCCGCCGTCTCTGTGTGTTTGCGCCAGTGCCGCCGTCTCTGTGTGTTTGCGCCAGTGCCGCCGTCTCTGTGTGTTTGCGCCAGTGCCGCCGTTTTGTAAGGGGCCCTGAATTTTGGCTCCTTTGTTTTCTGGGGTTGCAGTGGAGGCTCCTTGTACACCAGTGCCTCCCTGCATGTTCTTTTGATCAATGTGTGTCTGGTTTGGAGTCGTTCTCATCGCTGGGTGTTGTTGGTGGCATTGCCATCATGTTGTCTATAATGTTCTGTGGAGAGTCTGTCTGAGCGGGTGCGCTTTTGGCTCGGAGCCGCTCTGCCCTGACGTGTGCAGTTAGGGGTGGGTGGACTGATGTCTAGGAGTCCACGGTTCATATTATGACATGTTCAATCGTGTAGGCAAAGGTTGTGCAGTAATTTGGGATGGATTAGCTGTGGGCAGGGGAGTCAATAGTCCTTTTAGTGGTGTTTTGGTGTTGTTACTAATGACAATGACTAGTGTTTTCTGTGGTGTGCTCTTTTTTCAGAGATGAAGTGTGTTTTAATGAAATGTTTTTTCTTTGCAGGTGATCACGTTGTCAATATGAGTCACTTACTTGTAAAAAGGCATTTTGTTAGGCTATGTAACACTCAGTTACAGCTTTTTTTTTTTGGATGGTAACAAAAGAAGCTACAGACTGTGATCAACACCTGTGGGATAAGGTCTGCTTTACACTTTTTTGAAGACCTAGGTTTATTTCTGTGAAAATGACACATTTGAGGCTGGCAGGAAGATCCTACGGACGGTAAACAAAATCTACGGCTGCGAGGAGCCAAGTCCAGTCTGAGATCAGCGCAGAGGATCTACTGAGAAGCAAGGAGACCAGACTCAGCTATTGCTGCTGCACTGACTCTCAATCTAGAGGGGTGGGTGAATAGTTTGTAAGGGTATAAATACCCAGGGATTTATATTCTTGCCTGGGACTTTAGCAGAAGCAGCAGCTCCAGTCAGCCTTCCTGCTCTACTGCTCTGTTTGGTTATTCATTTTCATGGTGTTTGCCTCATCAACCCACTTGTCCCTACGTCCATGGAAGGGAGGCAGGGATGTCGAGGTGTAGAGCGATGCAATTCTGCAAATCAGGCTGAGTGATATAAGGAATGAGTTGTAAACATACAATCCCTTGGCCTTATCTAAATATAATATTTTAGGTCTTTCCCCTATCCTCTGTGAGTCTGGGAGTCAAGCTGTAGACCCAGCGCGTGGCTACGTTTGGATCCAGCCGCACCTAGTCTTCTGTCCGGGGTGGAGTTTAGAAAGCGAGGGTGTCCATTTTGAACCTCACGACTCAATGGAAAGGCCTCCCTCTAGCCTTTGGCATCTCCTGTCCATGTAGAAATTACTCTGAATCAAGTTGTAGCCGATTTTGATTGTCATACTTTGTTCACTTAGCCAGCAATAGCGGCCCTTGCCATCACATTGCATGACATCACAGCGTGAGCCATCCGACACCGCTCTCAGTCGGCCGCGCCCCGAGTCGGTCACCCGAGACGAAGCGGCGTCGGCAGGGTCGTGGGCGTCGTCAGCGCTTAGCGACGGAGACGTGGGGTGAGTTTGAGTTCCAGATCGTCAGAGGAACAGACTTGTGGTAACTGCCATGATTGGGAAGCCATGGAAGAACAGATCATCGTGGTCAAGAACTATGTGAAGGATGGCAAGGGAATTAAGTCCAAACTGTTTTTCTGTCCTGACAAATAGCTTGAGACATGTACTTAAAAGGGTCGTTGTGGTAGATGACATGCAGCATGTTCGGGTAGTGTGAAATCTCGAGTGAATGTGGCTTGGGGTTTTAGTTATTTGTCCTTGGAGGTTCAAAAATATTTTCCCTTTTCAGGTAAATTGTGAAGGTAAAGAATAAGAGCCCTAGCTGGGGGGTTTTATCCCCCCCCCCGTTCCGTATGGGATTTTTTTCCCCTGTTTCCGGTGGCTCCAGCAGGTGATGTTTGTTGCTAACGTACGGACTGAGGCCTGGCTGGGAGTGGGGTTTTGGCAGGCGGGGCGAGTTTAGAGGGTGCCGGGAATGGTGTTTTTGAGGGCCTATGCAGAGATGGGGTGACGGCACAGGGCAAGAAGGGCAGAGAATGGGTGTGGTGTCATGGTGCGGTGGTTTTGGAAGGTGTATGGGTGGTGTGTTAGAGTTGTGTGATGTGGTAATATTGTGTTTTGGGTTTGTAGTTACTTGTTATTGCAGGTTAATTTTTTTTGCATTTCAGGTAGATGTCTAATTTAAAATAGAATAAAAAAACCCCAGCTGGGGGATTTTTTTTTTTTCCCCCGGCTGGGTTTTTTTTTCCCCGGTCCCGGCCGCTCAGCGAGGCGACGTTCGTCGCCAAGGTTTGGACGTGGGCGCCCATTGGGCCGGGGTTTTGGCAGGCAGGGTCATTTTTGAGGCTTCCGGGGACGGCGTTCCCGAGGGGCCATGTGGAGACGGGGTTACGGCAGATGGGGAGAAGGGCTGTGGTGTGAGCGTGTGGTCGTGTTGGTAGGCGTATGAGCGGTGTGGTTTGCTGAGTGATTTGGAATGGTTGTGTTTTGGTCCTGTATTTGTTTCTTTGCAGGTTCAAGGTTTTTTCTTTTCAGCTAATTTTAAAATTTAAAATAGAATAAAAAAAAACCCCAGCTGGGGGATTTTTTTTTTTTTTCCCCCGGCTGGGTTTTTTTTTCCCCGGTCCCGGCCGCTCAGCGAGGCGACGTTCGTCGCCAAGGTTTGGACGTGGGCGCCCATCGGGCCGGGGTTTTGGCAGGCAGGGTCATTTTTGAGGCTTTCGGGGACGGCGTTCCCGAGGGGCCATGTGGAGACGGGGTTACGGCACATGGGGAGAAGGGCTGCGGTGTGAGCGTGTGGTGGTGTTGGTAGGCGTATGAGCGGTGTGGTTTGCTGAGTGATTTGGAATGGTTGTGTTTTGGTTCTGTATTTGTTTCTTTGCAGGTTCAAGGTTTTTTCTTTTCAGCTAAATTTAAAATTTAAAATAGAATAAAAAAAAACCCCAGCCGGGGGATTTTTTTTTTTTCCCCTGGCTGGGTTTTTTTTTTTCCCCGGTCCCGGCCGCTCAGCGAGGCGACGTTCGTCGCCAAGGTTTGGACGTGGGCGCCCATCGGGCCGGGGTTTTGGCAGGCAGGGTCATTTTTGAGGCTTCCGGGGACGGCGTTCCCGAGGGGCCATGTGGAGACGGGGTTATGGCACATGGGGAGAAGGGCTGCGGTGTGAGCGTGTGGTGGTGTTGGTAGGCGTATGAGCGGTGTGCTTTGCTGAGTGATTTGGAATGGTTGTGTTTTGGTTCTGTATTTGTTTCTTTGCAGGTTCAAGGTTTTTTCTTTTCAGCTAATTTTAAAATTTAAAATAGAATAAAAAAAACCCCAGCCGGGGGATTTTTTTTTTTCCCCTGGCTGGGTTTTTTTTTTCCCCGGTCCCGGCCGCTCAGCGAGGCGACGTTCGTCGCCAGGGTTTGGACGTGGGTGCCCATTGGGCCGGGGTTTTGGCAGGCAGGGTCAATTTTGAGGCTTCCGGGAATGGCGTTCCTGAGGGGTCATGAGGAGACAGGGTCCCGGCACACCGGGAGAAGTGGTGCAGAGTGAGCGTGTGGTGGTGTTTCCAGGTGTATGAGCGGTGTGGTTAGCTGCGTGACCTGGACTGAAAGTGTTTTGGTCCTGTATCTGTTTCTTTGCAGGTTAATGGTTTTTTCTTTTTAGGTAAATTTAAAATGTAAAATAGAGTAAAGAAACCCCAGCTGTGTGTGTTTTTTTTTCCCCGTGGCCTGGGTTGTTTTTTTCCCCATGGTTCTGGCCTCTTAATGTGGTGATGTTCATTGCTAAAGTTTGGATGTGGGTTTGGCCGAGTTTGGTGTTTTGGCAGGCAGGGAGTGTTTAGAGCCTCCTGGGAATGTTGTTCCTGATGGGTGATGCGGATGTGTGGTGAGCGTGCCAGCTGGGAGAATGGTTGCTGTGTGAGTGTGTGGTGGGTTTGGTATCCGAGTGAGTGTTGTGGTTTAGCTCTGTGATCTGGTATGAATGTGTTTTGGGGTTGTAGGTTTTATTTTGTAGGGTTTTTTTTTTTTAAATTTACATGAAAAGGGAAAAAAAAATGAATTTAAATAGATTATTAAAACCCCAGCCAGGGGATTCCTTTGCCATGTGTCCATCCACTGCCCTCAGGAGTGTGTTTAAGTCCAGGTCCATAGTGCTTGGTGCAGTCAAGTTAATTGCCCATGTTCATAATCAGGTCAGTCTGGGATGTTGTTTTCTGAGGCAGGGTTTTTGTTGAGGATTCCAGGAATAGCCTTTCTGGTGACACCTGTTCCGGATAGCGGCCATGGTTGGTCCTTATTAGGAGGCCTGTTTAGGGAGAGGTCCCAGGAAGGTGTTTGTGATTGGCCTAGGAGTAGTGTGAGTAAATGGCTGAGGACAGGGACAGGGTTGTAATAGAAGTGTGTTATCCTCTGTAATGGGATGTGAGAAAAGCTCTGGAAAAGGTGAGTTGGGTTTTCTGTGTTTTGTTCTAATTGCAATATCTCCAATGTGTTCTAAATAATTTTAATACCTTGAATGTGTTCTCATTGTAATACCTTGAAAGTGTATTGAAGGTGTGTGTTTGATGTTTGGTGTGTCAATTTTGACTAAATGATGTAAAAAAAGTTGTAATGGTGAGGAGTCTGTTCTGCTGCGTGCTCAAATGTACATGTGAACCGGGAGTTTGTTTAATGCTTGTTGTTGGATGAGAAATGCTGTAATGGCTCTGTATCAGAAGTAATGATTTTCTCTTTAGCCTTCTGTAATGTGATACATTATGCCTCAAAGCTGTAATAAGGCAGAATTTTTAATGTTATGGGAATTGTGATCATGGAACAGTGTTTAGAAAACCAGTTTGTCATTTGTTGGCTTGTATCAAATAACTATTTATGATGCCTTACTATGTGGTTTGAGGAGGTTAGTCCTACCTCTGGGCCATCACAAAGGTAATAAAGCAGACATGTCTTTTTGTTGTCCAGTGTCTTTTTTTGGTATGAGTGGAGTGACAGGTTGATGTTTTGTGCATGTACCTCAGTTTGAGAGGGTGTAGTTTGTGACTGTGAGTGTGCACTGCACTTTGTCTCTGTCTTGCGTTGTGTGTGTGCTGGACTTTGTCTGTGACTTGTGTTGTGTGTGTGCTGGACTTTGTCTCTGTCTTGTGCTGTGTGTGTTGGACTTTGTCTGTGACTTGTGTTGTGTGTGTGTTGGACTTTGTCTCTGTCTTGTGTTGTGTGTGTGCTGCACTTTGTCTCTGTCTTGTGTTGTGTGTGTGCTGGACTTTGTCTGTGACTTGTGTGTGTGCTGGACTTTGTCTCTGTCTTGTGTTGTGTGTGTGCTGGACTTTGTCTGTGACTTGTGTGTGTGCTGGACTTTGTCTCTGTCTTGTGTTGTGTGTGTGCTGGACTTTGTCTGTGACTTGTGTGTGTGCTGGACTTTGTCTCTGTTTTGTGCTGTGCGTGTGCTGGACTTTGTCTTTGTCTTGTGTTGTGTGTTTGCTGGACTTTGTCTCTGTCTTGTGCTGTATGTGTTGGACTTTGTCTCTGTCTTGTGTTGTGTGTGTGTTGGACTTTGTTTCTGTCTTGTGCTGTGTGTGTGGTGGACTTTGTCTCTGTTTTGGGCTGTGTGTGCTGGACTTTGTCTGTGACTTGTGTTGTGCGTGTGTTGGACTTTGTTTCTGTCTTGTGTTGTGCGTGTGTTGGACTTTGTTTCTGTCTTGTGCTGTGCGTTTGCTTGACTTTGTTTCTGTCTTGTGCTGTGTGTGTGTTGGAGTTTGAGTTGACCGATTGTTCAGGTTGAATGTATTTGAGTGTGTTTTTACTCCAGAGTTTGTTTTGCATGGCAGGTAGAAATAGTTCTTTTTTTAACACAATAAATTATTTGGTTTTTTAGGTGCAGCAATAGGGCTTTGGATGCTTAAGGGGAGTTAAAAAAAAAAAAAAAAAAAATGCAATCCATGTACTCCCCCTGAGCATCCAAAGCCCTACTGCTGCACCAGACTTATTATTTTTATTCTTTTTATATACACATAAAACAAACCAGATCTAACCCTAACCCACCACATTTCCATGACCAGGGGGAGTACTCCCTAATTAATAAACACACAATCAATAATTAGAGACTACTCCCCCAGGTCATGGAAATTAACAACCAATTATGCAAATGAGCCTATTAAATATGCAAATTACGTAAAAAATTTTTTTCCACCTACAAGTACAACAAAAACAAAACATTCAACTCAAACCACACAAACACACAAACCAAACAAACAAAAAACACAACCAAACAAAACCAAAAACACATTAAACAACAAACCAAAAACATAAAAACATAAACAGAAACACAAATAAATACTCATCAATACACACAACAACACATAAAACAATAAAATAACAAACATATGAAAAAATGAAACAAAAATAATCACAAAACAAAAATTAAAAAAATAACAAAATCAAAAATCCAAAAAAAATCCCAACACACTTCAAAATCAAAAAAAAAAAAAAAACTCAAACAACCCAACACAACAAATAAACAATACTACACCACTACAAAATCACATACCATACAAATCTACCAAATACAATAACAACACATACAACTCCATGAAATAAAACAATCAAATACACTTACTGCACATACTCAACTACACCTACCTGTGCACATACCACAAACTTCAAAATCGTATATATTAAAAAATGTCCATCCCAAACCTCCATGACTACTATGACATTACAACCACTCCCACAAACAACCACACAAACTAAGTCACACTTATTGAAACAAAAATAAACTCTACTCATACAATTACAAACAAAACACAAACATAAATCACTTCATCCAATGCCCAACTCAAGAAAAATAAAAATAAGCACACATACTATACAAAACAAAAAAAAATCACACTACTCC
The DNA here is from genome assembly GCF_036013475.1 of Columba livia. Classification (NCBI taxonomy): domain Eukaryota; kingdom Metazoa; phylum Chordata; class Aves; order Columbiformes; family Columbidae; genus Columba; species Columba livia. Next base: position 4,745 of record NC_088609.1, on the reverse strand, counting down.
TCAAAACAAAGAAAATAAAATGAACAAACACAACACACCTCAAACTCACAAAAAAACCTAAAACGAGAACTCAAAACACACAAAAAAACCAACACAATTAATAAAAACATAAAAAAAATTGAAAGTAATTACTCACTCCATACAAATAAAAATTACAAAATATCACAAAAAACACACAAAAATCCACACACAAAAAATTTTAAAAAAAAGACCAATCATACAAAAAAACAAACAAAGAAACACATTACTGAAAAAAATAATAACATAACAAACATAAAACCTTAACAATAAACCAAGAAAATTAACAAAAAAACCAAAAAATATTAACAACAACAAAAACACAAAAAAACCAACAAAAATAAAAAAATCAACAAAAAATGTTCTCCAAAAAAACAAAACAAACAAAACAAAAACAAATAAAAAACAAAAATAAAACAAAAATAATAAATACAAAAAAAAAAGAATATACAAAAAAAAGCAAAACAAATACCTCAACACACACAAGCAAAAATAAAAAAACAAAAAACATACAAGAGAAACATCAACACATAACAAAACACAAACTACATAAACACTTAAAAAACAAACCAAAACATAATCAAAACCAAAACTCACATACTCACTAATAACACCAAACACTACAACAGTAACACTAAAACAGACAAACAGAACAAACAAATAATAACTCACAAATCAAAAATCACACCTACAAAACAAACTACAATCACAACATTACAATTACACCAAACCTCAAAACTTACCGTTAACAAAAAACACTTAAATATTAACAAAAACAACTGCAACAAACCTTATAATAACATAATAACTTACCACAAAAACTACACTACACATTACAATACAGCTAAAAAACAAAATAGAACAAAACTCAAAATATATATTACAATACACACAACAATACACATAACAATACATTCTACACACAAAATACAACTCAAACTGTACATTACACTACAGAACACAATACAAATTAAACTACAAGTGACACTACACATTAAAACAGAGATAATCATAAAAATCACAGTACAGATTACATCTACACTCAACATACAACTTAATACACACATAACACTGCACCTGACAAAACAAATTACTTTACAAATTACACTACAAATAACAATGAAACTAACAATACAACTTAACACACAAATAAACATAAAAACTACAATATATTTTACAGTACACACTACAATACAAGTTACAACATATCTCACATGACACCTTACAGAAAAACTTTCAATACAGGCTACAGGACACCTTAGAATAAGTTAAAGCCTACACTACAACATAAAGTACACCAAAGAGTTACAAAACAGCTTACAGTACACATTACACTACAATTAAGACTACAAATGACGACTCATATGACAATTAGGATTACAGGGACAGTACACGTAACGGTTAAGTCACACGTTACAATACAGGTTACGGTAAACATTACACTTAGCATACAGATTACAGTACAGGTTACATTACAGGATATGGTTAGCATACAGCTTACAATAACGATACAGATTACGGTACGGCTTAGGGTACGGGTTACGGTACAAGTTAGGGTGAGGGTTAGGGTACGGGTTACGGTTAGGGTACAGGTTAGGGTTAGGGTACGGGTTAGAGTTAGGGTTAGTCATTAGGGTTAGGGTTAGGGTTAGGGTTAGGGTTAGGGTTAGGGTTAGGGTTAGGGTTAGGGTCATTAGGGTTAGGGTTAGGGTTAGGGTTAGGGTTAGGGTTAGGGTTAGGGTTAGGGTTAGGGTTAGGGTTAGGGTTAGGGTTAGGGTTAGGGTTAGGGTTAGGGTTAGGGTTAGGGTTAGGGTTAGGGTTAGGGTTAGGGTTAGGGTTAGGGTTAGGGTTAGGGTTAGGGTTAGGGTTAGGGTTAGGGTTAGGGTTAGGGTTAGGGTTAGGGTTAGGGTTAGGGTTAGGGTTAGGGTTAGGGTTAGGGTTAGGGTTAGGGTTAGGGTTAGGGTTAGGGTTAGGGTTAGGGTTAGGGTTAGGGTTAGGGTTAGGGTTAGGGTTAGGGTTAGGGTTAGGGTTAGGGTTAGGGTTAGGGTTAGGGTTAGGGTTAGGGTTAGGGTTAGGGTTAGGGTTAGGGTTAGGGTTAGGGTTAGGGTTAGGGTTAGGGTTAGGGTTAGGGTTAGGGTTAGGGTTAGGGTTAGGGTTAGGGTTAGGGTTAGGGTTAGGGTTAGGGTTAGGGTTAGGGTTAGGGTTAGGGTTAGGGTTAGGGTTAGGGTTAGGGTTAGGGTTAGGGTTAGGGTTAGGGTTAGGGTTAGGGTTAGGGTTAGGGTTAGGGTTAGGGTTAGGGTTAGGGTTAGGGTTAGGGTTAGGGTTAGGGTTAGGGTTAGGGTTAGGGTTAGGGTTAGGGTTAGGGTTAGGGTTAGGGTTAGGGTTAGGGTTAGGGTTAGGGTTAGGGTTAGGGTTAGGGTTAGGGTTAGGGTTAGGGTTAGGGTTAGGGTTAGGGTTAGGGTTAGGGTTAGGGTTAGGGTTAGGGTTAGGGTTAGGGTTAGGGTTAGGGTTAGGGTTAGGGTTAGGGTTAGGGTTAGGGTTAGGGTTAGGGTTAGGGTTAGGGTTAGGGTTAGGGTTAGGGTTAGGGTTAGGGTTAGGGTTAGGGTTAGGGTTAGGGTTAGGGTTAGGGTTAGGGTTAGGGTTAGGGTTAGGGTTAGGGTTAGGGTTAGGGTTAGGGTTAGGGTTAGGGTTAGGGTTAGGGTTAGGGTTAGGGTTAGGGTTAGGGTTAGGGTTAGGGTTAGGGTTAGGGTTAGGGTTAGGGTTAGGGTTAGGGTTAGGGTTAGGGTTAGGGTTAGGGTTAGGGTTAGGGTTAGGGTTAGGGTTAGGGTTAGGGTTAGGGTTAGGGTTAGGGTTAGGGTTAGGGTTAGGGTTAGGGTTAGGGTTAGGGTTAGGGTTAGGGTTAGGGTTAGGGTTAGGGTTAGGGTTAGGGTTAGGGTTAGGGTTAGGGTTAGGGTTAGGGTTAGGGTTAGGGTTAGGGTTAGGGTTAGGGTTAGGGTTAGGGTTAGGGTTAGGGTTAGGGTTAGGGTTAGGGTTAGGGTTAGGGTTAGGGTTAGGGTTAGGGTTAGGGTTAGGGTTAGGGTTAGGGTTAGGGTTAGGGTTAGGGTTAGGGTTAGGGTTAGGGTTAGGGTTAGGGTTAGGGTTAGGGTTAGGGTTAGGGTTAGGGTTAGGGTTAGGGTTAGGGTTAGGGTTAGGGTTAGGGTTAGGGTTAGGGTTAGGGTTAGGGTTAGGGTTAGGGTTAGGGTTAGGGTTAGGGTTAGGGTTAGGGTTAGGGTTAGGGTTAGGGTTAGGGTTAGGGTTAGGGTTAGGGTTAGGGTTAGGGTTAGGGTTAGGGTTAGGGTTAGGGTTAGGGTTAGGGTTAGGGTTAGGGTTAGGGTTAGGGTTAGGGTTAGGGTTAGGGTTAGGGTTAGGGTTAGGGTTAGGGTTAGGGTTAGGGTTAGGGTTAGGGTTAGGGTTAGGGTTAGGGTTAGGGTTAGGGTTAGGGTTAGGGTTAGGGTTAGGGTTAGGGTTAGGGTTAGGGTTAGGGTTAGGGTTAGGGTTAGGGTTAGGGTTAGGGTTAGGGTTAGGGTTAGGGTTAGGGTTAGGGTTAGGGTTAGGGTTAGGGTTAGGGTTAGGGTTAGGGTTAGGGTTAGGGTTAGGGTTAGGGTTAGGGTTAGGGTTAGGGTTAGGGTTAGGGTTAGGGTTAGGGTTAGGGTTAGGGTTAGGGTTAGGGTTAGGGTTAGGGTTAGGGTTAGGGTTAGGGTTAGGGTTAGGGTTAGGGTTAGGGTTAGGGTTAGGGTTAGGGTTAGGGTTAGGGTTAGGGTTAGGGTTAGGGTTAGGGTTAGGGTTAGGGTTAGGGTTAGGGTTAGGGTTAGGGTTAGGGTTAGGGTTAGGGTTAGGGTTAGGGTTAGGGTTAGGGTTAGGGTTAGGGTTAGGGTTAGGGTTAGGGTTAGGGTTAGGGTTAGGGTTAGGGTTAGGGTTAGGGTTAGGGTTAGGGTTAGGGTTAGGGTTAGGGTTAGGGTTAGGGTTAGGGTTAGGGTTAGGGTTAGGGTTAGGGTTAGGGTTAGGGTTAGGGTTAGGGTTAGGGTTAGGGTTAGGGTTAGGGTTAGGGTTAGGGTTAGGGTTAGGGTTAGGGTTAGGGTTAGGGTTAGGGTTAGGGTTAGGGTTAGGGTTAGGGTTAGGGTTAGGGTTAGGGTTAGGGTTAGGGTTAGGGTTAGGGTTAGGGTTAGGGTTAGGGTTAGGGTTAGGGTTAGGGTTAGGGTTAGGGTTAGGGTTAGGGTTAGGGTTAGGGTTAGGGTTAGGGTTAGGGTTAGGGTTAGGGTTAGGGTTAGGGTTAGGGTTAGGGTTAGGGTTAGGGTTAGGGTTAGGGTTAGGGTTAGGGTTAGGGTTAGGGTTAGGGTTAGGGTTAGGGTTAGGGTTAGGGTTAGGGTTAGGGTTAGGGTTAGGGTTAGGGTTAGGGTTAGGGTTAGGGTTAGGGTTAGGGTTAGGGTTAGGGTTAGGGTTAGGGTTAGGGTTAGGGTTAGGGTTAGGGTTAGGGTTAGGGTTAGGGTTAGGGTTAGGGTTAGGGTTAGGGTTAGGGTTAGGGTTAGGGTTAGGGTTAGGGTTAGGGTTAGGGTTAGGGTTAGGGTTAGGGTTAGGGTTAGGGTTAGGGTTAGGGTTAGGGTTAGGGTTAGGGTTAGGGTTAGGGTTAGGGTTAGGGTTAGGGTTAGGGTTAGGGTTAGGGTTAGGGTTAGGGTTAGGGTTAGGGTTAG